>NW_006790551.1:4679634-4737864 GCF_000442215.2 Lipotes vexillifer
AAAAAAAATATTTACAAAAAAAAAAAAAAAAAAAAAAAAAAAAAAAAAATATATATATATATATATATATATAAAGAAAAGAAATAAAGTTGGCCCATACAATTAAATATTATTATTACTGCTATTATTATTTTAGTAGACTCTACTTATCCTTCAATGTACAATTGCTCTCTTGCTTTACTGATTATCTTTTTAAATTGAATTCTATTGTTTTCCTTATCTTAGTATTTTTGTGGTATATCCATTTACTTAAAATTTTTCTTTGTCATGTTGTTTTAAATATATCTCTTATAAATGATATAAAAATATATTTCCCCCCAACTTAACATGTGATTACTGGCTTGCCTAAAATTATTAATGTCATATTTTTTATATTTACTTTTACCTGATTTTTTTTTACTCCTCTCTATTATTTCTTGTTGGATTTATAAACTTTTTTCCTTCCAGCCCTGGGGATTTGTAGATGTCTACTTTATTTCTTTTTTAAAACTTAACTTAAAATTTTTCAACATTTTTATCATATAACATACATATAAAATGCATAAATCATATTTTACTACTCAATAAATTTTTACAAAGTGAATTACTGCTTACAGCTGTATAACCAGCACATAGATTGAAAAACAAAATATTATCCCAGAAACTATCCTCATACCTATTACTGTTGCTATCCACCCTCACCCCCAAGGTATAATGACTATCCTGAGTTCTGTCACATCTGTGTCTTTTTGTGACTTGATAGCTCATTTCTTTTCATTGCACATTGCCTGACTTATAATTTTGCTGATTTTTGTGGGTATATATTTATATTCACTGTGGTTTTAATTAGCATTTCCTTGATTACATGGATGAAGTTTGCATGGATTACATTAAGTGAGGTTTAGAATCTGTTTCATATGTTCATTGACCATGGAATTTTGTTTGTTTATGAAATATCTATTTATGTCTTTGCCCATTTTTCTGTCAGATTTTTTGCCATTTCCCCATTGATTCCTTGATATTCTTCATGTATTTAGGATGGCAGTCTTTTGTCAATTATTTGTATTAGACATATTTTCTTCCAATTTGTTATTTTCTTTTTAGTCTGTTTGTGATTTTTGATAAGCAAAAATTCTTAAATTTAATGTGGTTGCTTTTTCCAGTCTTTCCCTTTATGACTTCCACTTTGCTATGGACTGAATTGTGTCTCACCCAGCCTCAAATTCATTTGTCGAGTCCCCAATCTCCAATGTGATGGTATTTGGAGAGGGGGCCTTTGGGAGATAAGTAGGTTTAGAGGAGGTCACAGTGTGTGGCCCTCATGATGGGATTAGTGCCTTATAGGAAGAGACACCAGAGAGTTTCTCTCTCTCTGTCATGTGAGGCCACAGTAAAAATGCATCTACTTACAAGCCAGGAAGAGAGCCCTCACCAGAACCTCACCATGATGGTCCCCTAATCTTGGATTTACAGACTACAGAACTGTGAAAAAAATTAATTTTTGTTATTTAAGCCAAATGGCCTATAGTTATGGCAGCCTGAGAAGACAAATAATAGAATTTTCTAAAGAAAGTCTTGCTAGAGAAAATCTTCTATATCCTAAATTCAAACAGAGGATCACATGTATTTCCTTCTAAATATTTTAGATTTTTTCATTTAAATTAAGCTGAAGAAATCTAGGAGTTTTAGTCTCCCTGGGATAATGGTAGCCACCTACATTGGAATTACCTGAAACCTCCTACTAAAATCGACATATAGTAAAAGGAGAGGAAATTAAAACTCTTACAATTACTTCCACAGTGTAACTGGGAGACCTAGAAGACTAAAAACTTCAATTTGCATGTAATTAGGGAAAAACACACAAGACAGGCAGAGTTGTTGCCAGAACCCCTAATATTGCATAGAACCCAGAAAAAAATTGCATGGAAAATTTTTAAGTCCAGAGGCATGCTGGCAGTGGCAGAGGGAGGGCAAATATCATCAGTACAAAGATGACCTTGCCGTATGAAGGAGTGAATCCCATCCTAAGGGAAATGCTGAAAGCAAAAATGAGATGGAGTAGTTCAGAGGACTCACATGGAGGAGCTGAATGGAACAGGCTTCAAAGTGCATGGACTGGAATTAATAGTCCTAGAAACGCACCAATTCTTGGGTAGAAAGAGAGAAACAACCTGGAAAATGGAGGTGTCCTTTGAAAGCAGCAGCCAGTGATTAAAAAGTAGGCTTTTAATCACTGATAATCAAGAATGAAGAACCATAAAAAGACTGGCCACAAAATGGTACCATGTATTGAAACAACTTCTCTTTGTTGTAGCAACAAAAGAGGGAAACCTTGAGCTGAGAAACCAGAAAAGCCACTTCAATCACCTCCTGCACCTCACTCCATAGAATCCTACTTCTGACTAAAATACTAGGAATATCTAACATCTTTAAAAATAAAAAAACAACAAGCCAAAACTAACGTGCAAGTTCCACAGATATACTATAAGGAAATAGTAGATAATAAACTTTAAAACTGTTTTGCAAATAAAAATACATAAGAGGCCTGAACCAAATGGTGGAGTAGAAGGACATGCTCTCACTCCCTCTTGTGAGAACACCAGGATCACAACTAGCTTCTGGACAATCATCGACAGGAAGACACTGGAACTTACCAAAAAAGATACCACACATCCAAAGACAAAGGAGAAGCCACAATGAGACGGTAGGAGGGGTGCAATCACAGCAAAATCAAATCCCATAACTGCTGGGTGGGTGACTCACAGACTGGAGAACATTTATACCACAGAAGTCCACCCACTGGAGTGAAGGTTCTGAGCCCCACATCAGGCTTCCCAACCTGGGGGTCCAGCAATGGGAGGAGGAATTCCTAGAGAATCAGACTTTGAAGGCTAGTGGGATTTGATTGCAGGACTTTGACAGGACTTGGGGAAACAGAGACTCCACTCTTGGAGGGCACACACAAAGTAGTGTGTGCATCAGGACCCAGGGGAAGGAGCAGTGACCCCATAGGAGACTGAACCAGACCTAGCTGCTAGTGTTGGAGGGTCTCCTACAGAGCCTGGGTGTGGCTGTGGCTCACCGTGGGGACAAGGACACTGGCAGCAGAAGTTCTGGGAAGTACTCCTTGGTGTGAGCTCTCCCAGAGTCTGCCATTGGAATCCTGCAGCCTGTGGAACAAAAACCACATTCACAGAAAGATAAGCAAGATGAAAAGGCAGAGGGCTATGTACCAGAGGAAAGAACAAGATAAACCCCAGAAAAACAACTAAATGAAGTGGAGATAGGCAACCTTCCAGAAAAAGAATTCAGAATAATGATAGTGAAGATGATCCAGGACCTCGGAAAAAGAATGGAGGCAAAGATCAAGAAGATACAAGAAATGTTTAACAAAGACCTAGAAGAATTAAAGGACAAACAAACAGAGATGAACAATACAATAACTGAACTGAAAACTACACAAGAAGGAATCAATAACAGAATAACTGAGGTAGAAGAATGGATAAGTGACCTGGAAGACAGAATGGTGGAATTCACTGCTGCAGAACAGAATAAAGAAAAAAGAATGAAAAGAAATGAAACAGCCTAAGAGACCTCTGGGACAACATTAAACACAACAACATTTGCATTATAGGGGTCCCAGAAGTAGAAGAGAGAGAGAAAGGAACCGAGAAAATATTTGAAGAGATTATAGTTGAAAACTTCCCTAACATGGGAAAGGAAATAGCCACCCAAGTCCAGGAAGCACAGCGAGTCCCATACAGGATAAACCCAAGGAGAAACACACCGAGACACATAGTAATCAAGTTGGCAAAAATTAAAGACAAAGAAAAACTATTGAAAACAGCAAGGGAAAAATGACAAATAACATACAAGGGAACTCCCATAAGGTTAACAGCTGATTTCTCAGCAAAAACTCTACAAGCCAGAAGGGAGTGACATGATATACTTAAAGTGACGAAAGGGAAGAACCTACAACCAAGATGACTCAACCTGGCAAGGATCTCATTCAGATTCGATGGAGAAATCAAAAGCTTTACAGACAAGCAAAAGCTAAGAGAATTCAGCACCACCAAACCAGCTCTACAACAAATGCTAAAGGAACATCTCTAAGTGGGAAACTCAAGAGAAGAAAAGGACCTACAAAAACAAATCCAAAATAATTAAGAAAGTGAGAATAGGAACTTACATATCGATAATTACCTTAAACGTGAATGGATTAAATGCTCCAAACAAAAGACAAAGGCTTGATGAATGGATACAAAAACAAGACCCATATATATGCTGTCTACAAGAGACTCACTTCACATCTAGGGACACAT
Source organism: Lipotes vexillifer (assembly GCF_000442215.2). Taxonomy (NCBI): domain Eukaryota; kingdom Metazoa; phylum Chordata; class Mammalia; order Artiodactyla; family Lipotidae; genus Lipotes; species Lipotes vexillifer. The sequence continues at coordinate 4,683,936 of NW_006790551.1, forward strand.
ACAGACTGAAAGTGAGGGGATGGAAAAAGATATTCCACGCAAATGGAAATCAAAAGAAAGCTGGAGTAGCAATACTCATATCAGATAAAATAGACTTTAAAATAAAGAATGTTACAAGAGACAAGGACGGAAACTACATAATGATCAAGGGATCAATCCAAGAAGAAGATATAACAATTATAAATATATATGCTTCCAACATAGGAGCACCTCAATACATAAGGCAACTACTAACAGCTCTAAAAGAGGAAATCGACAGTAAGACAATAATAGTGGGGGACTTTAACACCTCACTTACACCAATGCACAGATCATCCAAAATGAAAATAAATAAGGAAACAGAAGCTTTAAATAACACAGTAGACCAGATAGGTTTAATTGATATTTATAGGACATTCCATCCCAAAAGAGCAGATTATACTTTCTTCTCAAGTGCACACAGAACATTCTCCAGGATAGATCACATATTGGGTCACAAATCAAGCCTCAGTAAATTTAAGAAAATTGAAATCATATCAAGCATCTTTTCTGAACAACAACACCATGAGATTAGAAATGAATTACAGGAGAAAAAATGTAAAAAGTAATAACACATGGAAGCTAAACACTATGTTACTAAATAACCAAGAGATCACTGAAGAAATCAAAGAGGAAATCAAAAAATACCTAGAGACAAATGACAATGAAAACATGACAATTCAAAACCTATGGGATGCAGCAAAAGCAGTTCTAAGAGGGAAATTTGTAGTTATACATGCCTACCTCAAGAAACAAGAAAAATCTCAAATAAATAATCTAACCTTACACCTAAAGGAACTAGAGAAAGAAGAGCAAACAAAACCCAAAGTTAGCAGAAGGAAAGAAATCATAAAGATCAGAGCAGAAATAAATGAAATAGAAACAAAGAAAACAACAGCAAAGGTCAATAAACCTAAAACCTAAAAGCCAGACTCATCAAGAAAAAGAGGGAGAGGACTCAAATCAATAAAATTATAAATGGGGCTTCCCTGGTGGCGCAGTGGTTGAGAGTCTGCCTGCCGATGCAGGGGACACAGGTTCGTGCCCCGGTCCGGGAAGATCCTACATGCCGCGGAGCGGCTGGGCCCGTGAGCCACGGCCGCTGAGCCTGTGCGTCCGGACCCTGTGCTCCGCAACGGGAGAGGCCACAACAGTGAGAGGCCTGTGTACTGCAAAAAATAAATAAATAAATAAAATTAGAAATGAAAAAGGCGAAGTTATAACAGACACCGCAGAACTACAAAGCATCCTAAGAGACTACCAGAAGCAACTCTATGCCAATAAAATGGACAACCTGGAAGAAATGGACAAATTCTTAGAAAGGTATAACCTTCCAAGACTGAACCAGGAAAAAACAGAAAATATGAACAGCCCAATCACAAGTAATGAAATTGAAACTGTGATTTAAAATCTTCCAACAAACAAAAGTCCAGGACCAGATGGCTTCACAGGTGAATTCTATCAAACATTTAGAGAAGAGCTAACACCCAACCTTCTCAAACTCTTCCAAAGAATTGCAGAGGAAGGAACACTCCCAAACTCATTCTATGAGGGCACCATCACCCTGATACCAAAACCAGACAAAGATACTACAAAAAAAGAAAATTATAGACCAATATCACTGATGAATATAGATGCAAAAATCCTCAACAAAATACTAGCAAACTGAATCCAACAACACATTAAAAGGATCATACACCATGACCAAGTGGGATTTATCCCAGGGATGCAAGGATTCTTCAATATACGCAAAGCAATCAATGTGATACACCATATTAACAAATTGAAGAATAAAAACCATTTGATCATCTCAATAGATGCAGAAAAAGCTTTTGACAAAATTCAACACCCATTTATGAGAAAAACTCTCCAGAAAGTGGGCATAGAGGGAACCTACCTCAACATAATAAAGGCCATATACGACAAACCCACAGCCAACATCATTCTCAGTGGTGAAAAAGTGAAAGCATTTCCTCTACGATCAGGAACAAGACAAGGATATCTATTCTCACCGCTGTTATTCAACATAACTTTGGAAGTCCTAGCCTCGGCAGTCAGAGAAGAAAAAGAAATAAAAGGAATACGAATTGGAATAGAAGAAATAAAACTGTCACTGTTTGCAGATGACATGATACTATACATAGAGAATCCTGAAAATGCCACCAGAAAACTACTAGAGCTAATCAGTGAATTTGGTAAAGTTTCAGGATACAAAATTAATGCACAGAAATCTCTTGCATTCCTATACACTAACAATGAAAAATCTGAAAGAGAAATTAAGGAAACACTCCCATTTACCATTACCGAAAAGAATAAAATACCTAGGAATACACCTACCTAGGGAGACTAAAGACCTGTATGCAGACAACTATAAGACACTGATGAAAGAAATTAAAGATGATACCAACAGATGGAGAGATATACCAAGTTCTTGGACTGGAAGAATCAATATTGTGAAAATGACTCTACTACCCAAAGCAATCTACAGATTCAATGCAATCCTTATCAAACTACCAATGGCATTTTTTATGGAACTAGAACAAAAAATCTTAAAATTTGTATGGAGACACAAAAGACCCCGAATAGCCAAAGCAGTCTTGAGGGAAAAAAATGGAGCTGGAGGAATCAGACTCCCTGACTTCAGACTATACTACAAAGCTACAGTAATCGAGACAATATGGTACTGGCACAAAAACAGAAACAGATCAATGGAACAAGATAGAATCCCCAGAGATAAACCCACGCACCTATGGTCAACTAATCTATGACAAAGGAGGCAAGGATATACAATGGAGAAAAGACAGTCTCTTCAATAAGTGGTGCTGGGAAAACTGGAAAGCTACATGTAAAAGAATGAAATTAGAACACTCCCTAACACCATACACAAAAATAAACTCAAAATGGATTTGAGACCTAAATGTAATACCGGACACTATAAAACTCTTAGAGGAAAACATAGGAAGAGCACTCTTTGACATAAATCACAGCAAGATCTTTTTTGATCCACCTCCTAGAGTAATGGAAATAAAAACAAAAATAAACAAATGGGACCTAATGAAACTTCAAAGCTTTTCCACAGCAAAGGAAACCATAAACAAGATGAAAAGATAACCCTTAGAATGGGCGAAAATATTTGCAAATGAATCAATGGACAAAGGATTAATCTCCAAAATACATAAACAGCTCATGCAGCTCAATATCAAAAATCAAACAACTGAATCCAAAAATGGGCAGAAGACCTAAATAGACATTTCTCCAAAGAAGACATACAGAGGGCCAAGAAGCACATGAAAAGCTGCTTGACATCACTAATTATTAGAGAAATGCAAATCAAAACTACAATGAGGTATCACCTCACATCAGTTAGAATGGGCTTCATCAGAAAATCTACCAAGAACGAATGCTGGAGAGGGTGTGGAGAAAAGGGAACCCTCTTGCACTGTTGGTGGGAATGTAAATTGATAGAGCCACTATGGAGAACAGTATGGAGGTTCCTTAAAAAACTAAAAATAGAATTACCATATGATCCAGCAATCCCACTCCTCAGCATATACCCAGAGAAAACCATAATTCAAAAAGACACATGCATCCCAATGTTCATTGCAGTAGTATTTACAATAGCCAGGTCATGGAAGCAGCCTAAATGCCCCTCAACAGACGAATGGATAAAGAACATGTGGTACATATATACAATGGAATATTATTTAGCCATAAAAAGGAATGAAACTGGGTCATTTGTTGAGACGTGGATGGATGTAGACACTGTCATACAGAGTGAAGTAAGTCAGAAAGATCAAAGCAAATATCATATATTAACGCATATATGTGGAACCTAGAAAAATGGTACATATGAACCGGTTTGCAGGGTAGAAATTGAGACACAGATGTAGAGAACAAATGTATGAACACCAAGGGGGGAAAGTCGAGTGCGGATGAGGGGGTAGTGTGATGAATTGGGTGATTAGGATTGACATGTATACACTGATGTGTATAAAATTGATGACTAATAAGAACCAGCTGTATAAAAAAATAGAAAAAACCTATTTATTGGGTTTATAGACATGTGTACAATTAAAAAAAAACACACTACTGTTACCTTGAAAAAAATTTTTAAAGTACATAAGAGAAATACTGCTGCAAAGTGCAAGAAAATTGAAACAAAAATAAAACACAGAAATAAAAATGAAACATTCAAAAATGGAAAAATCCATTATATAGCTTAATTGCAAAAATTCAGAAGAAATGGTTTAAACAGAAAGGAGATATAAAAGGATATCTGAGATTTCAAAAAAATTTTCAAAAAGGACAAAATCACCTTTTGTCCTTTTGACAGAAAGGACACAAATGGAGACGAATTATTTACACAGAAATGGGGAAATGGAAACGATTGGAGATGAATTATTGATACACAGGGATCAACAAATATGACTGTATAATACAGGGGCATAGATGATAGAAATGAGGAAGGTCAAGAAAACTATGCAGATATAAGGAAAAAGAGAGCCAAAAAATCTGAGAAAAATTGACAGATATAGAAGAAAGGTAAAGTAAATCTAATAAATATATAAAGACCCTAACAAAAAAGAAAAATATGGAACGGAACTAATATTTCAAAATATAATTCAAGTAAATTCTCCTGAAATTATAGAAACCTGAATCTACACACTGCATTGTCAACTTGGAGCATATCCTGGCATTAATTAGACACTAAAGATAAATTTCTCTGGGCTTCTGACAAAAGGATCCAGTTCTTTCAAAGGAAATCAAAGCAGGTTGGCCTCTGACCTCTCACCAACAATATTTTATCAGAAAATAGTATAACAATGTCTATAAGATGTGCAAGGAAATAATGAGCCAATGATATAATATCTAGCTAAGCTATCCTTCAGGGATCAAGACCAGAGAAAAACTGTTTGAACATTCAGGATTTAAGGGAATATTATGCTTGTGAGTTTTTCCTGAGAAATCTGCCAGAGTGATAATTGGGGAAAGTTTGATGAAAGAATTAGTGTTGAACAGTGGATATATAATTAATGGTCTAAACAACTATTGACATAATGTGTGAAGAATAGTATGCTAGTATTCTATGATAGTGTAAAAATAACAACTTATGAAGGAAAGAGAGAAGACAGAGCTTGAAGGAGAAAAGTAGGATAAATAATTGATTAAGATAATTGCATTGCCTCATAGGTAAGAAATGGAAATCAACAGGTATTATTTAAAACTAACAAATTAAACAGAAGAAGCCTAAGTGTATTTCAGAGTGCAAAAAAAAAAATCAAAACGATGTTATTGTTTCAAATGGGATGTTTCATGTTAGGTGATAAGCAAAAGGAAGGTAAATAACAGAATAAGTTTGTAAGCTGGTAATTTGTTGCTCATAGTAGGGAACTAATAAATATTGTGTGGAGAAAAATGGGGCTAAGGGTAATGTATAAGGGCATAGTTGCAAAAATAACTTTTCATTATACATTCTTAGTGGGATATAGTCTAAGAGCAATAAAAATACTCTAGAAGTTTTCAACTTTTAAAAATAGTTTTATTATTTGTAGTAAAACTAGTATTACTTTTTGAAATTACTTTATGTATTTTGTAGGATAAGGCAAGAAAGTAGTTGTGTTGATATCATTACAAAGTAAATAAAACAAATATTTTTGGTATAAAAGAAAAATTATTTAAGTATAAAAACAAAAAAGTTAGATTTGATTTGGAAATATCAATATAAACTCATGATTTTAAATATATAGATTATTTAGTTCTATGCAGTAAAAAGGCCTAGAGAAATGACACCTCAATATCAATAAACTCTACAAGTGCCCAGATTTTGATCTCTAAATGCCATTCCCTGCAAAGGAAATAGAACCTTTTGATAACTGATTTCAAGTTTGGGCTAGGAAATGTAGACAAGGCATCTTTTTGGCCAGGAAACAAGGAAGCTTGCCAAGATCAAAGGGTTTCCATCAAAAAGGATGCAGGGGGCTTCCCTGGTGGCACAGTGGTTGAGAGTCCGCCTGCCGATGAAGGGGACACGGGTTCGTGCCCCGGTCCGGGAAGATCCCACATGCCGCGGAGCGGCTGGGCCCGTGAGCCATGGCCACTGAGCCTGCGCGTCCGGAGCCTGTGCTCCGCAACGGGAGAGGCCACAACAGTGAGAGGCCCGCGTACTGAAAAAAAAAAAAAATAGGATGCAGGGACAACCTTGAAGGGGTTCAATTTGAGTATGAAAATAATATAGACAAAACAACAGGTGTACAGTAATCCATTAGTCTACAAGGAAAAATGTGAAAACAATAGCAAATAAACAACAAAATTCAAATTAACAAAATTTACTTTAAAAATCATTATAGATTACTATTACATTAATTCTGTAGTAAAAATAAAATTGTCATTAGAGGGAAAGAAATAAGCATCAATTCAGTCTTTCTAATAGGAGCTTAATTTTAGACTTAGCAAATAACCCTGGTTCATGAGAGTAAGCTCTTCTGAACAGAAAAAGGTCAGCTGAGAAATGATAGTCAATCACCATTTTATAACCCTATTGTTTAAATGATTTAAGCAAGAATCATCAGTGGATGCAAAGACCATCAGGTGAAGCAATGATGGAGAACTGAATAATTTCATGTTTCCAAGGTAGCAACCTACGTATTTTAGCTGCATACATGAGGAAAAATAATTTTACAGTGAAAGGATTCATCACCACCTTAACTCTACGATCAAGTGAGACAAGCGGGCATTAGGAGTATCATTATGTGATACAAAATGAAGTTCACAGCATCACTTATGAGGTATTTTTGCAAAAATATTTAATCTGAATCAAATTAATCTTTAAATCTAACTTCCATTTTACAGAAAACAAAGGCAATGGAGGAAGAAGCTAAAATGATTTATGATTCAATCAGTCAGTTTTTGAATGTGGGAAATCCTACAGGAGTAGGATTAATGAGAAACATGAGATGGGCTGGGGGACTTTCTAGATTAATGGAGGTTGAAGAGACTTAACAACTGAATTCAGTGTGTGGTTTTTAATTGGATCTTGGTTTGAACAAACCAAATATAAACATCACTTTAAGACAATTGGGGAAAACTGAATCTTGACTTGGAATTAGATGTTACATATGAATTATTGATAATTTTGTTAGTTATAATAATGTTAGTGTGGTTATTATGGAGGAGAATGTCCTTCATTTTCATAAAGGCATGCTGAAGTATATAGGATGAAATATTGTGATGTCTGTAAATTTACTTTAAAATAAGCAAAAAAAGATGAAGCAAAAATGGCAAAATATTAACAGTTTTAAATTTATTCAATAGATTATGGCTACAGTGATGATAACTTTATGTGTCAACTTGCACTGATATTTGGTCAAACATTATTCTGGACGTTTCATTGAAGGTGTTTCTTGGATGTGATTAATGTTTAAATAGGTGGACTCTGAGAAAAGCAGATTACCCTTCATAATGTGGGTGGATCTCATCCAATCAGTTGAAAGTCTTAACAGAACAAAGACTGACTTCCCCTGTACAAGAAGGCATTTGGACTCAAACTGCAACTCTTCCCTGAGTCTCCAGTCTTCTGGCGCCCCCCATCCTATTTTGGACTCCCGTTTTCTGGAGAATCATCACTAATACAAGGAAAAAGGTAATCATTTTTACTATTTAAAATTTTTTCTGTATGTTTAAACATTTTAACAATAAAATAGTTTTACAATTCAAAGTACAGGCATCCGCTCTCCTTGTTATTGAATGACCCATCCCTTTTCCATTGATCTGCAATGCCAGTTTTGTTCATAAACCAAGTTTATATGTATGCATGACACCCTTTCTTCCTTATTCTTCCCTTTCACTTATTATTTGCCATGTTCCAATACTACACTGTCTCATGTAAAATAGTTTGAAAACAGACCCTCATATCTGGAAAGACAAGTCCCCTCAGATTATGCTTCCTTTTTTAATGACCTTTTTGTTATTCTTGGATAATCTTGGATAATCTTTTACGTTGATTTTAATATTTAAAATTTTCAAGTTTGTCTAAGCCCTGTTGAAATTTTAACTGTATCTTTAGATCAATTTGGGAAGAATTGCTTTCTTTAAGATATAGACCTTTTCTATCTTACTGTATGTTATGCTGTTGCATTTTATAGTGCCTTCTTTAATGTGTTTTAATGTCATCTTTTTAAAATGATATTTTCTAAGTGATTTTTAAAGTTATAAAAATGTAATTGGATTATGTACTTTAACTTAATGTCTAAGAAACTTATAAATCTCTCCTTTTTATTCAAACTTTTTGAGTTTCTTTTGGGTTTTTATATTACTGGTTATATCTACTGAAAATATTAACATTTTTCTTTATAGTCTTTCTACTTTTATTTCTTCTTCTGTTTCTATATTTCTAGCCAGGACCTCCAGGACAGTTATGAAAAAAGCAGTGGTATGCTTAATGCATTCCTAATATTAAAGAAAATTCTTTTGTTTTAAAAATTTTATTATTAATTATGATATTCACTACGGGAGTTTTATAAATTTACTTTTATATTAGGAAGCTTTTCTTCCTAATTCTTAGATTATGCAGTTTCTATCATTAATATATGCTGAATTTCATCACTTTTTTCCTGCACAGTTGAGATTGCCAAATTTTTCTCCTCTAATTTGTTAATGTGTGAATTAAATTAACCAGTTTCTGATATCAAGCCAGTGTTAAATTATTGGGATAAAGTTATGTTGGTCATGATATATTTTCTTTTATATAGAATCTTGGATTTGGTTTAGGATATTTTGGTCTGGATTCTTGTATTTATGTTCATCAAAGTCAACTGCTTGTAATTTTTCTTTGTTGTGCTTTGCTTTTCAAATTTGGAGTATCAGTAAAATAGGTTGAGATGTTTTGCTCTTTTTACTAGTTTCTGTAAGAATTTTAAGATTGGGATTACCTGTTCCTGAAATATTTCCTATAGTTTGTTTTGTAAACTTGTCTAAGTGTGGTGTTTTCTTTGTGAAAACATCTCAATTACTCAGTTTTTTATCTCTGATTTTTCTATTTATTAATCAGTTTACAAATTTGCTTTTATTGGTGGGGGGAATAAATTGTTTTATCTGAGTACAAAAGTAGGCAAAACTGTAGTATTAGCATCAGGATATTGATTTCTTTTGATGAGAGTAGTATTGGAAGGGAACTTGGAGGAGTTCTCTAATACAGGGAATGTTCTCTTTCTTGATTTGGGTGCTGGTTACAAAGCTGATGCAATCTATGGAAATTCATTGAACTGTACACTTACGAATCGTGCACTTCTACGTTCGTAGATTACATTTTATTGTATATTTTAAAAATATTTTATCCAACAATGTAGTTAAAGAAAAATAAGTAATTACAAAGTGAGATTGGTTTTAAGATATGCAAGAATTATTAAATAATAGGATCTGTATTAATATAACTTATTACTTTAATAGGTTCAATAAAAATATAATATTATTTTCATATATGCCAAAGGCATTAGATAAAATTCAATAGTGATTCCTACTAAGCTCTGAACAGTAGAATATTTCTTTAACATGATAAAGACAAAATCCATTTCAGAATAGGTTTATTTGGCTACATAAAATTTAAAATTCTTTTCATAATAAGTAAATCAAAGGGCAAATGGTAAATTGTGAAAAATACTTGCTGCTGTAATGTCAGATATGGATCAATATCATTATGGTAAATAGACCTTTTACAAGTCAAAGAGAAAAAGTTGGTATTCCTAAGTGATCCACAAGAGAAAAAATTGAGTATTTTTCATAGTTTTATTATTTATAATTTTTATATTTATATTTTATATTGTTTTGATCAAAGAATTAAGGCTTAAAAGTAGCCTATTAAAATTTATCATTTGTGGGAAATACAATTCTTATGCACTATCTGTGGGTATATAGAGCAGCATAAACTTTTTGGAGGGTAATTCAGCAATATAAGTATATAGATTGTTTAAAAATGGATTTATTTCTGATTTAGCAATTCTATGAATAAACCTAAGTAAATAGTCATTAATGTATAGTGACATCTGTCAATTGCTTTGTTATATTATTTTTATAACAGCAAAAATTTGGACTCCAATTACATGTCAACAACACAGGATTGATAAAGTTTTTCAAATTAGAGTCATAAATTTGGAATATAACTAGACATTATGTTATTGGTGAAGTAAATTTCTATTTTATTGTTAAGTGGAAGAACAGGTTAGTAATTAGATTTGTATATGTATACATATACTCATTTGTATATATATGATACATACATCTATGTGATATATACATATGGATATATATACATGTAACATATCATATATGGATTATATATCCATGGATATATTCTTATAAAATTTTTAACAGCGGTGGTTGTCTCTGTGTGATAGAATTATAGGCTATGACTTTTACTCACCTGTAAACTATATATTTTCTAAAATGAATATGTATTGATATTTTTATTTGTAATGAAAGGAAGAACAAAGTTATTACATACATGCTATAAGAGACTATTTTTAAATTTGCAGAATGTAACAAGGAATGAAACCTATTTCTTAGATTTTTAAAAATATTTTTATTGGAGTACAGTTGATTTATAACGTTGTAAAGTTTACAATTGTAAAGTTTCAGGTGTACAGCAAAGTAAATCAGTTATACATATACCTATATCCACTCTTTAAGATTCTTTTCCCATGTAGGCTATTACAGAGTACTGACTCTGTGCTGTACAGTAGGCCCTTATTAGTTACCTATTTTATATTATATATAGTAGTGTGTATATGTCAACCTCAGTCTCCCAGTTCATCCATCCCCACCCACACCCTGGGAACCAAAAGTTTGTTTTCTACATCTGTAACTCTATTTCTGTTTTGTAGAAGTTCATTTGTACTCTTTTTTTTTTTTAGATTCCACATATAAGCGATATCGTATGATATTTGGCTTTCTCTGTCTGACTTCACTCTGTATGACAGTCTCTAGGTCCATCCATGTGGCTGCAAATGGCATTATTTCGTTCTTTTAGATTTTTGTATTGGGCACAGCAGTCCCAGGGCCGCCATGTCTGGCATCCTTCTCTGCCTGACAGTGCACCTCACCTCCACGTCTCAGCGAAGTCATGCTGTTTCATGTGCGCACGAATAGCCACTGACTGGACTGGAAATGCACCTGTCCAAATGTGCTCAGTGCAGGCTGGTGGGAATCCATAACTTGTCATAGCACAAAGGACTTTTCCTAAGGTAGTCGCTGGTAACTAGCTTTCTTAATCATTGTAGTTCTCTGTGGAATTTACTCAGAATGTGGTGGGTTAATAGCTTTTTTTTCTTTTTTTTCTTTTTGAGAAGACAGATTGTATGCCCAACAGGAGGCAGAGAGGCTAAAAAATAAAGGTTAGATGAGAATAAGGGAGAAAGGGAAGAAGGGAGAGAGAGGGAGAGGCTTGAGTTCATCTCCAGCAACGTCTTGCCCTGACAACTTGCCAGTCCTAATGTACATATACCCTCAAGTTGGCCTGTGTAAATCTTGCATCCTTACAGCCAAAAATTGCCTAGTCTTCATCCTCAGTGATGAGGGGAAAGTTGATGATGCAGTCACTCCTCGGATACTACATTTACTTCATTCTTGTTTAGTCACATGTTACTAAATGCTACCTGTGTACATTATAGCAGAGGAAATTGTCTTTTAGGCATTTTGCTTTACATTCTCGTGTGTGTGTGTGTGTGTGTGTGTGTGTGTGTGTGTGTGTGTGACCGTGACCTAAATATTTCACTAAAGGAGAAGTTATAATATTTTGAAAGTGTAGGAATCAAAAGGAATTGGGTGCTTCTAGTATTTCCTGATTCTATATTTTTTATCCCTCTTCCAAATAAATAAGCTCAGATTAAAAGCAACCATAAAAAAATATACATTGAACTCATTAAATATACTGTAAGGAGAGAGGCTTGCTAAATAGAGATGTATTGATGCTGTCAGGAAAGGTCTCTAAAATTTGGAAACAGGCAAAAGAGATTTCTGAGTGTGCCTTTAGGGCAGTGCTGGCTGGACTGTCTAGCCGCTGGGCTCTCTTACAGATCTGTGGGGCTGAGGTTAGCTTGTAGATTTTTGTCTGGTAGGGATGCAAATCATTTCTTTCCTACAGAAGAGACAACCCCAAATGGTATGGTTCACTACTCTGTAAGACATAAATCTGTTTTATTTCTTTTTTCTTTTAATTAATTAATTTATTTATTATTGGCTGTGTTGGGTCTTCTTTGCTGCGCGTGGGCTTTCTTTAGTTGCGGCGAGTGGGGGCTACTCTTCGTTGCAGTGCGCAGGCTTCTCATTGCAGTGACTTCTCTTGTTGCAGAGCATGAGCTCTAGGCACGCGGGCTTCAGTAGTTGTGGCTTGCGGGCTCAGTAGTTGTGGCTCGCGGGCTCTAGAGCGCAGGCTCAGTGGTTGTGGCGCACGGGCTTAGTTGCTCCGCGGCAAGTGGGATCTTCCCAGACCAGGACCCGTGTCCCCTGCGTTGGCAGGCAGATTCTTAACCTCTGCGCTACCAGGGAAGTCCTTGGTTTTATTTCTAACCTAGCTATATTATCCTCACAGTTCTATTTTTCTTTTTTTTTTTCTGTACGCGGGCCTCTCACTGATGTGAGCACAGGCTCCGAACGTGCAGGCTCAGCGACCATGGCTCATTGGGCCCAGCCACTCTGCGGCATGTGGGATCTTCCCGGACCGGGGCATGAACCCATGTACCCTGCATCGGCAGGCAGACTCTCAACCACTGCGCCACCAGGGAAGCCCAACAGTTCTATATTTTATTGCACATATGACTAGCTTCTCAAATGTTCTTTGACCTGGTTATAACTGTTAACTGGTTCCCCCGTTAATTAATGAATTGAATAAAATCCTTGATGTTTTCATTTCATATTTTCATGAAAATACTGATTTTACCATTTTTTAAAAAAATTATACTTTTACAATGCTCTTCCTCTAAATCTTTTTTTTTCTTTTGGAGAAAATATTCTGTATGGTATAAGCTAACTGGTGTAATTCCTAAGTGGGAGGTTTAAGATTATTTATCCTTAAAAAGTATACAAAATAATAAATGTCCCAGAATTCTTCCTTAATCCCAGATTTACCAATTTCTTCCTTACTATGACTACTTTAATATTTAAATAGAAATATTTTATAAAGGTTTTTGTTGTATTTTACATGTTATTAAGTATTTTGTTTGACACAGAGCATCCAGTTCTTCTGAGCTTCTTTTCGCATATGCTTTAAAAACAATAGGTAGGAAATAAATGATTATTAATGCAAGCACTTAAGAGTCAATATCTCCTTGATGTTTACTCCTTCAAAGTGTCTTTTAAAAATTCAGTATAATCTACAGGCCACTCTATATCATCTACTTTTAGTCACCTGTAGTAATGAGTAATTTCACCGAGTTTTTCTCATTTTTTTACTTAGTCTTGCTACATGAGAAATGGTGACATGTCAGATGAGACCTTTTTTTTTTTTTTTTTTTTTTTGCGGTACGCGGGCCTCTCACTGTTGTGGCCTCTCCCGTTGCGGAGCACAGGCTCGGGACGCGCAGGCTCAGCGGCCATGGCTCACGGGCCTAGCCGCTCCGCGGCATGTGGGATCTTCCCAGCCTGGGGCACGAACCCGTGTCCCCTGCATCGGCAGGCGGACTCTCAGCCACTGCACCACCAGGGAAGCCCGAGACCATTTTTAATATACTCTTTTATTCCTTTTTCCTGTCAACAAATATTTGTTGACAACCCTTCTGTGCCATGCACAGTTCTTGGAGTTGAATATGTGGATGAATTCAGGAAATCAAATAATAACTAGGAAGGACTATTTGCTAAGTATAGATTTGAAGCAAAGGGAGTTACCTGCTGAATTTCCCATTTCTATTCTAAGATTATTTTTGTCTAAGAATCAGGACTAAGAGTTTAGAATAAAAACATCTTCCTCCTCGAATGGTTCTCTTGAAAAATTAACAAATTCCTTGTAATTCTTCTATTTCATAGATTATATGGTGACTTGTGCCTTATGGTTTACGACCTCCACTCTGACTTAATAAACTTCACAATTCCTCTACTCAAGGTAAATACTCTTAGTTAATTTCCATTGCCATTTCTCAAGGGAATGCCTCTATCAGAACTAATCTTTGTTATTCTTAAATAAAATCAACCCCCCAAAATTTAAAAAGCTATTTTTACTAATTTTTATAAAAGACAGTAAAAGTTTAAGCCAAGAGAAAACTGGGGGTGAGAACTTGAAGGGAAATATTTCACTTTACATTATTATTCTGCTGTAAACAATGGAATTGGTCATTCACTATAGATGAAACACAGTGTGAAAAAGAATGCAAATGAAAAGTAAAGTAAAATCATCCAATATTATGGTTGACACACTGATCATTCCTTTCAATCCCCAAACTGACAAAGGGTTATTCATATAAATTGATGGGACATGATGAGTCATGGACCAAAAAATGTCAGTTAACTTGCATGAGTTCATACAGCAGATTAAGCTGTGCCTACATACAGCCTCTGACTCAAAGATTTTGGGCAGACATGTCTTTTGGCAACCATGTAGGAGAGGGTAAAAAATATTTTCAAAGTTAGGCAAACATTGTGGGTGGATCCATCTACATGCCAAAAATATTGAAGTCAGTAGTCATATTTCCATTGGCTTTGTGTGATTTCTGGGGCTAACTGGAGGGCAGGGGGTAGGGAATATTGTGGGGTAAAATGGCAGGGACTTTGGAAATGAAACCTGGAAAGGAAGCCCAGAATATCCCTGAGTACTCTGAGAGTATTTTTCTGATAGTAGTTAATCTGGAAGTTGTGCTCTTCCTACTAAAATCCCGAGTGGTCTAAAAATAAATAATACTTACTGATGCACAAGGTACAGAGCAATTGTGGCAAGCAACTCTGTATAGTTTCCATTGACAGAATATCTGCATTCCATGCAAATAGGGCGATTTATGGATTATGAAATGGTTAGAGCTTTCCAAGTGTTGTTTAATTAAACTCTTCCTTTAGAAGTCTGAACTATGAGCAAAACAGTGTCAGTTCTGGTATGAGAGAGTAACCATTGTTCCAGGCTGGTGTGTAATGCTGACCAGATGAAAGCACACAGGATAGTGATGATGCAAGAGACCACAAAATAAGGGGCTCCAGCATAAAGGGAGAGTCTATTATTATCTTATCACATTTAATCTTTACAATAAATCTTTCTGTTTGGTATTAGGCCCATTTTCCAGATGAGGAAATTGAGGCTTAAAGAGATTAAAATATTTATTCAAAACTTAAGGACTATTACCATCTTCTTTTTTCATGGCTGAATCCCATTTGGCTACTTTTTTCATCATTTGTCTAGTGGGGAGGGACTTCATTTGCCAACTAAGCTGTTCTGTGATGACAGCCATACATAATATAGGCATCTATGCATGTATGTGGGTACATGGCTCTGTTGAGGAATTCTGTTCACAAGCAACAAACTGATTCTAACTCACTTAAGGGAACCACAAAATATATAGGCAGAATGCTAGGATTTGTCCAGAATGGGTAGACAAGCTGGAGAAGCCAGTGGAGGAATTAGGCCTGCTCTGGGGAATTCAGCATCAGAGGCTTACCTATTTCTCATTTAGACTTTCAGTCACTTGAATTTCCATTCAAATTTTCACATTCCCTAGTGAGAAATTCTTAATAGCTTCAGGATTATATGTGAAGGTCAAGCAGATTATGAAATATGTGAGAGGTGGTATTAGCAACACTGATGATAACTGAGGGGATGATTGTTACTTCTATATGTGACATACATGTATGTATGTATACATGTTTATATACAGAGGGTATATTTGTATTTGATTTTGGTAAACTATAGAGAAAATTACAATGGATAGGTCTGATTGTTCTTGGCTTAAGATTTTTTTTTTAAACTAGGGTTTATTCCTTTAGATATTATTAAGAAGTCTATGAACTAGATGGGCTAACAATAATATTTTACAGTAAAGGCTTTTCTGCTCAGAGTGAGCGAATCTAGTTCCTAAAACATGAGCTTGAATCTTAAATGTGAACGAGACCTAGTGTTTTTCAGGGAATTTATACTTAACTATACAAAGTGCTAGACAGACTGTTAATATCCTTCCTATCAGTTCATCAGTTTTTCCTCATAGAACGAGCAGAGGAGCTTAGCCCAGGAGAAAACAAAGGAGCAGTACTAATGCTTCTAATTTAGTGAGGCTGGATTTTTCAGTAAAAAGGTTTTGGGCATATCAACAACCACTGGAGACTTTGCTCCATGTTTCACTTTTTAAATACTTTGGAGTTATATCATAGGCACAAATTTAGTTGCTTCTTCAGATCTATTACTTATGTGACCCTTCTAATCTCTAGGAACAACTTCTCACATTTTCTAGAAAGGAGAATGTAGAGTATTTGACATTGAGAGGATCAATTTGGCTGCCCACTGTGAGGGACCACGTTTACTAATTTCACCATCTTCTGTCCTTCTAGTTGCTTCTTCCTGTAGCTTCTTGTAGAAATGATAGGGGCAAAACCGAAAAAGTCTGCTCATAGTAAATACTGTGAATTTTCCCCCAACACAAAATTATTTGAAAACAACTTAAGAAAGGAGTAGAAATGAGTTAGTGTTCATTAAATTTTGAGAAGTTTAGGAATGGAATCCTGTGGAAGGATTTTCTTTTTTCCTCATGGGCAAGAACACATGGCTCTACTCATCTGAGCTCTGAGAGGAGAAATAATTAGGAGCTGGTTTCTCATCATTTGCATATGCTCTGCTGATTATCAAAACAACCCTCACAAGGAAGTGAGCAAGAATTATGATCTGTCAATTTCATGTTAAGGAACCTGAAAACACAGAGTTCTGTGCCCCAGACATTTTTATCCAGTGTGCCAAGCAAATGCCTAGAGCTTGAAGCCCGTAGGCAGATATCCCTAGATACTGCTACTCTTTCCTCCTTGCAGTTCGGGAAAACTGCAAGAAAGCAAGATGCCAATCACATGGTAACTGTCCTTTGAGATACCATGTCCCTTGAGGCTCTACTTTACTTTCTAGGCTGTGCTTCTGATGAAGGTTGCTGCATTTTCTGAGGACTTCTGAGTTAGTTACTAGTAAAAAATAAGTACTAGTTAAGTCAAACTTTAATTGAATACACTCGATTTCTGAGAGCTCTGTGTACAGGGCGTAAGGGAGGAGGTGACTTCCTTAGCCAAGTTTTACAATTGTCACATGTGGGAGTCTCCAGCATCTTAGAAGGCAGTGAAGGCATCCTCTATGTAAACTGTGTTTTAAGTAGGTGAAGACTATTTCATCCATGAAGGGAAAAGGAAGAAAATATTCATGTTCTTTCTATCTCAGTTGAAACTGCAAAATATTCAGAAGCCCAGGAACTTCCCACTTGATACACTCTTGCCAAGAATACTGGCCCAGGATTGTATCTTCCTTCCCCAGACAGTATCCCCAGGAGGACAGCTGTTCTTGCAAATGGCTCAGCATGCTGCCTCGCCGAAGGGAGAACAGACAGTGTCTCAATTATGCACAGTCCTTTTGTCCTTCCAGATGGATGTGGTTTATGATCTAAGTCCCACATGTAAAAATAGTATATTTATGATGGAATTTTACATAATCTGGCTTTTCACCTGCCAAGGGGTGGGAGTGCAAACATTTCCACTCTCAGAAGAACTTCTCCGTGGAAAGGGACTCTATCCATCGGTTCCCTATAGGATGGCCTGAGGAATACAAGGGCATCTCTGAACCCACTATACCATTGTCCCTGTGGCACAGGGAAGAAGACATATAAATAAATGCAAAACAAATGTAGCTGCTCTACAGACTCCAGTAGTATAAAGTAGCTTTTAAGAGTTCAAACCTGTGCATCCAGCAAAGTTGGGGCTGTCACCTACTAGCTAGCTTTGCAATGCTAGGCAATTAATTTAGCCTCTCTAAATCTTAGTTTCCCCATATATAAAGATGATATCATGTATTACATATGTATTGGGGAGAATAAATACATAAAACAAATAGTGTTACATCTAGCATAAAATAATATTAACTAGATTATTGTTGTTGTTACCAGCATGACTATGTTAAAATTAGAAGTCTGAATCTAATGGCCCACTCTATTGGTCACCCTTATTATACCCACACACACACACATGGTCTTTGTGTGCTTTGTACAACAATGACACTTTCCACTTTCTAAGTAATTTGTCTAACCATGATCACTATTGATTCCATTACATATATATTCTTATCTGGTTTCAACTGAGCATATCATTAGACTGTTGTATAAATTAGCTTGTGGCTCTATTGATTTCTGTTCTTCAAAGTTTAGAGAAAACTGTATGAAACTTTGACCTGTTAGTTCATACTATTTTTTAAATTAATTTTTATTGGAGTATAGTTGATTTACAATGTTGTGTTAGCTTCTGCTGTACAGCAAAGTGAATAGGTTGTACATTTACATATATCCACGCTTTTTAAAATTCTTTTCCCATGTAGGTCATTACAGAGTACTGAGTAGAGTTCCATGTGCTATACAGTAGGTCCTTATTAGTTATCTATTTTATATATAGTAGTGTGTATATGTCAATCCTGGTCTCCCAATCTATCCCTCCTCCCCTTTCCCCCCAGGTAACCATAAGGTTTTTTCCTACATCTGTGACTCTATTTCTGTTTTGTAAACAGGTTCATTTGTAACACTTTTTTTAGATCCCACATATAAGCGATATCATGTGATATTTGTTTTTCTCTGTCTGACTTACTTCACTCAGTATGACAATCTCTAGGTCCATCCATGTTGATGCAAATGCCATGATTTCACTCTTTTTTTTTTATAGCTGAGTAATATTCCATTGTGTATATGTACCACATCTTCTTTATCCATTCCTCTATCTATGGACATTTATACTGCTTCCATGTCCTGGCTATTGTAGATAGTGAAAATTGGGGTGCATGTAGTGCTGCAGTGAAAATTGAGTTGCATGTATCTTCTAGAATTATGGTTTTCTCTGGGTATATGCCCAGGAGTGGGATTGCAGGATCATATGATTATAACTCTATTTTTAGTTTTCTAAGGAACATCCATACTGTTCTCCATAATGGTTGTATCAATTTACATTCCCACCAACAGTGTGGGAGTGTTTCCTTTTCTCCACACCCTCTCCAGCATTTACTATTTGTAGATTTTTTGATGATGCCATTCTGACCAGTGTGAGGTGATACCTTATTGTAGCTTTGATTTGCATTTCTCTAATAATTAGTGATGTTGAGCATCTTTTCATGTGCTTTTGGCCATCATGTCAACTTTCACCAAACATTCAGCTTCTCTTTCTCAGATCTTTCCACTAAGTCCTAGGAATTAGGGCTTTGTTTCTTCCTCAGAATTCTTCAGTTGCCTCTATTGAAGCAATGCTCCTCGAACCTTCCCTAACCTTTGGCCTGGAAAATTACTAAAACCTACAGGATGGGGATGGGAAACAAATGGCAAGAAAAGACATGAACTGACCAGGAAATATTGGAGAAAAGATATTCACAAATCAGAATAAGAGAAAGAGGAGGAATGCAGATGTCAAACATAATAACATGATACCAAGTTCAAAAGCTACCAAAAAAAAGCACATAGTAAAAATTGTGTCCTCTCTGTCTAGCCACCTAGATTCTTTCCCCCAGAAGTGAACAAGTGATTAGTTTCTTATATACTTATATATTCTTCCATATCTATGTCTTTTTCTATACTATTTTAACAAATGGTCACATACTATATACACTCTGCACTGCACCTTGCCTCTTTCACTCAAGATACGTAACTTGGAGATTATGTAGTATTAATACCTAAAAATCCCTCTATTTCTCTATATTGCTTCAGTGCTATTTGCTTAACCAATCTCTACTTATTGATATTCAGCTTTTTGCCATTGCTAACAACACTGCACAGAACAACCTTGAACACATCTCTTTGCACATATGTGAGTGTGCATTACTCAGGACTCAGTTCTGAAAACAGAAACCGCTCCATTTTAGGGAGACAGGAGTTTCAAACAGCCAGTCTGGTACTTACAGATGATTAAAGGGTTGTTGGCACAGCTGGAAAAATGGGCTCTTAGGCCGATGCTCAAGGAATGTCTCAGGATTGATGGGCCATGGAACTTTTCTGCAACCTCTGTGGCTACTCCTGCAATACTGAGTTCAAAAGCATATCTCATAGCTGTGATTCAGGAAGCAGGAAGCCAAAATAGAGAAAAATTGCCTCCATTGAGACTGCCTATTCATCAGTCAGAAGAGGCAAAAATGGCTTCATTTGTACTTTGGCTGTCTAAATCTTACTTGATTACATTGAATTAATGGAACCTAATTTGCTTTTAGAACCTTGATTCCATAAGAGTCTGGGAAATATAGATTTTTATTTTCTAGACTTTGTGGCTCTGTAAAAAAGGCATTCTAGAAAAAGGCAGAAAGGAGGTTATGTGAGTCAATCCAACAGAGAAAATTACTGTTACTTTAATTGACTATATTGTTCTAAAGAATTATCAAATCTTTTACAGAAACAGTGAAGGTAAAAGTCCCATTAATGGGAATAATTGAAATGAATGATTTTTACTCACAGGTCGTATTTGACTGCCTTCCATCACTTCCACTCTCCCCAGTCCCCACCTCCTCAACATATTCTTCTTGGCCAAAGAAAATTGTCCCAGAGGAGCAGAGTTTCCTACAGAGCCAGAGGAACCTGCACATACACATCTAGCTCAAGCCATGGTTATTCACACAGGAAGGTAAAGAGGCAGTGAGAGTCAAGAGTGATATCAAGGCCACATGCTCCAAGTGGGGGGAAAAACAGTGAGAAAAAAAAGGAGAAAGCAATACCAAAAGGCGAGCTAGGCGACAAAATGTTCGGTTGTTGGAAGTAATAATATTAAGAGGATTTTCTCATAAAAGTTGACAGGAGTCACTATAATGGGCAGAAGTTACAATGCAGTGTAAGCAAGAGGGCGTTGTAAGCAATTGTTTGGAATAGAAGATAATGGCCATGCTGTTCCTAAGCCATCAAAATGTAGAAATAAAGCAGAGTGGCTGCTGTTATGCATTGGTAGGTATTAAGAATTGCATTATGCTGATATTAAATTAGCACGGATTAGAGAGCATATATTTACTCACTGTTTCCACGTAGAAGACAACAAAGCATGGTATGAACAGGAGCGCTGCGGGGGAACTCCAGAAAGGAGATATGTTAAACTCTCTTCTTAGAGGAGACTTCAACTATAAGTAACAAAATTAAAGCTTTAATGGAAAATAAACATTACTTGCATGGTAGAGAATTCTGGTCTGATTTTTTGAGGCTTTCTTAGAGGGGATAAGTACTATCACCTGGGCTAGGTTTTAATCTAAGGCTGGCAACTCCATTCTTTCCTTTATTCAGACCAAAATCCTTGGAGTCATCTTTGACTTAATTTCTTTCCTTTCTAAAATTAAAAAAAAAATCTTAATTTGGGTAAAATACACATATTCCAAAAGCTACCATCTTAACCATTTTTATGTGTACAGTTCAGTAGTCCTAAGCACCTTCACACTGTTGTGCAACCGATCTCCAGAACTCTTTTCATCTTGCAAAACCAAAACTCTACATCGCTTAAGAAACAATTCCCTATTTCACTCTCCCCTGGCCAGGTCACAGCAACAGCATTCTACTTTCTGTTTCTGTGAATTTGACTACTGTAGGTGCCTCAGATAATTGGAATCATACACTATTTGTCTTTTTGTGACTGGCTTGTTTCACTTAGCATATGGTTCATCCATGTTGTAGCATATGCCAGAATTTCCTTTTTAAGGCTGCTCGTTTGCTTTCTTTGGGGCTTTCTTCTCTTGCAGTCTACATCGAATTATTATGAAATCCTTTGAATCTGCCTTCAAAGTGAATGCAGAGCCTAGCCACTTCTCACTACTGCACTGCGGCCACTGTCGCAGCCACCATCATTTCTCCCCTGCACTTCTGCAACTTGGTCCCTATCTTCTGTTTTCAACCCAGCATCTACAGCAATCTCTTAAAAATCAGGTCACCCCTTTGCTCAAAATCCTGCAGTCTCTCCTCATTTTGCTTAGAGAGGAAACCAAAATCCACGCCTCAGCCTGCCAGGCCCGGGAAGCCTGCTAGCTCACTGTCCCCAGCTTTTCCTCCTACTGCTTTCCCTGCCTATCCACCCCTCCACCCACATCGTGCTTGCTTCCTTGCGCTTCCTTGAACTGGCAGGCGAGATCTAACAGCAGTGCCTGTGCCCTGACATTTCTCTTCCAGATATCTCTGTATGCTAACTCTATTATTTTCTTTAAGCGTTTTGTCAAATGTAAGCTTAAAAAGCTCTAACCTGATCACGTTGTTGAAAATACAGCCCACCCTACCACACACACTCCCTTATCCCCTTCACCACTCCTTTTCCCCCCTGACAATTAGTGGCTTCTAAACTGTTATATAACATACTTATCTATGTTGTAATAGTTTATGGTCTGTCTCCCCCTGCTAGATATATACCTTTACCTGCTTTGTTCAGGGATGTATCCCAAACATTGAGAGCCATGCCTGGCACAGAGAGAGCATTCAACAGGTGAATGAAAGGAAAGCTCACCTCTTTGCACTGAGAGCAGGTTGTGTTCGTGCTTCCATAGGTCATCTGAGACTGTAACAGTGTGTGAGTAAAGAAGGAAGCAACCAAAGGATCCTGATTTCTAGTCCATCCCCCCCCTTCCCCCCACGTTTTCACACCAACAGAGCTTGTTTCTAAGAGTCCACCGGGAAGGAGTGTGGTGCAAGCTAGGAGCCTGGAGTCTAACAGTCTTCAAATTCAGCCCCATTATCTACTGACTGAATGGCTTGGGGGAAGTTAGTCTTTTTACTCTTCAGTTTCCTCATTTATGAGATAGGGATACTATTAATTGGGTATATTCCTCATAGGTTATGAGCATGAAATGAGATAATTCATGTAAAATGCTGAGCACTTGATAAATTACTTGTTGGTAAATATAATTATAAGGCACTTAAAGACAATGCATTTAAGATGTTATGCATTTCTCTGTAATCTCACTTATTTTAATTTGCTTAATAAAATTCTCTTTATATAAGTGGTATAAAAAGTTTGAGCTCAGTACTGAATTATCAAGAACTCTGAGGTACCAGTATATGAATTATTTTACCATATTGTGAATTCTCAGAAGTTAAGTCCATATTCAAGTGAAAGTACACAACAACATATGATCAAATATGAGAGTTTTGATTGTTTATTTAGCTTTTCCGTAGTACTAATTATCATGATATGACTCACTATATCTCTAATTCAATGGTATTTTCTCAAAAAAATTATTACAAACAGATACTGAGCTTTTCATAGTTTCACCTTTCAAATAATACTTTATTACTTGACATTTATATTCTATTTTTAACAAAGCTTTTCTCTTTGTTAGGTTATCTGGACTATACCAGTTAAAATTTTAAAATTGGATATTTCCAATTAGTTTCAATTTGTCAGTTACACATCTGAATTAAGACTTGTACTGGATTTTAATTACCTTTTGGGAACAAATATTTGCATAGTTGATTAATAACTCCTGATATTGTGGTAATTTCTTCAAGAACATCTTTTCATTAAATGTGGAGGTTTAAGCCAGTTAGAAATAACCCTTTTTGTTATATAAATCTGGCTTCAATTCAATGGGTTCAATTTTTGAACCCATTACCCTAATGTTCAGTGCTATTTCCCATTTTGAAAACTCATTTTGTGTGTGGGTATTTGAAATGATCAGAGATATTACCAAGAAAATGACCAATAAGCCATAAAACTGCTCAACTCATTACTAGTATACTTTATTTGTTACCGGGAAAGTTTCATTTTAGATTACTTTGGAAGAGAGTATGAGTGTATGTGTAGCAGTTCCCTGGGTGTATGGTCCTATTGTCCTGTTCTTAATTTATTTAGAGTTTCTGCACTTGCTGTTGAGCAAGTGTGAAATTAAGGCCACTGTGTTTAAAAATGTAGTACAGGAATCTGAGCTTTCAATGAAATCAGATAAGAAACCTGAGAAAAGTGCAAAAGAGCAAAGTGTTTATTTCATTCTCCTTACTTGCGCGTAAGAAAGCAGTCCACCTCCAAGTAAGGCATTCACATCTACAACTTCACCAGCATGTGGAGCTGGCAAGGAAAAAGACCCAAGGAAAGCGTTCTGTCAACAGCCTTCCCCAAACTGGATACACTACCTCACTCTACCAAGGCTGAATGAATTGAACCCAAACCAAGAACTTAACAAATTTTGTCTGCCCAGAGCGATTTTAACTTGAATTTGAACTTTTCATCATTCTCTGACACCTACAGAGGATTTTAAATCAGTTACAGGAGATCTTGATTAAACTCTTCTCTCTAAAACATCTTTTTAAACTTGTTAAACAAAGGCAAAAGAGGCACATGGTAGAGTGGACTCCGTGACCTTCTGTTGGCTATACAGAAAGGCCCTGTCTCTTAGTCTTTGGAAGGCTTCGGGTAATCAAGGAAGCAGATTTGGGGTACACTTCAGAAGACATTTACAGCCTATTTTTCTTTGGTTTTCAGTGGGATTAAAAGCCCTCCTTGAATGTTTCTAAAACTTGTAAGAAGAAGGTGCTTTAGAGTAGCTAGTAAGATTTATAAGACTATAGAAAAGCTTAGTTAGCTGTCTTTTATAAACACTTACTTAAAGATCTTCAGATCAAAGGAGCATTCATAGAAAATATTTTTATTTGCTAAAATCAAGTATATGTTCATATTTGGATTTTTCCAAATATGCATTCCTATATTTATTTTAGTTCATAAATACTCTTTGTGGTAAATAAGGGAAAAACAGAAGATGAATGTAAGATGTTCTCTTCCTAGAAGACAAATGTTGAGGATGGGAACAGTTTCTAGAACTGAATAAGGTAAGGTGGGAGCAACAAGCCTTTGAGTCATTTAAACCCTAAGCTAATGATAGTTGTGATTGTTTATTGTGAACTCACTGGGCCCATGCAAATAGGATGTGACTCTAGATTATGTAAGAAAAGGTGTTAATGGATGATAAAAACTCAACTCATCATGCTCACAAAAGAGGACATGAAATAGTTGTCTCCAGGGAAGTTTCACAGTGCTACACAGGGAGTAGCAGTGCATCCAAATGTCCCCTAATATAAGAACATACTTTTTGCCCAATCAGTAAATTATTCTTCCTGACAAAATTGATGGAATATAATCCCTTCCCTTACTGTGGTGCAGATAGAATAATACAATAGAAAAGATACAGGAAGTAGAATTATCAGTTCATGGTGGAGAGACACAAAAGCACAACACCATGGTAGAAACCAAGAGATAAAGCATTTCCCAGCATAGGCTGCAGATTTGCTTGAAAGGAGGAGGACAATAGAAGGGTTAAGAACAATGATTTTATGATCAGTAGAGATGTATTTTCATTCCAATTTGTAGATTTAGGCAGGAACCCGAAGCCTCCATTTCTTCTTCTATACCTGGGAAAAATAAAAAGATAATAAACTAACTCATACAGTTGTTGTGAGAGTTAAGTATGGTAATGCATGTAGAGCAGGGGTCCCTAACTCCCAGGCCACAGACCAGTACCGATCCACTGTCTGTTAGGAACCAGGCCTCACAGCAGGAGGTGAGCAGCTGGTGAGCGAGCGAAGCTTCATCTGTATTTATAGCCGCTCCCCATCGCTCGCATTACCGCCTGAGCTCTCCCTCCTGTCAGCATTATGGTGCATTGTATAATTATTTCATTATATATTACAATGTAATAATAATAGACATAAAGAGCACAGTAAATGTAATGTGCTTGAATCATCCCAAAGCCGTCCTGCCACCCTCACCCCCGGTCCGTGGAAAAATTGTCTTCCACAAAACCAGTCCCTGGTGCCAAAAAGTCTGGGGACTGCTGATGTAGAGAGATTAACAAAATGCCAGGTATGTAAGTGCCCAGGAGTTTGTGGCTGCTGCCATTAGTCCCCAGCTCTTTGTCCCACACTGTTGAATAAAGGCTGTAGTTAAATTTTGAGCAAGCAAGTGTACAGTACCTGAAAGCAAAAGCCTTTCTATCAGGAATCAACACTGAAGTGTGAACCAATAAGAGAAAAGAAATGTGTGGTAAACAAGGATGTCATCAGATTTAGAAAGAAAAACAACATGGCCTGAACTAGAGACAGGGTTAAAGGTTTTCAGTTTTCCTAAAAATTAATATAAGATCTGTCCTTTGTTGTCAAGATTTGTGACAAAATTAACTACAGAGTGACCTACAGATGGTTCTTATTCTTAAGCATGTATTCATTTATTTTCAGTCCTTACTTTTCACCTTTCTTGAGTTAATAAAACAACTCCAGTCTGGAAGATCATTGTGGTTGGTTTCTGTACACTTGCTGCAGTCTAGATTTTGGAGCCCAGAAAGAAGAGCTAAAAAGTACGACCCCCTTTATAGGAATTTTGCCTTAACAAACCTCTGTTCTCTCTCTCTGTAAGACCATACATTTAAGTGTATGGTCTTACAATACTATATTCTTAAATATGGCTACATATGTTATTTCAGACTTCTCATGAAGTCTGAACATCATGGGTCTTCAAGGAAACAAAAGAAGAAAATTCCCTCTCTCTGTTCAGCTCTCATCATCTTTCTGACCAGAGAAACTGGAGAAAGAAGTGTTGGATTTGTTTCTCTCCGATCGCTTACTTCTTGGCTATAGAGCCCCTTTTAAGGGAGGTAGCATTCTTGGATCAGTCAGGTTTGATTGGGGACGTAGAAGCCACTGTCGGTATATTTAGGGGAAAGAAAATTAATATATGCAAAGTATTTGAAGCTTAGATAATTGGAAGAACTGCAAAAGCAAAGATCCAAAAGGCCCCTTACAGGAAATCTAGAAGTATAGGCTTTCATGGAAGCCTATACTACATTGATATACCCAATAGCAATGATTCTAGTTGCTAGCAGAGCTGAAATAGGAGCGTAGCAGAATGCCCATAATACAAGTGAGCCAGACCTCATCGATTTTCCTCTCCAGATCTTGTCTTCATTTCTCTGCTTTTATCGCCAGGAGTCTGACTTGAATGAACTGGTGGTCCAGCACTGGTGGTCCTCCTTTGTCTTCTAGCTTCCGGTTGGGTTTGGCCAGCAAGGAGTACTGATAGGACATCAGATGAGAGGAGAATAAGGTTAGGGTAATCTGTCTCCTTCCTCCCTTCCTTCAAGGTAGTTCAGGAAGTCCGTGTCTCTTGCAGCTGCTTTCAAGTTAGCCTCCTCTCCCAATATACTCCTTCCAGGTTTTGGTAACTGTTCCTTCCTCATCCTTTCTGGCTGAGGAATGATAATATCTCTCACTAACCCTTGCTTGGGTCCTGCATTCTCCCTTGTGGTTCCATTACATCCTGCAACATTCCTGTAAATAATCCTTTAGTAAATAAACACCCCGTGAGTTATTCTAACATGAGCGTGCCAACTGTTCCCTATTGGGAACCTGACTGATATAACAGTTTATACCATAAGTGTTTCCAAGAAAGCCACCTTAAAGATGGGTGTCTGGAATTGGGAGATTTATATTTAAAGGAGATCAGGGATAACATCCTTGCTGGGATGAAAGGGACATGGGTAACCCATGGCATGTGGTAAAATCTCCCTTTCTCACCTTGTGATGCTTGTGAGCCTAAGATACAGTACAAGTGACAGGCAAGACATAGATCGATTGGCTGAGGAATTTGGCTACTTTGTAAACAATGAAGATTGTAAGGGCTATGGAATCACCCATTTTTCTCTTTGGGCCTCAGAGAACATACACAGAAATTAAGGATCATAAACATATAATTAAAAGGAAGGATTGGAAGGCTCCACTACAGCTTTGAAGGCTTCCTTGCAATCTAGAAGTGTGAGGGTAAGGACTGCAGAGTTGCAGCTCCAATTAAATGCTCAGTCTTGTCCGATCTCTCACTCTAAAAGCAAGGACACTGCTGCTGGAAAGCAAGTGGGTCCTTGAGATCTGGGTTGAGGACATTTAAGAAAATGTGGGCTGAGACTGAGATCTTTCATCTCAGCTTGCCCTGACATTCCCTTTCTTGTGGAGGGAAGGGCCTCCTCTCTCCATCATCCCTCCTCTCTAGTCTTTGCATCACAGACAGCTGCTTCAGGAGCTAATACTGATTCTCCTTCAGGCCCACCCTGACTATGTCTCACTGATTTTGATTTGCCTTATTAATTATATACCAACAGAGCCCTAAAAACTGAAAAATTATCAACAGCTGTTAAGTAAAATATTTTGAGATGTTTGATAAAAGTGAAATAAAATTAATAAAAAATGTTTTTGTAAAACTACTAAGATGTCATTTACGCCTATACTATCTTTGAGTTTCCCAAAATGGCTATTAGGTAACATAAAGGTTTCATCCTTCACCTTACAAAAGAAAGGATCACAGGAATAACTAGAGTTTTTCTAAAAATTCAGCAAATTTTAATTTATTCAAAACTTATGAAAGCTTTTGTCTACCAAACTTAATATGTAGTGGTACACGGGCCTCTTACTTTTGGCCTCTCCCGTTACGGAGCACAGGCTCCGGACGCGCAGGCTCAGCGGCCATGGCTCACGGGCCCAGCCGCTCCGCGGCATGTGGGATCTTCCCGGACCGGGGCACGAACCTGTGTCCCCTGCATTGGCAGGGGGGCTCTCAACCACTGCACCACCAGGGAAGCCCAATACGTATTTTTAAAACACCCCAAAATCAATGAAAGTTTGTCTCCCTAGTAAATATGTGAATATAAATGATCTAATGATTGAATATTTTTCAAATAAAAAAATGTATTCCTATTTCGGTTCAAAGATGGGTACAATAACTTTGACCAAAGTGATCTGTTTCCAGGATTCTAGATTCATAAAACCTTTTTTGCATTCACTTAAAGTCTGGACAAGTCTTAGAGTATGACTCAATAACAAGTAAATTGTCAGAGGCTTCTTGATTATTTCAGTCTTTCTTTAGGCTCAATAGCCAACACATATCCCCTTGACTAAGAGTGATACAGCAGTAGAGAACCTTATGAAAACTTCAGTTGGTATAGTTATAAAGTACTAAGTAAGCTTCATGGTTTCCCATATTATACAAACTCTTCCGCTGACAAAATAACCTTAGAGCTTTATGGCCATTTGTCAAACTATGAAATAGGGGTTTTTTTTCCCCATTCACATGCCGCTGTCCATCACTGCAGTACTCTAAAGCCAGCCACCTCTTTCCTTCACTGGAGGAAGGAGAATTCCATGATATTTAACCTTTCTAAGGGAACTATCCATCCCTTGTACAGAGCTCTTAGAGACTCCCTTGGATAATTCTGATTTAAATACTTATATTTATGGATCATTTCATTCTTAAAAAGAAAAAATTAAAATTTTCCAATTAGGTTGTGCTATCACAGATGTGAATTCATCCTTAAAATTTAAGCTTCTCACAGAATTTAATCAATTCAGATGGCTAAATTAATTGCTATTGTTCAGACCCTTCTTCTGAAAAAAGGCAAAAGACTGAATATTTATACTGATAGGAGATATATGGTTTGGGGTTAGTCCATGACTTTGAAATGCTTGGATTATAGAGATTTCCCAGCTACCACAGGAACCACTAGAAAATGGATGGCAAGTTAAAGAAATTGGAGCTTCTTTGCTGTTACCTAAGGAGATTGACATAATAAAAGTGGAATTTCCCAAAATCCTTCATAATATTAACCTCAATAGCAAAAATAAATTCTCCATGATACTGAACCAACTTTGTGAGTATTTTTAAAATAATGGTGAGGATTTCTCCAAGGCATGTCCTACCTGCTAATAACACAGTCTCAGTGAGTTCTTAGATGTAGGATATGGACAGGAATGTAAGCCTCAGGACCATTTTGAATATCTCCAAATATGCTATGAATAAGTTCTAATTAGTGTTATTTATTTTTCGGGTAGTTTGAAGCTTCACCTTGATAGAGAGCTATGTTGTAATGGTAGAAAAAAAAATAATGTGGTTTTATACTCTCAGCCTGGGGACTTCCAACTTCTCTCTCCAATAATAGGGACACACATTTCACAGGTACTGTTATTTAAGAATCCTGTAACTTATAATTACTCAGAATCTCCACAGTCCTTTTCATCCCAAATTTCAAGAAAGATAAAGAGAAGCAAGGGAATTCCAAAACTATAATTCACAAAGCTCTCAGGAATCTCAGACTATTTAAGGCCCAGAATACTGCCAATAGCCTTGAGGACAATAAATCAATCCTCTCTAGTAGTATCTATAAGTTATCTCCTTTTGAATTAATAACCGGCCTGTCTAATATTTTTGAGAGTTACTTTCTATCCTAGATTGTACTCTTTCAGAAGCTGGTATGACTAATTATTGCAGGAGACTCAAATGATACCTCTAGCTTTATCACCAAGAGGTAAAAGGGGGATTTCCAAAATGCCTACCCAAGCAACCTTTGCATAAGCTGAAACCTGGAGATCTGGGCTTCAGAAAAAGGCATCAGGAAAAAGAAAAAAAAAAAAACCCAACAAAAAAAAATCTACCCTCGAGCTTCAATTCAAAAAAGCTTCATAAGGTACTGTCATAACTGACACAGCATAAAACTCCAAGGTGTTAATTCCTGGGTTCATGTTTCCCAAGTTAAAAAAAATATACAGTAATTCCTACTGACTACTGGACTTCTATTCCATCAGGAGACCTTGAATTGATGATGTTTAGGAATTCTCCTGAAGCTGCTGACTATATAAGTGGACAACTTCTACCCAGAATGACAGAACAATCTGCTGACTACAGAAGTAAACAGCTTCTGCTCAAGATGATAAAGCAAGATTAATTATATGATTTTCCAGCATTTTTTCCCTTTGTCACTAATCTTGCCTATTGTTCTTTTTTTGTTATTCTCCATTAACTAAAGGTTCTCAATATGATCCCCTTTATCTTTATCCTGCTACTTTGGACCCCCCTCTTCTGCCACTTAAGAAAAAGCAAAACTCTCTGGCGTATTTTTCTCAGACTATAGCTATTGCTCTGATTACTGACAGCATTTAATAACTGTTCTTTTAGACACTTCAGAAGTAGATTCATTTTTATAGGAACCTCTCGGTAACTTATGTTTACTTCATATATCACACACTTCATTATGATAAAAAATTAGACTTTGACCTCATGTCAATGAATGCTTCAGCTAAGGTTATTACAACCCTATCAGTAAAACCTAGCTCACCAGGAGGGGGTTCTAATTTGGGGCCATTCTTGCTACAATTGTCAATTTGTTTTCTTGAGAGACCTGGTTTTTTTTGTTTTGCGGTACGCGGGCCTCTCACTGTTGTGGCCTCTCCCGTTGCAGAGCACAGGCTCTGGACGCGCAGGCCCAGCAGCCATGGCTCACGGGCCCAGCCGCTCCACGGCATGTGGGATCTTCCCGGACTGGGGCACGAACCTGCGTCCCCTGCATCGGCAGGCGGACTCTCAACCACTGCGCCATCAGGGAAGCCCGAGAGACCTGTTTTGTGGGAACTCTTTAGCTCTAGTCAAGGAATCTGTCCCTCTTGAGGGACAAAATTGGTTTACTCCTGGTGCTAAGTGATATCACTACTCCCAATACAGTCTGTGTCCCACTAGATTACCAGTTCTCACGTGGACATTGAGCTTACCCTCACCTGTCACATGCTAACTTATCCTAAGTATTCAGGATAACTGTTAGAGACTTTTAGATGGTTATAGTTGCCAGCCTCCAGTGGATCATGTTTCTCTGAAAGGAATACTCATAAACCTTCCAAAAGAGGCTGACACAGACTGCTTAGGAAAACTTCTAGGAGAGATCACTGACTCTCTATGCATACTATAGGATGATACAATTGGAAAAAGTATTCTGACCCTAGAAGACATGCTGATCGACAAATTCTGTCTGGAAGCCTCCCAAATCATTTAAAATTATTCAGAGCTATCATGGTTGATCGCACAGGCCTTAATTTCTATGCAGCTATCCAAAGAAAACCTTTATTCTATACCAAACACTTCTTGTTGCTCCTATGATGCCGTAGGTCAAGGAGAATAGTGCAGGACTCGCCTGAAAAGAAAAATAAATAAGTAAAGCCATCTGGTTCTCTAAAACAGACTCAGCTGAATTCTGGAAAATGCTTTTGCTGCCTGGGTTTTATAATCTTGCCCCTGACTTTGAGGGTTTTTACTAGTAATAGCATTGAATTTAACAACTGGGGGGAGGGGAGGTAACCATAATGTAACCGAAGCTGATGGAGTAAGCCATACGAAATCCAACTATATTGAAAAATAAGAATTTATCATGAAGACACTTTAGTTTGATACGGTGAGAGCAGAAGCTAAATTACAATGGTCTGAAGAGTCAGAAAGTAGAAATCAAGATAACTTTCTAAATTTCGAAACACCCAAATCACCACTTTTTCTAAAAGTGTGATTTTGAAGGAATGTGAGAGATACAGAGAAATCTAAGAGATGTGTGTTGTGGAGATGGAGATGCTATCCCGTGCCCAACCCAGGGATGAGCCATCCACAGGAGAGAACCACATCTGATAACACGTGAGGAAAGTGGGCTAAAGGATGGGTGATGAGGTAGGCAGGTTGTAGGAAGGACAGACGGGGAGAAAGTAGGTATTGTATGACATCACTGTTTTCTCTGTGAAGTAGGTATTGAGACTACATTGAGACTAGGTGTTGGGACTAAAGGTGAAAGTGAAATGATAGAAGCTTTGAAGAGTCAATGGAAAACAGATGTTGAGGGACCGAAAGAGGTAAATGAGGGCACACAGCAGGTTTTTCTGAGGAGCCTCAAGTACTACCTTATACTGGAAACTATGAGTTTATAAGGGAGTCAACCTGCAGGATTCTGTAATCCTCTCCAGTAGGACTTAGAAGCAGGTATCGTTTAGAAACAGAAAAAGTGAGCTGTTGGATTGATACAGCTGAGATTACTTTTTATTATACATCTGTGTGGTGAAATGACAGTGGACAGGGAAAGTAATCGAGTAGACAAGACTATATTTAGAGAGGTGGGCCACAGGATCAGAGGTGTCAGTGGCACAGCGTGGAGAACTTGCTAACTCACCTAGGGAGTTACGCTATCTTTGTCAGGCCTCCAGCGGAAATTCTCCATGACTGAAGGAATGAAAACTTGAAGTGAAGCAGAGTTGAACTATCCTGTGCTTGAGAAAGTCGAGGAATTTTGAATCCACTCTAAAAGGCAGCAATGCATATACATAAAGAACAAGGGAGGAGGGGAGGGAAGGAAAAAAGAAGTGGTGGGAGAGTAACATTTCAGTTAAGGCAAAGCGGTATTAATCAGTTACGTGGTAAACTGTATTCTATGAGACATAAACATTAAAGCCCATTTAGAAAAACTAGGAAGATGTAGAGAAAATAAATTGTTTTACCAAGATTATTTTTAAGCATCTTGTCCACACACCGTGACTTTTAGAAAGTTAAATAATTTCCCTAGACCTCAGTTTCCCTATTTGTAACGTGGTGACAACAGTATCCCCCTTGAAAGTTTTAGGGAGAGGATTAAAAAAAAAATTGTAGGAAAGTGTATAGCATAATGCCAGGCACAAAACTAATGTTAAATTTGCTTTAGGGAATTCCCTGGTGGTCCAGTGGTTAGGACTCCACGCTGTCACTGTCCAGGGCCCAGGTTCAATCCCTGGTCAGGGAACTGAAATCCCACAAGCCACATGGTGTGGCCAAAAAAAAAAATTGCTTTATTTTTTCTATTATTAATACTTAAGTAGTGCTGGTTTAGTGTTTTAAAAAGCAGTTGGTCCTAAATTAGAAAATATCCAGGATCATCTTTTCAATTTGTTACCATCGAGAGGACCTTAAACTTAAGTGTATGATCGTTGATCTGGGAATTTTATAACCAAAAATGTAAATGCCAATAGCAAGAACAATTTACTTAAATATGGAATTTGGCTCTGCCTGAAATAAGCAGGGATCAAACCACTCCCTGAATCTCTGTAACTTCCTTGTACCTCCCTTCCACTAGGCAAAGAGGTTGTGTGATTAGGTCAGAGCTTTGGAGGGCTTGGGTTGAACTGTTACGACATAGACTGATAACTCCCAAGATGTACATCCAGACCCGATCTCACTTCAGAACTGCTTGCTGCACTTCTCCACCTCGGTGTGTCTCTCCATATATATGACATTGTGCAGAAATACACTCAAACCCCAAACATGCTTCTCAGCCTATGTTTCCTATTGTTTTGGGGGGCAACACCATATATTCAGGCACCCCAAGCTAAAAGAAACCCCTCAATTTCATCTTGAATATTTTTTCTTCCTCACCAAATATCCAATTACCTAAGGCCTCCTAAATCTTTCTCAGTCGACTCCCCCCCTTTCACCCCTACCACCAATACCTGACTCTCCCTCAGAATCTCCTACATGGACCACTGCCTATCATTGCTACTCACAGAGCCTTACCCTTAACCCATATCTGCGCTGTGTCCTTCACCCCCATCACACTATAAACTTTTCTGTGCAGGTCCTGATAAAGTGCCTGGTACATAGTGAGCACTCAGGAAACATCTGTTGACCTAAACAGGATTGAGGGAGAATGGATAGTCTATCTGAGGAGATGGAGGGCTACCACTGCAGATAAAAACTCTTCTTGAGAGGCTGAGGCCAGCCTACATTTCCACCCTTAGCTTTCACTCTTCTCTTATAACTCATTCTAATTGGATTTGTGACCAGTCCTCATGTCAGACATTCTCACCTCTGGTATAGCAGAATGGGATGATTAATGCCTTTTTTAAAGAATGAGACACACGTGGATTATGAACCAATGACTATCTTCGTACTTAAAAAACTCTCTGCAAACCAGATTGTTTAGTGAAAATGGGGGTAATAATAACTACCTCATGGTGTGAATGTGAAGATTAAGTGAGATGATATACACTGAACAACTGGCAAAAAAATTACTGCTCAATAAATGTTAGCTATTATTAGTGTTATATGGTCTGGCCCTACCTGCTCTTCTCTTTCTCTCTGAATCCTATCTACTCTTTCACTTCTTTTGGGATAGCTCGTTCCCACCTTCATAATAAAGCCTTATCCTGTTGGGAATTAATTTTCTTCCCCCATTCTCTTAATCGCTCCATTGATGATATTAGCTACTTAATGTATTAAGAATACTTTATATATTATTTTATTTAAAGAAGTAGATATTATCATCTCTATATGACACATAACAAGACTGAGAAATAGTGTAGTAAACTTGCTTGCCCAAAGTCACATGAGAAGGAATGGGCAGAGTGATAGCGTGAATCCAACCAGTGCTATCTATATTCTTTTCCAAAGCCAAAGAGACTCCATTGCCTGAAATTATTCTGCTTATTTTAAACTTATAAACTCTATAGTATTTTCCATTATACAGATCTTCCTCAACTTATGATGGAGTTAGTCCTGATAAACCCATCATAAGTCAAAAATGTAAGTTGAAAAATGCATTTAATATACCTAACCTACCAAGCATTATAGCTTAGCCTGGCCTACCTTAAATGTGCTCAGACACAGTAGCCTACTGTTGGGCAAAATCATCTAACACAAAGCCTATTTTTAAATAACTTGTTGTAATTTATTGAACACTGTTCTGACAATGAAAAACAGAATGGCTGTGTGGGTACAGAATGGTTGTAAGTGTATCAGTGTTTACCCTCATGCTCGCATGTCTGACTGGGAGCTTTGGTTCACTGCCCCTGCCCAGCATCACGAGAGGGTATCGTGTCACATATCACTAGTGCAGGAAAATATCAAAATTCAAAATTCTGAAGTATGGTTTCTACTGAATGCATATCACTTTTGCATCATTGTTAAAGCTGAAAAATCCTAAGTCGAGGACTACATGTAGAGTGTGACAGGTTAAATATGTCCACAAATTTTTTGCAGCTCCTCCCATCGAGAGTTTATTTCTGTATGTATCTTGAATCTGAATTGGCCTTGAGACTTGCCTGATCAGTAGAATATGGTGGAAGTAAAGATGTGTGAGTGTTAAGCCTGGGTCTTGAGAGGCCTTGAAGCTTCTGTATTTGCTTTCTTTTTTTTTCTTTTTTTTTTTGTGGTACACGGGCCTCTCACTGCTGTGGCCTCTCCCGTGGCGGAGCACAGGCTCCGGATGTGCAGGCTCAGCGGCCATGGCTCACGGGCCCAGCCGCGCCGTGGCATGTGGGATCTTCCCAGACCGGGGCACGACCCCGTGTCCCCTGCATCGGCAGGCGGACTCCCAACCACTGCGCCACCAGGGAAGCCCTGGATTTGCTTTCTTGTACTGCTCCCACCACTATCTAAGGAAACCCAGGATAGCCTACTGAATGGTGAGAGACCACGTGAAGAGAGCAGCCCAGGTGACAGCCAGCACCAGTTCCCAGACATGTGAGAGAGCCACTGTATACCCTCTACTCCAGGCAAGATACCAGCGTACTCAGTCACATGAGAGCCTGGCAGAGGACCTCCTACCCAATCCAAGAATCATGAGCAATAATAAGTTGTCATTTTATGCCTCCAGTCTTGGGGTGATACTTTATGCACTAATAATTAACTGAGACCAAAATTGGCACCTAAATATGGATTGGAGCGATGACATAGACCTGCAAAAGTAGCATTGGCTTTGAGCCCAGTGGTAGGTTAATGAGAGAGAGTGAACCACACGACTATTAGAGGAGCTGGAAGATCAGTGAGGAAATTGCTGCTGGAGGCTGGAGAAGGGACTCCTGTGCTATATAATTCCAGGACAAGTAGCATAACTATTGCCTGTGGTAAACTGGAAGATAGAGAATATACCTAATGTACTTGTGCCCTTGGTAAAAGAGATCTAGAGACAGAATGGTGAATGGGCCAGGCTGCCTCTCTTAGTAAAGTATGACAAGATACAGGAAGAAAGGTATAAGCTACAGGAGACTGGTCAGTTTGTATGAAGAAATTAGGGGAAATAGAGAAGACCCAGGACTTTCTGGGTTGGAATATAAGCTACCTACCACCCTGTCTCTCAGCTGGTAAAAAAATTATCATACGAGGCCTGTGGATAAAAATCAAATTGTGTATGTGGTTGTGCAACCCTTTGCTAAAGGGAATTGCTAAGCCAATGCCTAATAGATTCTCTCATCTCACCCACACAGACTAAAGTAGAAATTTAGGAGCTATCAGCAGGTAGATAGAATGTCAAGCCACAGAACTGGATGAACTTCATAGGAAAAAAGTTATGGGGTCAATGAATAAGAGGAATCAACACAATCAAAGTGTTACAGCAGTTGGGATTTTATAATAAGCAGGTAAATACAAGATGGTAATCAGTACTGACTTGCCATTGAGATTTCAGAGGTGCTACTCTAGTTATTGGTGATGATAATGAAAGTTTGTGGCAAAGGAGGGGTTAGAGGAAAACATGGGTGGGTTGAGAAGCCACAGTGCTTGATGACTTCTTTGAGGCAGTTGACATCACCAAGAATGAAAGCAGGTTTAGTGGGGAATCCCACGCTCTTCTGTTTTCATCCCCTGTTATAGCAAGATTCAGGTGTCTTGTTTTTGTCTCTTTCGAATGTTTTAGATTCTTTAGAGAAATAGAATAGACTGAAGAAAGCAAGTTCCTAAACTATAGCAACCCATGATGGGTTATTTTGGAAGAAAATAAACCCAGAGATGATGGTGATCAGAGAGATTTGATCTAAGGAATCAGGTAGAAGATCTCTCACTTCATCAAGTATCCCCTTAGAGTGTGAGCTCTTCAGGAGAAGGGGAATCTGAAAGCAAATATTGGAAAATATCAACAAACGATTTTGTATATGGATAGTCTTCTCTCTGCCTGATGCATGAATTTTGAGACTTAGCGTATTCTCCAGAAACAATGGTATAAACTAAAAAAAGAGGTAAAATAAGGTATTGTCTATTCAGCTCTTTGTCTGTTGCTGGAAAAAAGGTTTTCCTAGGGTCACTGAGAATTCATATTTCCCACCGTGATCATTTAAATTCAGTAGCAGAAGCAGTTCAGGTAGCAATGTGTCGGTGGCATAGTTCCATACTTAATATTATATGGTTCTACATCTTTATGCTGAATAGACATTAAAAATGATCTGACCGCTATTATGCAAGAAGATCCATTTTTAACATGGCCTAATTTCAAAGGTTTCCACAGAATTGCTCCATTTATTGAGGAAATACAAAATGTATAAAAGCTACTTAAAATTTAGATGCTTTCAAATAAATCTGTATTTAATAACCATAACAGCCACACATATTTAAATATATACCAAATACTTATATATAAATAATATATATTATTAGTAGTAATATGCATAGATTTAATTCAAATACTTTTATTTACCCGACATAAAATATTGCCGATTATTTGGATTTGAAGAGTTCCCACAGTTGTCCAGGAAAATTTGGACGTGTCTAAGAAAAATTGCACAGGAGAAAGTTAAACAGGCAAGTTAAGACTTTATTCAAGCCTATTGCAATAGGGAAGAGAGATTGAAATCAAGTCCACAGAAACAAACGGCAGGAGGGATTTTAGGAGTTGGGGTGAGTTGACAGAAAAGTACTAAAGGATGTTGGCGGAGAGGTTGACACATGGGAGGTGCCAAGCACATGGAATCATTCCTGAATTTGCAAGTGTTCTTCTCTGTGATCTGGCCATCTGTACTCGCTAATTAACGGCACAGTAGCCTCCTACCCTCCCACAGAGATGGGGATGTAGGGTACTCTCTTCCTTGATGATTATATTTCAAAGAGATGGTTGTAGGTCCTTGAGAAAGATATTCCTGGGTTGTAAAAGTGGCAAGAGGCTGGGAGAAGATTTATATACATTTCGAAGGGGCAGAGAAAGAATTTTCAGCTACACGTTTTATAAAGTAACTCATCTAAGAAAAGTGAGATCAGAGGCCTATCATCAAGAAGAAGCCTATCTAGAGTTTAGTCAAGCTAAGGGGAACTTTAAGCTCATCTTGGTAAACCTCCAGGTTGGAAAACACCAATTTCAATACCACTTGTTAAAAGAAGCCTCCTGGACCAGAACCGAAAGTCCTGAGTGTTAGCCCTGGCTTTTCCACAGCTAGCTATAGCTCTTAGACAGATAAATTAACCTCTCTAACTTTAAAACAAACCTTGTTTTTAGTTTGTTTGTGTGTGTGTGTGTTTAGGACACTTAAGATCTACTCTTAGGGAATTTCAAGCGTACAATACAGTACTGTTAACCTTTTGTTTTATTATATTAACATTGTTGTACATTGGATCACCAGAACTTATTCATTTTGCATAACTGAAACTTTGTACCCCTCAACCAACATCTCCCCATTTCACTGCATGTGGTGATAGATATGTTGATTAGCTTGATTGTGGCCATAATTTTAAGATGTATATGTTTATTAAAATATCAAGTCATATACCTTAAAAATATACAATTTTTATTTGTCAATTATACCTCAGTAAAGGATGAGAAAAAAGAAATTAAAAAAAAACCCAAACATCAAATTTAGGCCCTGAAATATGAGGGAGAGGAAGGAGGTATTGGCTGGGTGTCCATGGATTCATGTTTTAATCCCAGTTCTACCCCTTGTTTATCCAAAGAAGGTGTTGGATAAGATCAAGTGGCTGATCTAATACCAGTTGCATTTGCACCTGGGAATTTTGCTAACCATTTCTCGGAACTCATTCCATTAGCTTCCATATCCTTCTCTGCTTGAGGTGACTCCCTCTTCAGACTTTACTGGTCATCGTTTATTTGTGACTTTGGCAAGTGGACACCTAGGACGTAGGATGTTCCCGTTATTATTTTATTGATCTTTGCCTCCCTGCTTATGTCTTTCTTTATGTCTGTTAAGCCCATCTTCCAGGATGCTCAAATCTCAGTTAAGAGTTATTTGTGAAGACATGGCCCCGAACTTTAGATGAACATGAAGTCACCTACAATTTTATTTTTCTATAATTCTTAGTTTTCTACATCATGATGAATATAAAACAATTGCTTTTTTCTTTGTTGAATGTTGTGAGAATTTATTTTGGGGCTATAAAGTCTCTTCCTACGGGTTCCCTGGTGGCGCAGTGGTTGAGAGTCTGCCTGCCGATGCAGGGGATATGGGTTCGTGTCCGGGAAGATCCCACATGCCGCGGAGTGGCTGGGCCCGTGAGCCATGGCCGCTGAGCCTGCGCGTCCGGAGCCTGTGCTCCGCAACGGGAGAGGCCACAGCAGTGAGAGGCCCGCGTACTGCAAAAAACAAACAAACAAACAAATAAAAACTCTTCCTACATCCCATGGATAATGTGCACAAAATTACTGCCTCCTCAGTTCTCTTGCCTAAGTCTTCTTCAGGTTCTACCTTTAAAAAATATTCCCCTAACCTTGTCCTATTTGCTCCTCAGTTTTGACTTTAAAGAGAAGAAAGCAAAACATGGTTTTGTATGACTATAAATAATAAAGAGAGGTCATAGAAGAGATTAGTTTTCAGTATAAAAATGGCTGGATTGTTGTATGTAGAGAAACGGAGACATTGAAGAGTTGGTGTTTCAGCTTCACGTGATACACTTCTGCGGAAGCTGGCTCCATCTCACAACAAATGGTCAGCATCACTAAGGTGAAGACGAGTGCTCAGTGGTGACTAGACCATTCTGTCGTTCTGTATTTCTCCCTCTTCTACCCTCCCTCCCCCTCCCCTCTTCCCTTTCCCTCTACATCCTCCTCCTCCTTCTTTTTCTTCCTCTCTCATTTTCTCTCCCTTTTTTATTCACTGCTCAAGGTTTATTTGGTGTTTTAGTTGGTATGACACTTGGATACTTGGTTGCATTGTTTTTATGTACATTTTTCTTTTTACATTATGTGGCAATGTACATTACCCTGATATTGATACATACAGTACACAACATAAGATCCTTTAGAACAGTTACACACAAAGCATGCAATATTGGGTGTCTCTCTCTCTCTCTCTTTCTCCCACACACATATATCTCATACTAGCGTTTTCGAGATTTCAAATGAGGACTGCTAAGAAAAACATTTGCTGAATAATATCCTCTTTTAGTTGATGCTTGAAATTCCACTATCGGAAAATTATTCTTGCATGTTGGGCAGTTTTTACTCTAAGTTCTTCCTTTAATTAACTTAACAAAATTTTATGCATTATTATAAGAAAAATAAAAATTAGCTGAGTTACTGCCACTCTGAGAGAACGAATGATTTCTCTGTCAATAAGAAAATTAAATTTGCGATTAACTCTGCATTATTGGATTATAGTTTCTTTTTTGAGATAGCCCCAGGAGAGAGAAATTTTTCCTATGAGATTGTGAACATTTCTTATGCTGATAATACTGAATGTTTGTTGCTTTCAAATAAGTCAGTATCTTCTTTATATTTGGGGGGACCATTTTCTTGATTTTCTAACTTCAAGACATGAAATACCTCGTATTCTTTTACAATCAGAATTGAGTGTTCTGCTTTATAACCAAAATTGATCAAACATAACTACAGCACCCATTACCAACATGACAATGTTTATGAAAGTTAGAGAGGGGATAGCTTCCTTTTCACACTATCAAATCTTTCACCCTTATTCTGTTCATTTATATATGTATACATATTTATCTTCCTTTTATTTATTATTTCTTTATTTCTTTATTATCCTTCAGACTACACGCCATTAGAGGAAAGGAGTCATGTCTGTCTTGCTATGTTCCTGTATGTCCAGGACTGCAAAGTAAAGAAAGAATGATATAAATGCCTCAATGCTGTGCACATATGTATGTACATATGTAATATACATACACATATATAACATATACCTTTTCCATATACATATATCTTACACATATACATATATACACACATATATGTACACATGTATATTTGTTTGCTTATTCCAACTACACACTTAATTTTTAGGAGTTTCTTTTATGGGGGAGATGACAGAGCGTAAATGTATAGAGATAGAAAATAATTCAGGGCTAAGAAAATAGTTCAGGTTTAATAAAATTTACAGATATTCCCCAAATCTCACTGTAAGCAATAGTTTAAGCATCATTTAATCCCTAAATCTTCATTTAGAATATTTTTAAAACAGCATAGTTTCTAAATATTATTTTGTCTTTGAGGCTAGGGCAGTCAGTTTACACATACTGCCAGTAAATCAGGGCAGGGGAAGCAAGAACAAATAACCGTCTGTGTGTAGCATACTCTAGATTATCATACCCCCAGTGAACATTAGCCAGGTGGAGAGGAAAGTGCACAGGCTTTGGAGTCAGTGAGATTCAGATTTAGATGCTGGCCAAATCACATTTTCCAGATGAAAAGCCTTGGTCAAGTCGCTGTGAGCTTCAGTTTCCTCTTTGGTAAAAGAACGATGAGAAAAACCTAATTCAAGGGATGTTGCAGGGATTAAATGGGATGAAGTACAAAAAGCACCCACCCAGCATATTACATAAGGTATGGTAGAAGGTCAATAATTGTTCCCTTTGTCTTTTTTACTCTTGTCAAGGAGGAAGTGCTTTTCTAAATAGACTCAGTTACATTGTTCATATGTCCTGATGGCTCTTTGAACACAGAAGGTGACTGTATTTAGCAGCTTCTTAATATCTCTATTAAGTGTACACCACTTTCTGTTGTACTTGTTCATTGAGGGCCTGCTGCAGGTCTACACTCTGAACATCTCTGGGGGTATACTATCTCCTTTCATCTCTATATCCCACTAGCTCCATGCCTAGCATATGGTGGGTACTTGGTAAAAGTTCTTTGAGCAAATTTATTATGAAGAGAACACTGAAGATATAATGGGACTGAACTGACATCATTACAAAATTTACTAAGGTTCCATAGGCAGTGATTCCCAAACTTATATGTGTATATATGTGTATA
Organism: Lipotes vexillifer; assembly: GCF_000442215.2. Taxonomy (NCBI): domain Eukaryota; kingdom Metazoa; phylum Chordata; class Mammalia; order Artiodactyla; family Lipotidae; genus Lipotes; species Lipotes vexillifer. Next base: position 4,726,855 of record NW_006790551.1, read on the forward strand.
TATAGCTGAATCACTTTGCTATACACCAGAAATGAACACAACATTGTAAAGCAACTGTACTTCAAGTTTAAAAAAAGAGTTGGCCATTGTATTCTGTTGCTGCTGTGGAAAGTCACAAACTTAGTGACTTAAAACAGCACAAAATTATTATCTTACAGTTCTGGAGGTCTAAAACACAAAGTGGATGTCACTGGGCTAAGTCAAGGTATTGTCAGGCCTGCATTCTTTCTAGAAGCTCTAAGGGGGACACTTTCATGACGTTTCTAGCTTCTAGGGCCAGCTGCATTCATTGGCTCATGGCCCTTTCCTCCATCTTCAAAGCCAGCAACAAAGCGTCTTCAAATCTCTCTTTGACGCTTAACTCTTCTGCCTCCCTCTTCCACTTATAAAGACCCCTAGGATTACACTGGGCTCACTTAGATAATCCAGGATAATCTCCCCCCTCAAGATCCTGAACTTAATCACACTTGCCAAATCTCTTTTTGTCACATGACCTAATATAATCACAGTTTTGGCAATTGAATATCTTCTGTGGTGGGATGGGCATTATTCTGCCTACTATAGTTGCACTTCTGTGAGCCTCTTCCTGGTTTCTCTATTCTGTTCCATTGATGTGTCTTTCCATCTGCTAATACCACATATCCTGATTACTGTAGCTAGAAGTCCTGAAATCAGGTAGACTGATTTTTCCCACTTTATTCTTCTGTTTCAAAGTTATTTGAGCTCTTCTGATTCCTTTGACATTCTCTATAAATTTTAGAATAATCTTGTCTATATCTACTGAGTTATATCTCATCTTGTTAAAGATGAAAATATTTTTTGTATCAACAACCATTAGGTGTAGCTGTATTTTTCGGCTCTACAGAAATTCTATTTCATAACAAATCACAGGTGACATAGTTTCATGTTCTGCAGAATTTTTTTTTCAGAATTTTGATTTCTTATTATCATTTATAGTTATTTTCAGTGTTTCCTAAGGCAAAATTGTTGCCTTGGTAGCACAAAAAATGTACACTTTTATTGTAGGCCAGAAAAGCTGACAGCCTTTTGGTTTATACCATGCCTATTTCATAGTATCTCGGGATGAAGATGGTAGATAACAGAGCACTCATGTTCCCACTTCCCATTTCTACACCCATGAAGACAGCATTAATCAGCTAGAGCAGTCTATTCCAGAGATTAAGGTAAAAGATTCCTCTTCTTTTTAACATAGTATTGCAGGCAACTATTTCCTATTCTGCAGCATTACATACAAGATGAAGCCCACCAGGCTTCTCTATTCTAGATGTTTTATGAGGAAATTATTTTAAAATAATACTTAAAAAAAGAATGATCTGTTAGTTTCTTGAAACCTATAGCTGGTCATTTATAGGGAGCCTTTAAATGAGAGATTATTTGGAAATGAAAGCTTCTTTAAAGTATAAAAGTATTATTTCAACACCATTATTTTTAATAGCCATATTGTATAAAATATGCTGAAAATCAATGTCACCAACTTTCTGTGGTTCTCTATGGTTCATAATTTATTTATTTATCTTTTTGCCCTTCTAAATTTTTTAAATAGTGAAAACATTTAAAATAGTGCAAGTGGTTTTTTAAATTACACTGTAACTTTATAAAGGTTTATTTTAAATTGGATAAGGTAGTAATCATTAGATTAATTCATTCACTCATTGCACAAATATTTATTAAATGCCTAATAAATGTCAGACACTGTTCTTACCCCGAAAGGTAGGTAGGGAACAGGAAAGCCAAAGTTCTGCTCCTACAGAGGTAGGATGCAGACGGACAGCTAGAAATGTATGAGCATTCCTACATAACTTTATGCAGACTACGGAGATTGGATAGTTGGCTAGAGAGTACTTGGTGATTTTGATTGGTGGGTGAGGGGATGCTTTTCAAAGAAGCTGACATGAATCAGCTTTGTGAAGCTGGGGACAGGGGAAGAACACTCCATGCCAGCAGAGCTGACTACAGAATTTGCAGGGTCCATTGCAAAAAGAAAATGCATGATCCCTTGTTCTAAAAACAGAAAAAAGTACCATTAAGAGTACTAAAGTATAAAGCTTTCTCATTTTTTCTATGGTGTTTCTCTTCACTGATCCTATTATTTTTTTAATTTGTTATGTTAATATTATTAATGTTATTTTAAGCAGGGAGAATTAAAATTTCAAATTATTAGCGTGAACCTTACCATTCATCTTTGTATTGTGCAGTACTAGTTTTCAGTGTAAAAAGAGCACTGAACTCATAGGTGGCAACACCAAGATTACAGTTTTTAATTTCATAGCTTGTACATACCTATTTTCTTCATTTTTACCAGAAACATTGTACAAAATTGACTCAACGTCTTAAATTTCACTTCTCCATAGGCGTACATTCTATCAACACTCTCTACCTTGGGCTTCTTTATGAGTAAGGAAGGACTAAATGAAAATGTGAAAATGAACTCTGGTTGCCCTATCTGTCTCTGTCTATATCATCATTTTCAGTGTAGGTGGTTAGCTAATACTGAGAAGTTACATGAACAAAAAGGGTTATGTTAGGGCTCTTTGATCATTCATGTTTCTTAGAACAGCACTGCTTCCTTTCTATGTTTGAAGCAAGTTCTGGTTCTCAATAGAAGGTGTGGCCTCTCAGAGTTGTCGGTGCCCCTTCTTACTCAGTTCTGGACATAATATGCTCACTTTGTACTCACTTTGAGTCATAAAAAACTCCTACACATAGTAGGTCCACCAGAATTCTTTGCTCATGGGACATTGCAAACGCCATATGCAAATGAGGTGGTGATGAGTGATGGAAATATTGCATCTATTTTCTCTGCTCACCCAAGTGCTCCACTGTCCCATTGGATTTCACTTATAAAACACAAGTTAAAAATTGAAATTATTAAAAAATATTTGAGGGCTTCCCTGGTGGCGCAGTGGTTGAGAGTCCGCCTGCCGATGCAGGGGACGCGGGTTCGTGCCCCGGTCTGGGAAGATCCCACATGCCACGGAGCGGCTGGGCCCGTGAGCCATGGCCGCTGAGCCTGCGCATCCGGAGCCTGTGCTCCGCAACGGGAGAGGCCACAGCAGTGAGGGGCCCACGTACTGAAAAAAAAAAAAAAAAAAAATATATATATATATATATATATATATTTGAGATGGTAACAGCAGAACATCAAACCAAGAGTGGGGCCCTTCTGATGTCAGGGCTCCGTGTGACTGCAGGGGCCATACACCTGTGAAGCTGGCCCTCCATGCAGACTAAGAATTCGCTGTAAGGGCCTTAAAGCAGAAACAAACTTGGCACTTTTTAGAACGAGAAAGAAGACCACTGAAGCTTGGTTGGGGGTTGGGGAGGAGGATGGAGGTGAGGTCGGTGAGGAAGGAAGGAGCAGATGACTTAGGGCTTTGAAGGCCATGGTGGGAAGTCTGACATTTATTCTAATTTTGATGGGAAGCTGTTGAAATGTTAGAAGCTAAGAGCAGCATGATCTGATTTACATTTTTAAAATATCACTTTTATGTGGGGTATGAACTAGAGAGTGGGGTGGTTGGAATTATTTTGGAAATAGTATAGATGGAGAAATGTACAAGATTCAGGATACATTTTATAAATTGAATGGACACTGCTTCTGTTGCAGTGGATGTATGGTGTGATAGAAAGACAGCAAGAAGAGATAATTAGGGATTTTTTTTCCTTGTTCAGTGAAGTGAGGAGGACTTATAGCAGGGCAGGTTTGGTGGAGACAGATTATCAATAGTTCTCTTTTGGCCAAGGTGAGTCTGAGTTGCCTGCTAAGCTTCCAAGTGATTTTGTCAAGCTGGCTATTTAGAATTAAAGGCCTCGATGAATAAATAAAAGTAAATTGAAGCAACATATAGAGCAAACTTATGAATTACAGGTCATTTGCCATTTTTCTCTGCATGAGAGGTGACTGGCTCTTCTTCAGATGGCCACTTTCAGTGCATAAACTAACAAGATCTCAAATGTCATCTTTCTTTTTTTCCTCCTCTTAATGATGGGTCACTGTATATACCTAGGAAGGTCTGTAGGTTCACCCATTAAAGAAGAAACAAAATCTTATTAGTTGCCAATGACATAGATGCTTGAATTCATGAAGGTGGTATAACATTTTATTTTAATAATTACTAGCAGCTCACGTACTAATCCAACAGAAATGGCCTCAGATGAGGTTTAAAAGGTCCGTTACTTTCATTGGTCTTCTCTGTTCTTTGCATTTTACCTCTCTGCTTTTTGGTTCTTTTTCAAGTGGTCAAAGTAAATGGGTCAGAGCTGACCCTGGGAGGTACCAATCAGAAGACTAGTACCCTGCTTCCTCTTTAGCCCCTCACGTTATGGTTACTCATGCTTAGTGAGAGTTTGCTTGGGCTGTTTAGAATTCTCAGGAGTGACTTATAGAGCAGTAATGTACCATTCTTTTACTAATATCCATCACTTCTCATCCCACAGCATCTATGAACTCTTATGCAAAGACACACACTGCTACCACAGGTGAAGGTATGAAAGAACGAAGGGGTGATGGGGAAGAGTACTCTGTTATACCCCAGAGCACTACAATTATTGAGCATCTATTATATGCTAGCAGTTTCCACATGCTGCTTCTAAAGCTTATGACACCTATGCAGGATAAATGTTTATTTCTTCATTTTACAGCTGAGGTCAAGATCAAATAGCTAGTACATTTCAATTTTGGAAATCAAATTCATATTGTTAAGTGACAAATCAGTGTTCTTTCCTTTATGCAATACTGCCTTGCCAAAGAAAACTGTAGTTTGAAAATTTTCTTTTCACCTCCCAAATATCTATTTGCTTTTGAGTTCTACCTGGAATCACTAGAATGTCACTTTTATAGGCTAATTCAATAACTAATTTTTTTTTTTTTTCTTTTTGCGATACGCGGGCCTCTCACTGTTGCGGCCTCTCCCGTTGCGGAGCACAGGCTCCGGACGCGCAGGCTCAGCGGCCATGGCTCACGGGCCCAGCCGCTCTGGGGCACGTGGGATCTTCCCGGACTGGGGCACGAACCCGTGTTCCCTGCATCGGCAGGCGGACTCTCAACCACTGAGCCACCAGGGAAGCCCAATAACTAATTTTATAGGTGAGAAAACCAAAGCACAGAGAGGTTAGCTGACCTGTCCAATATCACACAATAAACACATTTAATTACAGTAGCTTAATAGTGTTATATGCCAGTTATTTCATAAGGTTTGCAATTTGTCCAGCTTAATCAGCAGTGAAGAGTTATAAGAAGGGAACAAAAGTTAAACTTAACTTTTCCCTAAGCCTCTGTGTAAAATACAGATATTTTATTTTGCATGGTTTAAGTGAATCCTGAGAGATAAATGCAATCATAGGTAGGACTAGATTTTACTGTTTTCTACCTCACCTGATTCTACATCTTGGGACAAGTACAGTTTGGTCTTATTATTATGAAAATTAGTGCAAATGCAACCTCATTATGTTTTTTCTCAAATGGGAAACAAACATCAGAAAGTACACAGCCAACATGCAAAAGGCATTTTCTTTTCGAACACAAAACAAGAAAAGGAGACCATAGAACTCTCCTGTAATGCAAACTAAACTGACACAATTTACTTGGGACCATAGCAGGATCCACAAGGATTTGGATATGCTTTAGCATGGGCATTTAGATATAATGTTAGCCACTGGGTGAATGAGGCTAGATAGGAGGGGTTTTCAGATGTTACACAGCTGAGAACAAAATTAGAATCTGCTTCATTAAGGAAACAGGTTAAAAAATTACTCTCTCACTTTTTTCCAGTATCCAAAGATTTCTGAGACCTAGATAAGTTAACATTGCTTCAAGATTTGTAATACTTAGGTATAAACTCTACAGGATGGGGACTACTTGGTTAGAAAATTGGGAGGAAGAGGCAATATTTTGCAGCATTATGAAATTCATCCAGGACCAAAGTGGCCTAATGCAGCTAAGCATAATACTGTTTTAGTGGCTTATGTAAAATATATTGCTAATTTGTCCAGAGCTTAATTGGAAAAATCTATTCTTCTCTGAGAGTAATGATACTGTTTAAGCCAAAATGCAGGAGGTAGATGGAACATCAAGTGATGATGCCAAGGGAGCTGTGTGATGACTGAAGAGTAAGTAAAAAATTGGAAGAGAGAAAATGTGCTCATACTGCACTCTTCTGTGAATAAAGGTAATACATATGCTTCCATAAGGAGAGCTGTGCATGAGGTAGTTGAGACCACCATTCAAGGTCTTTCAATAGGCAGTTAGCCAACAAATATATCACAAGAATCTGTGTGCTCACAGTAGGGCCAGTGGGGGATACACTGGTCCATGTATGCTTCTCGCCTTCAAGGAGTGCCCCGTGTACTCACAAGTAAAAGATGCTACACTAGTAAGCTGTCAAAGGCTTTTGTGATGATAGAGCCAACATATACAGTAATGTCTTTCCACTAGAGGTCAAATGTGATTTAAGGAGCCCCTGTTGTATTCAGCTTTGTAATCTTTACATGGTCGCTTTTTAAGAAAATGCTCTGATGAATGTCTAGAGCACATTGTATGGACGTGATAGCTGCGTTGGGGCAAATACTTAATCTCTCTGTGCTTCACACGTGTAAAATGGGGATTATAACAATACTTGCCTGTACTGTTGTGACACTTAAAAAAAACGTATGGACCAAAAATACTTAGCCTGGAAATAACAAATCCTCAGTCAGTGTTAGTTGTTATCATCATCATCATTATCTAGGGAACCTTCCAAAGAGATTTTCTTAATGGCTAGCATTGAATGGGAACAAAAATAGACTTTTGTCTCCTCTTTTGCAGTAGTATTTCTTCTGGGGAAAACTGCGACTAGTTTAATATCTTAAAAGAGAGCACAAGTACCCAGCATTGTAATTGCATTCCCTCCAAATAAAAAAACCCCTCTAATTCAGTTCAATAAATAATCACTGAGCATGAGAATATGTTAGGTATATTCAGTGTTAGGCACGGGCATGCGAGATAAATCAACTACATCCCACTCTCAAGGATTTTAGAGTATAGGTGGGGAATTCAACAAGTAAAGACATTCAGTAGCTGGTGACCAGTGCTCTGATAGAGCCATCACTGGACACTATGGGAGGAAATTGGAAGTAGGCCTATCCCAGTCTGGAAGGGAAGGGGAGCATCTGTGAAGTCTTCTTGGAAGAATTATGCATGAGTTGAGTCCTTAAAGATGAGTTATATTTAGATAAAGCAGGGGTTGTAAGAACAAAGCAGGGAGGCTTGCGTGGGTATTGTGTTTGGAGGGAACTATAAGTAGTTTGGAGTGTCTGGACTAAAGTATGGTGTGGCGGACTTGGAAGGAAAAGTCTGAAATAAATGTAAGCAAGTTCTAGGTCATCAAAGATCTTCGATCAACTAGAAAGGGCTAGCCTGGATTTGATGATTGATGAGAATCACCATTCAGATCATGTTCAAATTTGCTTTTACTTCAATAGACGACCAATATCAGCAAATGCTTCAGGCAAAGTGCACATTATGAGGAAACAAGTGAGTAACCAGCCTCTGGTCCCTGACCTAAGGAAAACTGATGGGCAGTGTGGGCCTTGGAGTAAAACATCAGAGTGGCAGGAAAACTATGGAGGCTGCTAGCTTTTATCACATTGGTCTGCAGGGAAGAAGTTACCACTCAAGGGTTTATTTCCTCCCATGTAATGCAATCCTAGCTGAAACTTGTTTACATTATTTAGGTTTCCTTTTCTTATTGAGTTATCAGAGTTAAAGACTGGTCACGGCCTAGCACAGCCTTCTATGCCAGGTCAAGGAATTTGGACTTGATCTAAAAAGTAATTTGGAGTAATCAGCAGTTTTTTTTTTTTTTTTTTTTTTTTTTTGCAGGCCTCTCACTGTCTCCCATTGCGGAGCACAGGCTCCGGACGCACAGGCTCAGCGGCCATGGCTCACGGGCCCAGCCGCTCTGCCGCATGTGGGATCTTCCCGGACCGGGGCACGAACCTGTGTCCCCCGCATCGGCAGGCGGACTCTCAACCACTGCGCCACCAGGGAAGCCCTAATCAGCAGTTTTAAGTATAAAAACAATATGATTCCTTACATTTTAGAAATCGCCCCATCAGCATGTTTTCCAGATACCATTCTAATGTACAGAAGGTCACAATAGGAAGATGTTGAAGGCTACAAGTACAGTGGAAAGACTTGTCTGAGTCTTGCGAGAGAAAATGAGAACCTGAAGTAGGTCAGCTGCAATGGGTGTGGATTGTAGGTGATCCTGAGAAAGATATGTCTGAGACAAATTGTCACAATTCATGACTGAGGAACTGTATAGAGAGCAAAAGATAAATGACAGGTTTTATGTGTTTGGGTTATTTCTAAGCTTTGGAATGTACTGGAAATTCCAATCCTAATTGGTTTAATCATTTAGGATCAGTTCTACCTTTTCAGTGTGGAAGTAGATCCTACAGCCCTCTTCGGACTGTACCATGTTTCTCTTAAGGATGCTCCAGCAGCAGGTCATAGGGATTATACCAGTTTTACATCTCACTGTCTTGGACTATGAGAAAGCAGTATTATAATATCTGATTATATTCTATATTTTATATCACTCCTTCTCTGTACCGGTCTCCTTTCTCCATTCTCTTTTATCAGTGTCCTTGATCATAAGGCAGAACAGATCTTTTTGTGTGTGTATATATATATATATATATACACACACACATATGTGAATATGTATGTATGAATATGACATAAACTCATAACAAAGACTTGAGCAGACTTGAAAATCATCAAGAAGTACAAATAAATATAGAATAATTATATTCACCAATATCTAAGTGCTGAAAAGACCTAAATCAAACACATAATTATTGATCAACTAAGATGCTTAAACAGCAATATGTTTCCATATAATTCATGTTCAGCATGAAATTTCATTACAGGACTTTCAAAATTAGTAAACTTTTTCTATTTTTATTTTATTTATTTATTTATTTATTTTGCGATACGCAGGCCTCTCACTGTTGTGGCCTCTCCTGTTGCGGAGCACAGGCTCCGGACACGCAGGCTCAGTGGCTATGGCTCACGGGCCCAGCCGCTCCACGGCATGTGGGATCTTCCCGGCCCAGGACACGAACCCGTGTCCCCTGCATCGGCAGGCGGACTCTCAACCACTGTGCCACCAGGGAAGCCCTCTATTTTTATTTTAATATCAACTTCTGTTCCAGTGAGATGTGGCAAACAATGGGAGTTCAGGCCTGGATTAAGAAAAAGCAGAGCAGCCTTCTCTGTAAATATTCTGATTTTATAGGTCTGGAATAGGACTTGGAAAAAAAAAAATTCTATTAACAAAAGAAAACTTCTCAGATGGCTTTGACGTGCCTCCAGATTTGGAAAGACTGTTTCCTAGATAAAGTCCAAATTCTTGTTATGACATATATGGTCCTCTGTCCTCTGACCCTTGCCTGCTCCCCTAGCTCCATTTCCCTATTAGAGCCCACTTTCCACCTGTATCAAATAGCCTGCAGTTCTCCAGACATGTCAGACTGAGTTGTGTCTACCTGCCATGTCTGCTGGCATAATTCAAGAATCCAGGTTACAAATGATTATTAACCCCTCTTGGTTTCTCTTCTCTTCTGTAAGGACTTGAATAACAGCATGTGAATGCTTTGTATCAGGATCAGAAATATGCTCTTTGAAACTTGCCTGCAGCCTGCACCTATTGCACCAAGACTATTGGCAAAATTTAGTTACTCAGGAAAACTGTTCCTTCGTTTGAGGAAAAATATTTTAGTAGAACTTCTGCTTATACAAAGGAAAGATCCAAATCCCACCCTGAAGGGGAAATGTTGAGAAAAAGGGGAGCTAAAAGCCTCAGTATAATAGGGCTGTAAGAACTCTTGGTTTTATGGGGGAAGAGATATTCTGACCAGGCAAGGATAGCTTCAGACTGATAGGATGCAGAGTACTGGATTTCAGAGAGTTCTCAGAGGGTCTTGAAGCAGCAGACTGAATTTTGGTCCTGGAGCAGAGGCTCTTAGCCCTAGCTACAGCTTGTTTTGGTGCTGACCGCTTGGTCTAAGTCCACAGAGGTTCATTGAAGAAAGAAAATTAGGGACTTCCAGGTGCCCCTTGCTTCTTGAGTCATAAACAGCAGCACTAGAAAATGTCCAAATAACCATCCACTCTCTGAAAAAACTGTAAAAGGTGTTTATTATCAATTTATCCAAAACCTCTAAAAATCCCTGAACTGGAAGGTGGAGTAGGATATGTTACCACACAATGAATTGGAAGTAGAAGCATATCACAGGGTGGGTTTGGTTGTATTAATAACTGATAACTTTTATTGAGTGTTGACTGTATAATAAGGGCTTGATGTGTCTTGGTTCATGTAATCCTCACTATAACCTATAAAATTAGTCGTATCCTGGAGGGAAGTAAGGATGTGGAAATAGAGACACAAAGAATTTAAGGTCAAAACATCCGGCAAGTGGCAGACAGAATTTTGACCCTTGCTCTGAGTCTAGCTAGAGCCCACTCTTTCAAACACCATGCAACTTAAGACAGTGTAGTCCACAATGACAAAGGCAAGGAAAACCTACCGAAAATGCTTATTATGAGTAGGAAGGAAAAGGAAATTAGAATAGAAATTTTACCAAGTATACATTTAAGTACACCACGAGACACTAAAAAAAGCACATACGTGATACAAAACAAAAACAAAAAAAACTTATTCAGGACCTATTCCAAAGTAATAGTAACATCTTGTTCTCTTTGCGGCAGTAATACATTTTTTATTGAAGTCAAAGTTCCTAGTGCTTTACCTGTATCACTATAGATTTTTATTGTGTTGAAATGTGTCTTCTTCCCTCTTCCATTTTGTTCCACTTAATGATGTTTTATAGCTTTAATTATATTAAAAAACCTCCTCCACCCAATTAAGTCAAACATGGGAGTTTACAGAGGAAATCCAAATCACTCTTTGATCCTAAGTAATTCATTTTTCCTATTTTTAGGGA
>NW_006790551.1:4738080-4785726 GCF_000442215.2 Lipotes vexillifer
AGGGAAAGAAATATTTCAGCAACACTTTTGAAAGGAATTGGCAATGGGATAGAATTTCTTCTAATTTTAAAAAAGGTAAGTACTTTTCCCACTGAAAATACAGATTCTTATAAATATGAGCTGTAACTGATGGAGCCACATTATATAAAGCCATGTACATAAGTACAGACACCAAACTCACATTAATAATCCTTTAAGAGATATTCCTTATGTAATATTCGTAAAATGACCTATCTGAAGAATAAGGGGCTTTTGCTTTTGGGGTTATATGATTCAAATTAAATTTGAATAACATCCTATTATGTTTACCCAGAAGTTTCAGTAGCTGCCACTAAGCCCATATTCATTTTGACAGAGCAGTACAACTGTAGCCTCCACCTGGTGGTTTTGGTGAAGAAAAACTATTAGAAGGTACAGTGCTATCAATGGATTTCAACTGATAAAATCAATAAGAAGTTATTTTTGGCTAACTCAGAACTACTGGAAAATGGTGTGTAGAGTCCTAAAGAGTAGGATAAGGATGGAGAAGTTTTCCTGTTTCCTTACAGATACAGATGTGAGGAAGCATTCTCTGGCCAGTACAATACTCCAAGGATTAGTTTTGGTAATTAAACCCATTCACCTTTATTATAAATGTTTATCTATGTTTAAAATTTGAAGTCAGCCAGCGTGAAGAGCTCGAATTAGAATTAGTTTAATAAAACCATCCAGGGAGGCTGTGTGATCTTGTAGAAAACACTAACAGTCAACGAGAAGGGTCTTAGTCACAGCTTTGTAACTGAGATCTATGCCTTACTCAGTGCCTCAGCCTACCCTCTGTAAAATGACAACAGTAAAGTTCCCTTCATCACAGGGTGGGCAAGACACCAACAATTCAGTACTGATGCCTTCACTGCTGTTGTCCGACCTACAGTGTGCTATGGCGGTGTGTTTGTGTATTTCTTCTGCTTGCTCTAATGCAACTGGTCTTCCAGTTTTCCCCATGGATACATCAGCTCCAGACTCCCCTGCTACTCCCATTTTCCATGTGGGTCTAACTCAAATGGCTCTGACATGAGTAACTTTACTTTTGGAAAAAAAGTTTGATTTCCCTTTAAAGGTTTTTGGATTGTTAATATATTGTGTGCTTGTATCACACATACAGAGCCTGCCGTATATTAATGCTTTCTGAGAAGGGGAACATTCTCAGGCACTGATATTTAGTTAACTATTTCATTTTATTTTTATTTAGCCTTCCTAAATATGTATGCTCAGATTAGTATTAAAGTAGGCTTGTGAGAGATGACATTACCAAATAACCAATTGCTGGACAGATACAGAAGTCAGCTAAGTAAAGAAGTGACAAATTTAAGGCTGATAGAAATCAAGTGGATGATTGAGGATAGATTTCAATTCTCAGATCAGTAAATAAGGTATCAGTAAAAAAAAAAATCTTTTGTTTTTCTATTTATTTCAGTTTTTCTTTAAACAGACTTGGCTATTAAGTATCCATAAGCCCTAATTAGTGGAAAGAGCACTGATTTTTGGAGTCAGACAGATTTGAGTTTGCATCTAAGTTTTGCTATTTATTAGCTAGGAGACCTGGACAATCTACATTTATTAATTATCATTCCCATGATTGGTGAAAGAAGTATAATAGAAGGTTGTGAAATTTAGTGTTGACATCTGCCCCCAACTTATCTTGGCTTTCTCCTCTCCTAATTCACTTTCTCCCCCTCATTCACTCATTCCAGCACACTGGATTTCTTGCAGTTTCACAAAAACATCAGGAATGTTCTCAATTAGGGAGTTTGTGTTGACTGTTGCATTTGTCTTAGATTCTCATTCTTTAGACATCCACATGGCCTTCACCTTCACTGCCTTCATGTCTTTGTTCAAAGGTCTTTTTGTGTTTGGAGTCAGCCTTGATTCAAACCTATTTGCACTTGCAAACCCTGTAGCTCTATTTACACTCTTAAACCTTTCTCCTTGGCACTTTCCACTACCCTTGTTTTCTATTTTTTCTTCCATTTTTATTGAGGTATAATTAATATACAGCACTGGGTAAGTTTAAGGTGTACAGCATAATGATTTGACCTATGTGCATTATGAAATTATTACCACAGTAAGTTTAGTGAACATCTATCATCTCATATGGATACAAAATTAAAGAAAAAAAGTTTCTCCTTGTGATGAGAACTCAGGATTTACTCTCAACAACTTTCATATGTATCGTACAGCAGTGTTAATTATATTTATCATGTTGTTCATCATATTCCTAATACTTATTTATCTTATAATTTGAAGTTTGTAGTTTTTGACTATCATCCTCTAATTCCCCCTCTGCCTCTGGAAACCACAAATCTGATATCTATTTCTATGAGTTTGTTTGTTTTTGAAGTATAAATGATCTACAACACTATGTTAGTTCCTGGTGCACAACATAGTGATTCGAATTTCTATACATTTCAAAATGATCACCACAATAGGTACAGTTACCATCTGTCACCATAGATATTACATAATTATTGACTATATTCCCCACACTCTACATTTAATGTCTGTGACTCATTTATTTTATGACTGAAAGTTTGTATCTCTTAATCTCCCTCACCTATTTCTCTCCTCCTTCAATCCCCTCCTCCCTAACAACAACCTGTTTGTTCTCTGTACTGTGACTCTGTTTCTGTTATATTTATTCATTTGTTTTTTTTTTAGATGCCACATATAAGTGAAAATGTATAGTATTTGGCTTTCTCTGTCTGACTTATTTCACTTAGCATAATACCTTGTAGATCTATCCATGCTGACACAAATAGCAAGATTTCATTCTTTTTATGGATGAGTAATATTCCATTGTATATACATATATACCACATCTTATTCATCCATTCATCTATTAATGAGCACTTAGGTTTCTTCTGTCTATTGGCTATTGTAAATAATGGTGCAATGAACACATGAGTACATATATCTTTTTGAATTAGTGTTTTTGTTCTCTTCAGATAAATACACAGGAGGGGAATCGCTGGATGATATAGTAGTTCTATTTCTAATTTTTTGATACATCTCCATATTGTTTTCCATACTGGCTGCACCAATTTATATTCCCACCAACAGTGCATGAGGGTTCCATTTTTTCCACATCCTTGTCAACACTTGTGATTTGTTACCTTTTGAGAATAGCCATTCTGACAGGTGTAAAGTGATATCTCATTGTGGTTTTGCTTTGCATTTCCCTAATGGTAAATGATATAGAGCATCTGTTCATGTGCCTGTTGGCCATGTGTAAGTCTGCTTAGGAAAACCATCTATTCAGTTCCTCTGTTTTTCGATTGGATTGCTTGTTTTTTTTGATGTTGAGTGGTATGAGTTCTTTGTATATTTTGGATATTAACTCCTTATCAGATATATCATTTGTAAATATATTCTCCCACTCAGTAGGCTGCTTTTTCATTTTGTTGATAGTATCCTTCACTGTGAAGAGGCTTTTTAGTTTGATGTATTTATTTTTGATTTTGGTCCTCTTGCCTGAGGAAGGGAAATATCCAAAAAAAAATATTGATAAGACCAATGTCAAAGAGAATACTGAATATGATTTCTTCTAGAACTTTTAAGTTTTCAGGTATTTCATTTAAGTCGTTAATCCATTTTGAGTTTATTTTTGTATATGGTGTGATGAAGTAGCCCAGCTTGATTATTTTGCATGTAATTGTCCAGTTTTTCCAACACCATTTTTTGAAGAGGCTGTATTTTCCCCATTGTATATTCTTGTCTCCTTTGTTGTAGATTAATGGCCCATGTAAGTGTAGGTTCATTTCTGGGCTCTCTATTCTGTTCCATTGATTTATGTGTCTGTTTTTGTGCCAGTACCATACTGGTTTTTTTTTTGTGTGTGTGTGGTACGCAGGCCTCTCACTGTTGTGGCCTCTCTGGTTGCGGAGCACAGGCTCTGGATGCACAGGCTCAGCGGCCATGGCTCACGGTCCCAGCCGCTCTGCGGCATGTGGGATCTTCCCAGACCGGGGCACGAACCCGTGTCCCCTGCATCGGCAGGCGGACTCTCAACCACTGTGCCACCAGGGAAGCCCCCATACTGTTTTGATTACTGTAACTTTGTAGTATGTTTTAAATCAGGGAGAATGATACCTCAGCTTTGTTCTTCTCTCTTAAGATTGTTTTGGCTATTTGGGGTCTTTTATGTTTCCATACAAATTTCAAAATTATTTCTTTTAGTCTTGTAAAAAATACCATTGGTATTTTGATAGGGATTGTATTGACTCTATAGATTGTCTTGGGTAGTATGGTCATTTAAACAATGTTAATTCTTCTAATCCATGAACACAGTATATCTTTCCATCTTGTGTGTCATCTTCAATTTCTTTCCTCAGTGTCTTACAGTTACAGGTCTTTTACCTCCTTGTTAGATTTATTCCTAGGTATTTTATTCTTTCTAGTGCAATTGTAAATGGGATTTTTCTCTTAACTTCTCTTTCTGATAGTTCACTGTTAGTGATAGAAATGCAACAGACATCTGTATATTCCTTTTATTTCCTGCAACATTACCAAATTAATTGATGAGTTCTAGCAGTATTTTGGTGGTATCTTTAGTATTTTCTATGTAGAGTATCATGTCATCTGCCAACAGTGAGTTTTAATTCTTCCTTTCCAATTTGGGTGAATTTTATTTTTTTTCTTGTCTGATTGCTGGGTCTAGGACTTCTAATACTATATGGAATAAAAGTGGCAAGAATGGGCATCTCTGTCTTGTTCCTGATCTTAGAGGAAAAGCTTTCAGCTTTTCACCATTGAGTATAATGTTAGCTGTGGGCTTACCATATGTGGCTTTTATGTTAAGGTATGTTCTCTCTATATCCAGTTTGTTGAATTTTGTTGAAAGCTTTCTCTGCATCTATTGAGATGATCATATGATTTTTATTCTTCAATTTGTTAATGTGCTCTGTCACATTGAGTTGTGGATATTGAACCATCCTTTCACCCCTGGGATAAATCCCTTTTACTCACGAAGGATGATTAATGTATTGTTGAGTTCAGTCTGCTAATATTTTGTTGAGGATTTTTGCATCTATTTTCATCAAAGATATTGGCCTGTAATTTTTATTTGTTTGTGGTATCTTTGTCTGGTTTTGGTATCAGGGTGATGCTGACCTCATAGAATGAGTTCAGAAGTGTTCCTTCCTCTGCAATTCTTTGGAATCATTTGAGAAGGATGGGGGAACTATTCTCTAAGTGTTTGGTAGGATTCTCCTGTGAAGGCTTCTGGTCTGGAACTTTTGTTTGTTATTGTTGAAATGTTTTTTTTAAATTAATGATTCAATTTCATTATTGGTAATTGGTCTGTTCATATTTTCTCTTTCTTCCTGATTCAGTCTTGGGAGATTGTATACTTCTAGAATTTTATCCATTTCTTCTAGGTTGTCCATTTTATTGGCATATAATTGTTCACAGTAATCTCTTATGATCCTTTGTATTTCTGTTGTGTTGGTTGTAACTTCTTTTTCATTTATGATTTTATTTAATTCTGCCTGCTCTGTGTTTTCCTTTGAGTCTGGATAAAGATTTACCAATTTTGTTTATCTATTGTTTTTTTTTCTTTTTAGTTTTTATTTCATTTGTTTCTGCTTTGATCTTTCTATGTGGATATAAATGGTTTTACTACTTATATGTGGATATAAATGATGTCAGTACTTTTGACTTTTAACCTTTCTGCTAGCTTTATATGTGGTTGATCGATTACCTTTACTGTATATTTGCATTTACCAGTGGTAGTTTTCCTTTTGTAATTTTTATATTTCAAGTTGTAACCTTTTCTTTTCTGCTTAGAGAAGTCCCTTTAACATTTCTTGTAAAGTTCGTTTCTTGGTGCTGAACTCTTTAAGCTTTTGCTTGTCTGTAAAACTCTTGATATCTCCTTCAAATCTGAATGATAGCCTTTCCAGGTAGAGTGTTCTTCATTGTAGGTTTTCCCTTTTTTCACTTTAAATATATCTTATAACTCCTTCTGGGCTGAAGAGTTTCTGCTGAAAAGTCAGCTAATAGCTGTATTGAAGTTCTCTTGTGTTTAACTTGTTGATTTTCCCTTGCTGTTTTTAATATTCTCTCTTTATTTTAAATTTTTGTCATTTTAATTACAGTGTGTCTTTGTGTGCTTGTCTTAGGGTTGATCCTGTTTGGGACTCTCTGTGCTACTGGACCTGGATGTCTGTTTCCTTTCCTAGGTTAAGAAAGTTTTTAGATATTACATCTTCAAATATGTTCTCTGCCCCTTTCTCTCTCTCTTCTCCTCCTGGGATCCCTAAAAGGTGAATGTTAGTATGCTTGATGTTGTCCTAGAGGTTTCTAATACTGTCCTCATTTTCTTTTTTTTTTTTTTTTTTGTGGTAGGCGGGCCTCTCACTGTTGTGGCCTCTCCCATTGTGGAGCACAGGCTCCGGACGCGCAGGCTCAGCGGCCATGGCTCACGGGCCCAGCCGCTCCGCAGCACGTGGGATCTTCCTGGACCAGGGCACAAACCCATGTCCCCTGCATCGGCAGGCGGACTCTCAACCACTGTGCCACCAGGGAAGCCCTGTCCTCATTTTTTAAATTCTTTTTTCTTTTCTGCTCTAGTGATTTCCACTATTCTGTCTTCCAGCTTGTTGTTCCATTCCTCTGTATAATCTAATATACTGTTGATTACTTCTATTTTTTAAATTTTTAAAATTTCATTTATTGTATTATTCAGGTGTGTTTGGTTCTTCTTTATGTTTTCTAACTCCTTGTTAGATACTTCTAACTTCTCACTATGTTCATCCATTCTTCTCCCAAATTTTTTGAGCATCTTTATGATTATTGCCTTGAACTCTTTATGAGGTAGATTGTTTATCTCAATTTCACTTAGCTCTTCTTCTGGGGTTTTATCTTGTTCCTTTGTTTGGAACATGTTCCTCTGTCACCTCATTTTGCCTAATTTACTGTTTCTATTTCTATGTATTTGGTAGGTTGGTTATGTTCCCTGATTTTCGAGCAGTGGCCTTATATAGGAAACATGCTATGGCATCCAGCAGCACACTCCCCTCTGGTCACCAGAGCTATATGCTTCAAGGGTGCCCTCCATGTGAGCTGCATGGGCCCTTCTGTTGTGGCAAGCTGACTACTGTGTGTAGTCTGGTAGGCGTGGCTGAACCCAAGTCTGGTTGGTTGCCAGGCCCTGCCTTGGCTGGAAGCTGCCAGCCACTGGTGGGTAGGGCAGGGTCATGAGTTGGCTGGCTATGGAGCCCTGGGGGTGGGGGGCATGTCTCAAATCTTGTGTTGGTCTGTTAGTGGATAGGGCCATATCCTGGGATGCCCCAGGTCTGAAGTTCACCTGCTGGTGGATAGGGCTTGTTCCTGACATGGCTAGCTGTGGGTCCAGGGTGTCTTGGAGCTGCTGTCAGCCCACTGGTGACCAGGGCTGGGGCCCAGGGCATCCCGAGGTGGTGCCTTCCCACTCCCGCTGGTGGATAAGCTGTGTCTTGACACAGCTGGCTGTAGGTCCGCAGTGGTCCAGGGCTTGTAACTATTCCCTCGTGGGATTGGCTGGGGACAGGTGTTCCTCGAGCTGGTGCTTGCCCACTGGTGGGCAGAGCTGGGTCTTAGGGTCTCTGGCTGTGGGATCCATGTGTTCCAGAGATGGTGTTGACCTGCTGGTTGGTGGGTCCAAGTCCAAGGGCTGGCTATGGAGCCCTGGATGTCCTGGGGCTAGTACTGACCACTGGTGGGTAGTGCTGGGTCCTGGGCCCTCTTGTAGGAAGGACTGGATCCTGGGGCTGATGGGGGCTCAAGGATTCCTATGGCAGCTGCCCTGCTGGTTGGTGGGGCTGCGTCTGCACCCAGCTGGCTGTTTGGTTTCGGGTGCCCCAGGACTGATGCTGACGAGCTGGTGGCTGGGGCAGGGCTCCAGTACTAATAAGCTAGAGGGAGGATTTCAAAATGGCGCTTGCCAGCACAAGTGTCTTCATGGCAAAATGAGCTCCCCAAAATGTGTGCTGCCAGCATCTGTATCCTCAGGATGAGGATCCTAGTTGCCTCCTGCCTTTCTGCGAGGCTCTCCAAGATCAAGCAAGTGGATCTGACCCAGACATCTTTAAAATTGCTGCTTCTGCCCTGGGTCTTAGTGCATGTGAGATTTTGTGTGGTCCCTTTAAGAGTGGAGTCTCTAGTTCCCACAGCTATGGGAACACTGGCCTTCAAAGCCAAACATTCTGGGGCTTATTTTCCTGGTACAGGACCCCTGGCCTGAGGCATCTGATGTGGACCTCGCTCCTTGGGGAGAACCTTTGCGATTGTAATTATCGGTTTGTTTGTGGGTCACCTATCTGGGGGTGCGGGTCTTGACTATACTGTATTCCATCTCTCCTACCGTCTTGTTGTGACTCCTTCTTTATATCTTTATTCATAGAAGATTTTTTCTGCTAGTCTTCAGATCATTTTCATTGATAGTTGCTCTGTAAATAGTTGTAATTTTGTTGTACCTATGGGAGGAGATGAGTTCAGGGTCTTCCTCCTCTGCCATCTTGGCCACTATTCTGCTTTCTTATTTTCATAAGATTTATCACCTTCTAAAAAGCAAAACTTATTTTATTTATTATGATTATTATTTGTGTCCCTTTAATCAGATGTAAGTTCAATGAGGGCAGGACTTTGCTCACTACTGAATCTTTACAGACTGCAATAGCTCCTGGCACATAGTAGGTGATCAATACATATTTTTAAACAAATGAATGGATATTTTAATATTACATATGGACATAATAAAGTCCAAATTGTGAAATGCCAATAATTAAAGAAAAGACTGCATACTTCTTACCAATTATATGAAATAATAAGTGCGAAAAGATCTAGAGAAAGAAGTCAGTGTAATATCCCTTGTAGAACATACACTCTATGAGGACTTTTGTTTGTTTACTGCTGAGAGATTGAACATACAAATGGTCAATGGTCAGACCATATATAAAAAAAGAACTTTGACCTACAACCTGCAGCAAACTGCCTATGAAACCAATCTCCTTATCTATAATAAACAACCCAGGAAGCCCACCTGCAATAAGCCACACTTGCAGAAAGCCTGATTGTTACCTCTAGTGACAGTCTAGGAAGCTAAACAATAACTTCTGCAACAATCAGCCCAACATGGCCAGGACCTGATTAATAATTGACAGCTTCCCTAATTTTTGTCCCTGCTTCCAACTTAAAATCAACCATAGAAAGTCAAATATGTACCCCTAACCAATCGCAGAGGATGCCCTGCTTCTAGTTGGCCCAGCTATAGCTTCCCCATGCCAACAGCTTCCAATCAGGGCACACCTGAAGCCTTCCCCTTTAACATGATAAAGCTTTTCCATTTGTCTTTGAATCTCTGCCAAAGTGCAGGTGACAGGTGACGGTGGCTGACTCCCTTTCTCTAGCAAGCTCAGAATAAGTAGCCATTGCTTTACTCCTTTGGTTGGTCTTTGTTTATTTCCACACTAGTATATCCTGAACTCCTAGAACAAAGCCGAACACATAGTAGGTACTCAGTGGACGTCTGTTAAATAAATACATGGATGGAAGACTAACATCATTGATGAAAATTTCATATAATGTGGTAACTTTTTTTTAACTTGCCTTCAAAGGAAAAATAGGAATTGTTGCTATACATTTTTCTTCTTAGGTTGTTCAAGGCTATCTTACCTCTCTCGAAGAAAAAGAGAAAACTGTGCCATAGTAGTAGAAGATAGAGCTTTTGATGTGACTCAAGAAAGGATGATAAAGTATAGCATCTGAGGGCAACTTTTCCTTTGCATTCTGCTCATTGATTTATCTTTGAGATTCTGAGCTTTAAAGTTTATGTGGTGAAAAAGTATCTCCTTCTCTCCATTCCTTCCTTATCCTATCTCTCAGAGTTCTCATGATCCATATGTGGTCCCAGGAAGCTAGGGGTTTGTAGTCAAAATCCCAGTTAGTGAAAGAATGTGACTGTCTGTAGTCTCTGTGTACTGACTAACAAGTGTAAAGGAAGGGTGTCTGTGGCCATAGTAGGTGGCAGGTAGGAAATTCAGGGACTGTGGAATATTGGTTATCTTTTTATTATTTTCTACTGCAAATACTTGCCCTGCTTTCTCCAGTAAAACTTATGGAGAGGTACAGGGCTAGAAATGAAAAAGGTGACTGGGTTGAACATTGGGAATCATTGAAAAATATGGTCTGTAGATGACAATCAGATTTTTGAAAGGAGTTTGTATATGATATATGTGCAGTAGAAAGCAGGGAAACAAGTTCTTAAAAAAGAAAAGAATACAATATAGTGGTGTTTTAGGAGGTCTTATCTGGCAGCCAGTGGCATTTGCTTTAGCACTCATGATTTCAGTAAAATTAAACAGAATAGGTGGCATTACCTCAATTTAATTTATCTTAAATAACTTTCTGGTGACTGTTTTGGATCAAATGCAAGGAGAGAAATTCAGAAAAGATGAAAATAAGTCAATCTTTTACTTTCAACATCAATCTTTTCTCATAAAATATTATGAATTCATTTTATATTACAATGTAGTCTAATTTTTTGGCAATGAATTAGGGCAGGCAACTCAGGTTTTATCCCTAGGAAAGAGATAATGTGTATTTCAGACTATTAGGGAGTTTATGCAGTGCACAGAGTGAGTTTTTCAAATATTAATTGTGTGTGTGTGTGTGTGTGTGTGTGAGAGAGAGAGAGAAAGAGAGAGAGAGAGAGAAAGAGAAAGGGAGAGGAGGGTGAAAAATGCATCACTGTATTTCTTCTGAAAATTCAGTTAGAGATAGTTAATGGCTTAACAGGGAATAGAGTTTCAGATTTGAGAAAACCAGTGTAGCTCACCCACCATATCCTTTTATATACATTTAGTAAATGTCTATATAACTGAATTTTAGGATCTTTGTTCATATTTTTGAGACACATTCAATGGCAAAGTAGAGAGAGGAGCTTGCTGAATGACAGCAAATCTAATTTGCTAATTTTTTTTTTGTGTGTGTGGTAGGCGGGCCTCTCACTGTTGTGGCCTCTCCCGTGGCGGAGCACAGGCTCCAGACGCGCAGGCTCAGTGGCCATGGCTCACGGGCCCAGCCGCTCCGCGGCATGTGGGATCTTCACGGACCGGGGCACGAACCCGTGCCCCCTGCATCGGCAGGCGGACTCTCAACCACTGCGCCACCAGGGAATTGCATTAAAATTTGTAGTTAGTATCAAAATATAATTCTCCTTTCACAGGTAGTGTTTAACAACTTTTTTCATAGACACACCAGAAACTCAACCCAGATAACTTTCATTATAAATGTTTTCTGGAGATACCATTATAAAAAGGAACATTTGATCTACTATAGTTGGTTTTCAGATATTAAATTGCTGCTCTGAGCTTTTGGGCTCCTGGTAATCAAAATACCAAGAACTGCAAACAACAGCATTCTGTGCCCAGAACCCCCCAGCAGCTATTCTATACTGAGAAGAGCATTGAAGACTCATTTATCAGTATTCATAGTCGGGTTGAGTTAGGTAAAAACATTTTAATGATATTAGAGATTATATTGTAATAAGAATTTCTTGGGAAACCTGAAGTTAGGTGTGGCATAAGGCTTGTTTGAAAAGTATATAGAACTGCTGTAGTATCATCTAAATTTTATTTTTAGTTCAACATTTATGCTACACATCTCTGGGAACTTGTGATCAAAAGAAATAGGTTTAAACTAAACCATCTCACCTTCTAGCTGTGTGAACCCTGATTATATTTCCTCCCCTTTTTGAGCTTGTGTGTTCCTTACTCCTTAAGGGTAAGTAAGACCTATGGCCTAGGGCAGTGGTAAGCATGAAATAAAGCAGTTTTTTAAGTACTAAAAGAGTATCTGATATGTAATAGCATCTTAGTAAATGAATTAAATAGAGTAAATAATGTGAACATCTGAATAAAAGAATGAATCATCAAAATAAGTCTCTTGTAATGAATATTGATAAAGTGCCAGGTTCTCTTACTTCATTACTGTGCTTCTGACACCACTTAAGAGGCTCACAGAGAGTTTAAAAGAGCACAATACTTTGGGAAGACCTCCTGGATTCTCTGAAGTTTTTAATCCCACTTTTGTGATTGAATTAATGTGCATTTATATCACTTATCAAATACTGTATATATTTGCTTATGTTATTTGCCTCTTCCATTAAAACACCAAGCAAAAGTGTTAATAAATATTTGTGGAGTAAAATATCTTATGGCTCTGATCATTGAGCACAGTTTGAATCATATAGTAGGAACTAACTGAATACTTATTGGAGTAACATCTCACAGGCAAATACTAATTGACTGAATGAATAAAGTCTTTGTGCATTTAACTCAGGTGTGTTAACTCAAAATATGAACAACAAAAACATCCAGCTTTGTCTAATGGATATGTACAGAAACTTAAATCTGCAGAATATATGGAAGTTCTGCCAAATTATCTCATTAATTTCAAGTGATTAGGAGCAACCAAACCACATTATATGACCACATTGACACTAATTTTAAAAAAACAACAAAATGTAACCAGAAAAAAGCATTTATCTTTCAATTAAGAAAAGCTTTATCTTATGAGTAAAAACCATAAAGTGAGTTAGAAAATATTTATAAGAATAATGTAAAAGCTATATATTCAAGTGTTTGGTATACAACCAAAGCAATACTTAGAGTGGAATATAAAACCTTAATATTTTTGTTTTAAAAGAAGAAAGTTTGAAATTAATTAGATAAGCATCTTACCTAAGGAGTTTAAAATTAATAGAATAAAAAGAATAAAAGAAATAATAAATATAAAATATGATACTAGTGAAGGAGAAAATAAATATCTGAATGGTCTATAACCTTTAAAGAACTTAAATCACCAGTTAAAAAAGTTTCTCCCATAGCAAATTCAAGGATGAGCTTGGTTTTACAAGAGGGTTCTACCAAACTTTCAAGAAAAAAATAATTCTAACATTAAATACTCTTTAATAAAAGTTAAAAAGAAGGAATTTTGTCAAATACTATAATAGTTGATAAATGCAAAACAATATAATTTATATATTATATGGCATATTAATAACATAAACATTTGTGACATGTCGCTGCATCTAAAACCTTAAAAAGTTCTAGTACTGTTGCCACTGAGTGCTCCTTTATCCTGTCCTGCTGCCTCTCCCAGGGGTAAATAGTACCCTGAATTTTGTATCTTTTATAATAGAGTTTTAAAAAATTGAGGCATTTAGTAAAATGCACAGACATTTTGACAAGTAACTACACATATGTAAATAAGATAAAGTATCCTTCCATTATACAAAATAATTATATCAAATATACCAAATAATTCTCTCCTTCCACCCAACCACTGCTTTTCTGATTTCTATCACTACAGGTTACTTTTGTCTGTTCTTGACCTTTATATCAATGGACTTATACAGCATTATTCACATGTATTTGTGTTTCTTTTGAGATTCGTCCATCTTGTCTTAGTAGATCATTCTTTTTTATTGCTAAGCAATATCCCAGTGTATAAATATACCACTGTTTGTTCATTCATTTTCCTGTTGATGGAATCCCAAACTGTTTTTAGTTTGGGGTTGTTATGGCTGAAAGTGATATGAATATCCTTATACACAGCTTTTTTTTTTTTTCTGCGGTACGCGGGCCTCTCACTGTTGTGGCCTCTCCCGTTGTGGAGCACAGGCTCCGGACGCGCAGGCCCAGCGGCCATGGCTCACGGGACCAGCCGCTCCGCGGCATGTGGGATCTTCCCGGACCGGGGCATGAACCCGCGTCCCCTGCATCGGCAGGCGGACCTCAACCACTGCGCCACCAGGGAAGCCCTACACAGCTTTTTATAGACATATTTTAACATTACTCGTGTAAATATTTTGAAGTCGAACTACTGTACCGATGTGTATGTGTATCTTCTTTGTAAGAAGCTTTCAAACTGTTTTCCAAAGTACTTGTACCATTTTACATTCACACTAGAAATTTATGAACGTTTCAGTTGCTCTGCTTGCAATGGAATTTTGAATGTTGCCATTCAAGTGTGTGCAAAGTGGTATCCCACTGGAGTTTTAATCTGTATTTCCCTGATAAATAATAAGGTTGAACAGCTTTTCAGCTGCTTGAATGATTTACAAAAGAGTTTCTAAAAGAGAATTTTGCTTATTTTGGATATAAATTTTAAAAATAATCCTGAGTGTTTTGGGATTAAAAAGATGGCTTCCAGCTTGTCTTCATTACTTTCTTAGATGTTGACAGATTTCTGAGTATATGATGCTTCTCTCTCCTCTCTTAAAAATAAGGAAACCCCATAGAAATATACAAATGATTCAGGTCAAAGTGTGAGGGAAAACTTCACATGCAAACAAAAAGGTGTTAATAAACTTTAAATTGTGACCCCCTCATCTGACCAAAAAAGTACTGCCCAAAACAACACTTAATGTATGCAGGAGAAATAAAATTATAAATTCCAACAGAATTTGGAATTTATAGTTTCAAACTAGCCTGCCTAGAGCTTGATAACAACACCCCATTGTGTGATTTGAAATATTTTGTAAACAAATATAATGCTATGTAACTGCTTATCTCCAAATACAAAATGATGAATTAGATTATAAACTCACTTAAATTGAATAGAGCTCTTGTTTCTGTTGGCTTATTGAGACTAGTAAGGCCTATGTAAATTAAAAATGCAAGAATTCATACATTTCCAGAAACAAAAATAAAAACTTTAAATACTTTTTGGGCTATAACTCAAGGGAAAAAAAACGAACTTTAAAATAATGACCTTGATTGCTAAGTTAGAAGATAAGAAGCACAGAAAGGTCATTGATATCAGACAAATATCCAGGAAAAAAACAAAAAGCAAAACCCAAAAAACCTCAGAACTTTCGTACTTCAAAATATACTTTAAAGATGAAATCTGAATAAAGTCTACAATTTAATTAATAAAATGCACTAATGTTAATTACTTAGTTTCGACAACTGAACCCAGGCTATATAAGATGTTAACATTAGGGGAAACTGAGGGAAAGGTGCACAGGAACTCTGAACAATACTATATGCAACTTTTTTGTAAATCTAAAGGTATTGCAAAATTATAAGTTTATTTAAAATTACGTATTTAGAGAGAGATAAAGGAAATGTGGCAAAATATTAATAATTGGTAAGTCTAGGTGACGGGTATATATGGATGTTTACTGGCCAATTTTTTCAACTTTTCTGTAGGTTTAAAATTTGTCAAAATCAAGTGTTAAAAGAAAAAAGAAAATCATATTAGGAAAACAAAAGAATTGAACATTTTTATTTACTATATAAGTCTTGAGAACGGTTAAGACTGTTTCTTATTCAGGTGAATTTTTGGACAATTTGTACTGGTTTAATAATTTTGATTTAAAGCAATATATGCCATCTGATTTTATCACAATGTGGGAAAAATAATATTAACACACTTTCTTATATTTAGCAGTGTTTGGTTTATGAAAGACAAGTATATTTGTTCATAAAAAGCTTAATTCTTCTGAAATTTTTAATCTCCTAAACTGATTTTATGGGTAAATAATTTATCATTGTTTCCAAAAAATGGTTAAGTAAAATTTGAACATTTAAGTGAATTAAATTATAGTAACAGTGTTGTCTAAACTACTATTAAACTGTTTATCATGCTGCAAATCAATAAGACTAATTATTCAAAATACACTATCTGGGTAAATATTTTATGCAATAAAAGTGGCTATCAGTTAGTAGGCTGAAAGGATATAAAATACCTTGTCTTAGTGTACATGTTTATAATTAACCTTCACAAAGGTAAAAGCAATATAATACCTGTTTCTTGATTCAGTCAGGTATTGCCATAATAATACTGCTTGTCTATCCCCAGACTCAGTGGATTAAAGGAATATTTATTTCCTTCCTCATATGTCTGCAGGCAGTCTGTACATTAGCTGGGCTGGGCTGAACCCCCAGCTCTGGGATTCAGGCCCCAGGTTCCAGACTCCATGATGCAACTGTATTTGTTCTGGGGTATAGACTGTCGGGCATCGGCTACCTGGGACATGCATCTCTCATGGCAGATCACCGGAGCGTATACCCTAACATGAAAGGACATTTCTAGCCTCTGCTCCCCTCATGTACATTAATATCCCAATAGTCAAAGCCAGGCATGTGGCCATTCCCAGGTCAAAGGGCAAAGAGATACACTTCACTCACCATGAGGCCATGGAGAATGTGTGAAAAAAAAAAATCACAGCAGATCAGTGAATAGTTGGAAACAGTAATTTAGTCTGCCTTATGCGGATATGTATAATGGTGTACGATTGTTTCTGGAATACTGCTACTCTAACGTGCTTGTATATAATGGACAATTTTCAGTTTACTCCCTGGTACTGTTTGGCCTATGACAGAAGTTAGTAATTGCAGTTAAGAGTTGAAACCAATATTGGTGGTTGTGGCTCTAATAAATTCAAAAGTTGCAAAGAAATATAAATGTGTATAGAAGATAATGGGCTTGACTTTTGTTCATGAAAGGAAAAAGAGGGTAAGTAAATAAAATGGTTGGTTATACTAGAAAGTGGAAGATAATAGACTAAGACAAATTGGGGCTCTACAGTAAAATGTGGAACATCCGAGGTAAAGTTTATCTTATAGTACCTGCAAGAGTGACTTAAAAAAATGAACAATAAAATTTATCTAGTTTTGACAAAGTTGGCCAGTGTTACGAGTTTATTTTAAAGAAAGTTGTGGTTCCACACACAACTGTTGTCATTGTTCTCTTCCTTCATCATTCTTCCCCCTGTTGCCCGCCCCTGGGTGACTCATCATCCCTTATTGATTTCTTTAATTCTGACTACACCTCCACATATCGTCCTCTTATTTAATTCTTTACAATTTAAATCCTTAGAGGGTAACATCTGTTCCCTGCTGGGACCTTGACTATTATGTATTTATCTCTTTGTCTTGTTTTAGTTTTGCCACATTTTAATGTTTAGATTTTACTTTATATCCATCTATGGGAGTTGTTCAGAGTAGAGGAAAAAGCTCAAAGTGTAATCTTATAATGTCATTTTTTAAATTAAAAAAATTATGTCCTCAGTGATTATTTTGGAACACATATCTATTTAATCAAATGTTTCTCTATGATTTTTTTCCATCTGTCATTCAAGAGACTGAAGTTGAAATCGAAATAAACATTAAAAATTAGTTACCTTGTCTTTTTTTTTTTCAGAAGAAACAAACCAACAAAACTCTCCAATTTCCTTGCAACTTAGGATCGTTTAAAGAATGTTCTACTTATGTTATCCCTTTCTTTGACTCCCACTGCTTCCTTCTGCTCTGGTACAAGCTGGTATCTGATAAGAGGACCCATGGAAATACTCTGAGCCTGGTTGAAAAAAGAGATCACACTTGAGTTTGCAGCTTTAGACATTTTGTGATGAGTTTCAGACCTAAAGTTAGACTGATCTTAGGTGTCTGGGTCTGTGGTGAAGGAAATATTTCTGCATTTGATAGAAGATGCTTTGATAGCCCTTCACTTCTTTGCCTTGAAGCAAGAAAAATATTCTTAAAGTAAAGGGGATATTTCTCAGGATCATTGCTATCTGTCAATCAGAAATATGAGGAACTAATGAACAACCCCTAATTCTGACAATTTAATAAGGCGGGAAGTACACAAATTCACGACGTAAAACAAACCTGGGTGCAAATCCAACCTGAACAATTTATTTGTTGGAGGAGGTTATCAAGAGGACTTGACCACTGGTTGACCTGCGACCCAGACCCAGGCAACGGGAGGCTCCTTGCCCCCTCCCCATTCTTGGAATGTATGTTCTGCCCCAAATTTTCATAATGGGAGCCGTTGTCAAGGACGCAGCCTTGAGAGAGCAATGTGTTGTTGAGACCACATGGACGGTATATATGACTGAATCCAGTTAAGGCTGCTATATAAACTTTTAAGATTCTGGCAGGCAGAGGTGGAGATCTACTCGTCTCATGGTGGTGGAGACAAGCCTGGTAAGTAAGTTCCTTGCTTATTAGAACTGCCGCCCAGGAATCTGGAGTGGTTGCCTCTTTCTTCCCTCACTCCTCGTCCTCTGTGTTTGAGGGCCAGTTTGTGGACAGCATTATTTCACCTTTCCCCATCTCTTCTTTGGCAGAGTAATGCCTACCTTCCCCTGCTATGTCATGTAGGAAAGGATTACTAAAGAACATTTTGGCTAAACCTCTTATTTACAGAAGAATTTTATTAAACTAGGCTGAATAGAGCCTCAGAATTCCCTGTATCCTGATTATCTTCAGCCCTGCCTTGTTCCTTGCTACCTGGTAACCTTGAGCAAGTGGCTTAAACTGCATTGTTTCAGTTTCTTCATCTTCTAAAGGAGTTTACATGTACCATGTACCCATTGCCTGGCTCATAGGAGGTACTCAGTAAATTCTTATTCTTATTATTAAATAAGAATAATAATTATTATGACTATTTTCTTATTAGAGAAAGCACATTTATGAGTGATATTATTGAAACAGGGTAAAGAAGCATTAAGAGAGAATATTGAGAAGAACTCATGAATAAAATAACGCAAAGAAGAAATATTTAGGAAGTAAGAATATGTTGCATTTTGTCTTTAATGTAATTATTTTTTTTCTCTTTTAAGATTTTGTTGTGCTACCTTAACACTGAGTTCACCTGGCTAAAACACTTACAAGGTGGTGATTTGCCTGTCCCCCAAATGCCTAGGGATAAGCCTGCACAAGATAGTCAACAAGAGGTGAAGACCATTTTAACTTGGTGAAATACTGGCATTCTTTTTTTTTTTTTTGCGGTACCCGGGCCTCCCACTGCTGTGGTCTCTCCTGTTGCGGAGCACAGGCTCCGGATGCGCAGGCTCAGCGGCCACCGCTCACGGGCCCAGCCGCTCCGCTGCATGTGGGATCCTCCCGGACCGGGGCACGAACCTGTGTCCCCTGCATCAGCAGGCGGACTCTCAACCACTGCGCCACCAGGGAAGCCCAATACTGGCATTTTTATGTTCACTCCTTTAGTCCTCTGGATAATAGAGTTAAAACATTCATCCACCTCATGAAGCTGTTGACAAAGTCAGTTAACTTATTTCATTTTAGAAATACATATTAAAATATCAGTTCTTAAAATTATTTGTTATAAGAAAATCAATCTCTTCTGTTGCAAACAGACAAAAAGATAGATTTTCCTGCATCTCTTGATAGTGATTTTGGGGTTTTCATGAATTTTGAAAGCTTATGAATAAAGAAAAGGGTGTAATCCCAGCAGTGAGTAGGAAGTTTATGATGACATATGGATGGATGTCAGCAAGAATCAAGAACATTCATGCAGAGATAAGGGAAGGCATCGTGTGGGAGGAACTCACTCAGCTGTCTCAGGGTGCTGTGGATAGACCATCTTGAGTATCACCGAAGTTCTGGATTCTGCCATATATTTTTCATATACTAACCATGATAAAAAGCCCCTTGGGGACTTTAATTTTTAAGTGTCTTTCATTCTGATAAATTAAAACTCCTCCCTTCAAGTAGAAGAATTTTTGTACTACTATGAATGATAATAAAAGCAACAACAGCAAAAGTAACAATAAACATAATATCAGCTTAATACATTGTCCTCCTGTGCCAGGCCCTAGTCATCTCGTTGAGTGTCTCAGCAAACCTGTGAAGAAGGTATTATTATCCTTATCTTACGTATGTGGAAATGGGGGCTCAGGAAGTTAAGAAATCTCACCACAGTCACATGGGTTGGAAAGGATAGGACTAGGATTCAAACACAGATTTACCTCTTTTCAAAGCTGAATTTTTTTTTTTTTTTTTTTTGCGCTCCGCGGGCCTCTCACTGCTGTGGCCTCTCCCGTTGCGGAGCACAGGCTCTGGACGCGCAGGCTCAGCGGCCATGGCTCACGGGCCCAGCAGCTCCGCGGCATGTGGGATCTTCCCGGACCAGGGCACGAACCCATGTCTCCTGCATCGGCAGGCGGACTCTCAACCGCTGCGCCACCAGGGAAGCCCTCAAAGCTGAATTTTTAATCCCTGTACAATGCCATATAAACAACTGGTTTATAGTTTCCATTTCTTCATAAAACAATAATCTTAAAGTGCTTTTTATAGTTAGCATTCAGGATTGTCTATCAGCAATAAGAATAATGGACATAAAACTCATGGATTCTATTGGCTTCAGCTGCTACTCACTGTTTATCCTTTTGGAAATGTTCCAAGAAAATACACCAAGAAAACCAAGTTGCACAGAAATAACAATAGAATATTGGTTAAATATGATTATAAAGCACTTCTCTTTTATGATAAACAAGTCACATTTTTTAAGATGGTACAAATTATAAACATTTTTGAAACGAAATTACTTGTTTTTAGTGTTTCCTGAAATATACTTAAGTTTCAAAAATTCTGATACCAACCCCTGAATCTTTAATTAGAAGACAGAAGATATGCTGACATGACATATACAGGTTAAATTATGAATTATCTTTTAATTCTTCCTTGTTTTCCTCTTAGCCCCCAAAACATCCTTTTTTCATTTGTTTAGACTTTAATTTCTAAAATGCTTGGCTGAGACTTTTCTTGATGTACAGAAAAGCAGGTTTATAATGGCAAGATCCTCAGTTTAGAGTCTCAAATATGTCAAGTACATAACAGCATATGCATGGTGAGTGAGAAGTTTTCATAAATAATTATGGTGTCTTATTATCAGTCTCAGAAATCTTTCTTAGTTGTAAGAACACTTAAGATTCAGAAAGAACCAAGTTAGTTAATGCATGCTTCACTTATTTAACTCACAAAGACATATGAACAAAGATTATGAACATTGATTCATTCTTAATTGAAAATTTAAACCTAACAGAGAATAGCTTGCTTGATATCTTTTAATTTTACTTTTTAATATTAAGCAAGATCATTATCACCATAACTATGTGTGCAGAATAACATCCCACCCACCTGTAAAGAACTACTTTTCAAAATATTCAGATTTTTTGGCCTATGTCAGTTTTTCTGCTAATATCTCAGGAAAGATGTTCCTTTAGGTAGTTATTTTCTCTTAAAATGCTTTTAAAATGATCTCAATGAGCTTTAACAAGTTTATTTTTGAATGTTGAACCACCTAGTCAACCTACCTCAGAATGCAAGTGAAGTAAAAAGTGAAATAAATTTGAATAGCAGCATGTAAGGCTACCCTTAAAGTAACAGTCTTTAAGGTAAAAATTACATGTTCAAGCTATGTTTTTATTGTTCATGGAGGCCAACAAATTTTATTAGGTGAAAAGAGACAAGACAACAACCCATGCTATGTTATATGCTAATCCATATCCATAGAAAAACTTAGTTACTGGCTAAAAGGGAGGATTGAGTATGCCAGCTTCAAAAATGACATGTTTTATTGACGATTTTGCCCCCAAATTCTAGGCAAATCATATGCATTTTTTGACAATAATAATTCATGAATGTAAACATGGATGTAAAGCAGTGGTTCTCACCTGGGGTCAATTTAACCCCACAGGAGTCATTTTTGTTGTCATGACTTGGAGACTTCTGTTGGTATCTACTGGGTAGAGGCCAAGGATGCTGCTAAACATCCTCCAGCGCACAGCTCCACACAAAACAGAATTATCCAGTCCAAAATGTCAGTGGTGCCACTGTCAGAGTTACTGTGATAGAGTATGAAAAGCATCAATAAGCAGGGATCTAGAGTTCAAAATTCAGTTAGTGTATTTTGGGAGGATTAGAGAATAAGAAGGTATGTAAGAGTAAGGAGGAAGAACAATAAAGCATTGAATACGCAAACATCATAATCAGAAACTGAATGCAGTGAAAAACTAAACTGAGCCAAGGTATCTGAATAATAGTTATCCAGTTACATAGAAACTAGAGAAAAGAAGGAAAGCATTAATTATACACAAGTATTGCAACTTTAAGGTGATGGGATAATTCAGGGGGAAAAGGAAAGTCTTTTTAATAAAAGTGATTTATTAAAAAGTGGTTTAATAAAAACTAGATATCTGTATGAATAAAACTGAATGCAAATACTGACTTCACAGCACAGTCAAAAATTAACTTGAAGTAGATCAGACTTAAATGGCAACCTAAAACTATAAAAATTCTGGAGGAAAACCTAGGAAAAAATCTTTGTAACTTTGGTATGTGTAGAAGTCTTAAATAAAATACAGAAAACAGGAAGCAAAACAGATTTTTTGTTGTTAAATTCAAGTTCATCAAAAGTAGGAATTTTGCTCTTTGAAAGACATCATTAAAGAAACAAAAGATAAACCACAAGTCGGGAGAAAATACTGACAAAATTTATATCACTGTGTAAACCTTTAAAACAAAAAGGTCAGCGTTTAGTCAGCAAAATTGAGTTTATGTGGGAATAGCAGAGGAATTGCAATTTGGAACATGCATAATAAGGTGAACCACAGGAAAGTCCAAGAACAAAGGAGAGGAGCATTCTTTGATAGAGGAAGGGAGAAAGTTGAGAGGGGCTGGTTTGAATGAAAGTTTATTGAAGGAGATTGAGAGTTGCGGGTTGTGGGGTTGTGGTACTACTTTGTAGCGATTTATCATTGGCTGAGCTGTTGCTGGGCCGGAAGAAAATCTTCCTTCTTTTTGCTGGGGTATGTAAATTAAGTTGTGACCGGAAGTACAGGTGTGAGGGCTCCCTCTTCACTTTAAATGAGGTTTTCCTTTATTTATTTTCACATTTCCCCTTTTAATTAACATCTTTCCATGAAAACACTGCTAATCAAGAATTGGGTTTTTCATATTTAGTGGTTTGGTCCCTCGGTGTTAGGAAGGACCTTTCCTGGTTGTCATGTCCCACATCAGAGGAAAAGTGTACAGACTGGAACTGTTGAAGGCACATCTGAGTAACAAGGAAGGGTAGGAAGGAGAACTCTCAGCCATTTCCCATTTAAAGTCTGTATCTTATGAATGTCATAAGCATTGGAGATCATCTCAAAGTGTTGAGCTAGCATCCCCTTATTGGGTACATCATTTCCATAAGGGTTTGGCAGGCAGTAGGTACAAAGCTTAAAAAATAATTACACAAAACAGGATTAAAAGTAATATGACAAATCCAGTTTGTATGATGGTTCTAAACCAGGATCCTAGACTTGAAAGTAGCCAGCTGAACAAATCGAAGGACCGTGGATAATCAGGTGAAATTTGTTATAACCAGTGTGCTTGTTCCCTGATCTTGTGTAATTGAATTTCTACTTCTCCAGAGGCATTTATCCATGTACAACAGGTGATGTTTACTATTGCATAAATGCCTCCTTGTTCATC
The DNA here is from genome assembly GCF_000442215.2 of Lipotes vexillifer. NCBI lineage: Eukaryota > Metazoa > Chordata > Mammalia > Artiodactyla > Lipotidae > Lipotes > Lipotes vexillifer. The sequence goes on from NW_006790551.1 coordinate 4,761,393, forward strand.
AGGTAAGTAATCAAGGTCTATGTAGTTGTCCAAAACTACTTTAGCCAATGAGTCAAGCGATTGTTTTGGGGCTGCTGTTGCTTTGGCTGTGGCGTTGACCAGCTCTCCTAATATTAGGGAAAGCTTTCTGATCACATGTTCATTGGCACTTGATCTGAAGCAAGGGAGAAAGACTCTCCCTATGGAGGCAAGCCCAGAGTCATGTATGTCTCTGGGTTTTTCTTGTCTGAATCTATGCCTCAGGACTGGAAAGGTAACAGCCATGGAGGCCAGTATAATTTTAAGGGTCTGTAGGTCACACAGGCAGTTTTATTCTGGTTACTCTTACCTTGTGTCCCTTTCTTTCATAAAGCCTGGAGACAAAATTTCTCAAGTTTGGGTGTTAATCAGAGACAGGGAAATGGACCAGAGAGTCTCTAGCATCATGGACAGATCAGTTTTTGATGACAATTCGAGCAGTCTGAAAGGTTATCCCTCCCTCCCCTTAGCAATGGCCTGAGATACAGATGATGACATCTTTCCAGGTCAATGCCAGAGTAAAGGAAAGAAAGGGAAGAAAACAGTGTTTTATGTTTAGCCAACGTATGAAGTCTTGATCTAGCATTTCGAGAGGAAGTAGTCTACCTCAATATCAGATACTCCTCTTCCTACTCGACTTTATTTGGAGGTCTCCGGCTTCTGTACACGAGGTCAGATGGAGCCTTTTTCAGCTGTAAGATGTGTATCTAAGGTTCAAGTCCCTGAAGTTTGGTTGCTATCTGAGTAGTGAAGAGGACCTAATATGGTCCCTTCCAAGGATATTCAAGAGCAATCTTTCTTCTTAGTGATGGAAACATTACTTTGGAGATTTGTAACCCGATATTTGAGGAAACTAGAAGAATTCAGGATCTAGTACAGTTTACAGGTAGATAACAAAACCTCAAGGACAATTAACAGGATTAGAATCTAATATAGACAAAGGTGTGAAAATGTTTTCTCTCCAAAATTGCCCCCATTTTTATCAAAGATAGTGACAGTAAAACTAATTTATTTTCATTGAACTTGGCCTGTTTATTTACTTAAGTGCACCAATAATAGTGATGGGCCATATAAGCTCTTTTAATGACTGCTTTGTTAGAAGTTTTTATAAGGAATCTCAGATTGAGCTCTTAACAACCTCTCAAGACCAGGAAGCCAAGTCCAAGTCCAAGTCTAAGTAGTTCCTTAAAGCTATCTGGTTATATCTGAGTCTATGCATGCCTCTCTCATATATGATATTCCAGTCAAAGCATTGGTAATATAGCCAATATTTCTAATTGCCTTGTTACAAGGAGAATAGATTCTTATTAAATTCATGTAAATAACTATATTTTTGTGAAAAGAATGCTCCAGATTTCCAAATTCTGAAGGGATCAGGAAGAGAAAAAAAAATAAATGTTTTATCTTTGTCTACATAATGTCTACATAAGTCATAGATATCTTAAGAGAAAAGTTTTCCTTAAATCTGAAAAAAAAACCCATTAAGAAGCCAGCATTCTTTCAAACAAAAAAATGATAAAAAATTATAATCTTCCTCCCCAGTTCATTTAGTCCCATGTAATTAATACTTGTTCTGTTGAATTCAGTTTTTCCATTAGTTCTGGAAATTCTTACTCAGTTCAGTTTTATGATCTGAAAGTTTTCAGAAGCCTATACTTGTCAAAAGTCCCGTCCTTAAATTTCCTTGACATTAAAGTACTTTTGCGGGAATGCCTTTGTAAAAGCGCCAGAATAAAACAATACCTGTCTGTAAATGACAAAAGACTAAAAATGGCAATGGTTAAAGATCTGATGAGAGTTCATTATATGGCAATTGGCAAGGAAATTTGGTTATTTCTGTGACATGCGTTTAAGATAGTAATTAAAATTATGACTGATAATGTCATACCAGGACATATCAGAATTTTAGGAATTTTATACAATTTCTAGAACACATATTAGCATTCACCCATTCACCAATGCTTTCTCACAGAAAAATTTCTTGCCATGACACAACACCTGTACTAATAGAATCAAAGATCTTCAGTTTCTCTGTAAAAGCTCGCCAAAGTGGATAAACTTACGTTCAGTATTTAATGTTTCAGTGTTTTACCTTATTTGGAAATCACTCAGATATTCAGTGAATTTAGCTCATGATTTAACTGAACTTAACAAAACTTTAAAAAATGTGTTATTATTATTGAGGTAACCTTGGTTTATACCATTATATAAGCTTCATGTTGACAACATTGTATTTCTACTTCTGTGTACTCTATAGTGTGCTCCTCACCAAAAATTTAGTTTCCATTTGTCACCATTCAGCTGACCCATTTATCCCCCCCCCAACCCCATCTGCTATTCACTACTCTATTCTCTACGTATCTACGTGTTTGTCACCGTTCGGTTTGGTTTGTTCATTTATTTTGTTTGTTTCTTTGCTTTTTATATTCCACATGAGTGAAAGCCAACAGTATGTGTCTTTCTCCAACTGACTTATTTCTCTTAGCATAATACTATCAAGGTCCATCTATTTTGTTGCAAATGGCAAGATTTCATCCTTTTTATGGCTGAGTAGTATTCCACTGCATATATACCACATCCTCTTTATCCCTCTTCAGGGCTTCCTGATTTCATTTTAAATGAAATTTTCTTTTATTCATTTTCACAAGACAAAAACTTATATTCATAATATATGAAAAAGCCTTTTAATTACAGGAAGACAAAAAACCTAATTAAAATACTGACAAAATATTTGAACAGACATGTAATCAAAGTAGAATAACTAATAAGCACATGAAAGGATGTTTAGCATCTGTAGCCATTTGAAGAATTCAACTTAAAACTATAATGAAATAACATTACACTTCCGTTAGAATGGTTAAAATGAAAAAGGGTGACAATACCAACTGTTAGCAGGATATGGAACAATTGGAATTCTCATACGCTGCTAGTGAAATGTAAAATGGTATAACCACTTTGGAAAACAAGTTAACATTTTCTTAAAAAGTTAAACACATATCTAATGTACAAACCAAGAGAAAGAAAAAGTATATGTCTCTGCAATGATTCGTATTTGAATATTCATAGCAGCTTTATTTGTAATAGCCCCATACTAGAAACAATTCAAATGTCCATAGACAAAAGAATGGATAACAAGATATAAGATAGCTAAATAATGTAATGCCACTTAATTAAAAGGAAAAAAACTCTTAATATGTGCAACAAAAATGATGTATCTGAAAATAATTATGCTTAGTGAAGGAAGCTAGACAAAAGCAGTGTATACTCTATGATTCAATTTGTATTAAATTCTAGAAAATACAAGTAAACCATATGGACCTAAATAAGTCTGTGGTTGTCTGGTGATACAAGTAGAGGGAAGGATGATTTGAAAACAGGTATGATGAAATTTTTGCAGCAATGGAAATGTCTGAAGTAATGATTGTGGGTGAAACTTCATGAGTATGTGTGTGTGTGTGTGTGTGTGTGTGTGTGTGTGTGTGTATATACACACACACACACACATACATACATTATCCTGCACAGATTTCAAGTATATAATTTGATATCTATCTGTCTATCTATCTGTCTATATCTACTTGTTATCACCAGGCAACCGCTGACTTATATATATATCAAATTATATACTTAAAATCTGTGCAGGATAATGTATATACATTCTCTCTCAGTAAAGTAGTAAAATCTAAAAATCTGTATTTTATGGAGTAACTATTGACTAATGTGATAGAAGAGGTGGTGAATAAATGCCCCCAATTCAAACCATAGGACAGAAAATTCTGAAGCACTCCTACATACTGAGAATTTTGAGGATGCTGGCCCAGGGAGTACATCCACAGCATCTTCCAAGTTTGCTCCAAGCTGGTGTGCTTCCTCCTGGGATGGACCTGACTCATTTACAGGGAATATCTGGCCCAATCCTGGGTTAACCCTTTTACCCTTTACCTGCCACTAGTCACCCTCTCCTAAACCCTCGTCCTGGGACACCTCTGCATCTGGCAGTGAGGCAACAGCAGCTACAGTGCTCACTTCCTCCAGGCTTTGGTTCCCAGGCAGCTGCTGTCAGCGTTCAGACGATGACTCAGAATGTGCCCAGCCGGTAAGGCCTGCCTCAGGTGCACTCCCAGCTAGAGCACCGCCCCAGCCAGAGGAGCAGCTCCCCCGTGGGCCTTGCCAAACGGTGTGGCTCAGATGTGCTACAGCAGCCCCTGCCCTCCATGCCCGCCAAAGTCGTCAGTGTAGATGAACTGGAGTACCGACAGTGAGCAGGGCAGCAGGCTTGCCTAAGCCTGGACCTTATGGTGGCACCCTGGTCAGGACGCTGCTTCCTCATCTCATGTTGGTTTGTGGGCTTTTACTTTGTAGCACTCTGTGCGAAGCTGTTTAAGGGCACCCAGGCACCTGGTGTTGTCTGCATTATGATGGAAGGAACTTATTAACCAATCGAGTGGAGCCTATGTGGTCTGAATACAGGATGCAGTGTTGTCAGTCCTGAATACAGGGAAGTCTTTTTTTGTAAGACATGTGAATGAAGTGTTGGTGTCTTCACCAAGGGGTGGCACCTTAAGGGTTCTGAGGAAGTAAATGTATAGACCCGTATGTACAGACCTGTGTATAAACAACTTTTGTACATACATATAGGATAGCTTTTCTGAACTTACACAGCTGTACATAAAAGTAGCTGATATTAGTTAAGCCTGTGTCAACAGTTTCGATTGTTTTTCACTTGTACATTTGGGACTTTTTCTTTTGGTTGATTAAAATTGCATATGCTAAGTGTGTGAATGAAAAAAAAAAGTTGCCTAAAGCATTGGTCAGCTTGACAACATACCCCAATATTGGTTTCCTTCCTTCTCTGTTACATTATTTCCCATCCTCTGCTCTTGTTCCCTGGAATCAGTTCTAGAAATAAACTACTATATGTAAGCCTTTTTCTCATAGGCTGCTTTCTGCTGGCTACTCAAGGTAGGGTATATGTCTTTTCTTCAAAGTCTCTCTGTACTATAAATATGGCTGATGATATAAATGGTGAAGGTCTGGCAATACCTTTCAACACAGAAAGTATTTTTGAGTGATGCCTTCAGGAAAGGAAGAACTGTCTTCTGTAGATTTCTAAATATGTTCAATTGAATTATTCATCTGAAACTTCTCCAACTTTAAATCCTGAACAACTTTACTTTGTGTAAATGTAGCATGTTAAGAGATACATTTCCAGCCCATATGAGTGAAAGGAGTCACTTGAGCTCCTGTGTTAAATGAGAATTTGCAAACTTGCAACCTACTTTAGTGCTAAGCTAAACGGATGTGTTTTGTGCATTTCATTTAAGGATATTAGTTTGCACATTCATTTCCCCAAGGTCTAAACAAATGGGTACTGTGTATCTTTTCATCCAAGTAGGAAAATGTTCCCCAGGAAAGCTTTGGTTTGGTTTGTTATTAAGGCATCATTTTAAATTGATAATGGGTACTTCTCATCTACAGCTTGAGACTAGCTTTAGATCTGGAGAATGGAGTCATTTGTGTGCTGGAACCTGCTTGTACCAGCTCCCGAGAGCTAAATATGCCCATCTCTTCTCAACTTTGTGTTCAGTGTCATCACATAGACAGCTTGAAATTTACACCACCGAAATTGGCAAATGCTGTAAATCAGGGCTTCCTTCATCCCCTTGCCTCCTCAGTTTATCAGGCCATCACTGATAAAATCAGCTAAAAGGCACATGGTACACTGTGACAAATCACCCTCAAGTTATTTCCTCCAACTTGCTTCTCACTAAGCTACCTATACAACGTAACCATAATTTTGAGAGAAAAGGGAACGAAGACCTCCTTTAAACCTTTCTTACTTTGCAGATGAGAGAATGCATGTCTAGAGAGGTTAGTTGATTTACTCATCATCACACAATTTGTTTCAGGGTTGGGGCTAGAATCAGCCTCTTGACTCTAGCTACTTGGTAGGAAAATGATTTTCTAATTATTCAGATTTGCAAGGTGCTCCTACAGTTGTGTGGACTCAACTTGACGGTAGGATCCCAACCAAAGCCTTAAACAAATTTAGGTCCAAAACCTGTATTCAACCTATTCATTGTGGAAAATCCTAAACAAGCCTGTTGAGATTTTTTGGTTGTTTGTTTCATTGGCTATTTTAAGCCTTTGAGAGCAGAAGAGTTCCAAGTTAACGCACTCATATACATATATAGACTCAAATGAAAACTGAAGTGCGGCTCCATATATGTCTCTTGGATTTAGTTGTGTTTGTTTTTGTTTTTGCGGTACGCGGGCCTCTCACCGCTGCAGCCTCTCCCGTTGCGGAGCACAGGCTCCGGACGCGCAGGCTCAGCGGCCATGGCTCACGGGCCCAGCCGCTCCGCGGCATGTGGGATCTTCCCAGACCGGGACACGAATCCGTGTCCCCTGCATCGGCAGGCGGACTCTCAACCACTGCGCCACCAGGGAAGCCCTGATTTAGTTGTTTTTAAACTCGCATGATTTATTGGATCTAATGATAAAAGAGAGCTATGAAGATCTGATCGTTGACTATCTTAATGCTTAAACAAATGATTTAAAAGATATAATATAAAATATCTAAGACCAGAAAGACACATTTGTAAATATATATACAAATAAAGGCAAAATATAAACAAAATACTCTCAGAATCTTGGACTCAGTGCTAAAAGAATTTTGAGAATACCTTTAGTACAACTTAATTAGTGATTTGCAAATTGGTAATTATTGAATTTAATTGAATGTCAGGATATTCTTTAACTTAAGGTAGCAACTTTGTTAGCACATTTCAGTGTTTCTAAGTGTTTTACAGACTGTGGGGACCGCTTTCAGTGTGGAATGAGAATGTTAATTCTCCTAACAGGTATATGGAAAGCATCTCATTACTTGAGGGAAGGTTTCCTGAAAAGAGTAGTTAGTTCCTCCTCCTTATCTGTGGATGGGTTTGGGAAGTCTGTATTTCCTACCCTTCCATGGTAAAGTTTTGAGATGCAAATACTTCTAGGTATGTTTTAGGAAGAATATTCACACTGTTCACTGGCTTTACAAAGAATTCTATGAATCCTCTGAAGATAAAGGTAAGGGAAAAGTTAATTCATTTTTATTTGGCATCTACTATGTGCAACACTGTACCATGCATTTAAATACCTGGTTGCATTTATTTAGTCTTCACAGTTTGAAGAAATAATGTTACCTGGCTCTGATCTGTCTGACTTACCTTCCTGATCTGCTCCAGCAAGTTCTTAGCCTCTTAACCCTCAGAGTTATTGCTAGTGGATTCTAGAGTTAATCGGGTAAATCTATGTATTAGATGGTAAGTAGTTATTTTATTTATTTTACAAATCCTTATTGTTCAGTTTGCTTCCTTGGATTTATCATTGTTTACCCACAGTGTTCTATAGGATATTGCCATTTTCTATCAGGAGCTCCCTTGGGCAAAAACATATATTCACCTAAATAAGTGAAGCATCTATCTGTATATGAAGGTGAAATATTATGTGAACATTTTGTAACTGGCCTATGAAATGAACATGTAGAATTCTATATGAAAATGGCCAGTTTTCCCTTTGAGTGTTCAGATTTTGGATTTCTTTTTTTTATTGGGTGAAATATGTGCCTGTAGTTTTCCAACAGTCATTTGAAGGCTTTTGTCTGGACACAAAAATCAGTAAAAACATTTACTGTAGTTTGCCTTGAAGTTTTCATCAAGTGAGCTGATGAGAAGGCAGGTGGTTACGGTGAAGCAAGACAAGCCTTAGATTGCTACAGGCATGACTCACTATGAAATACAAGTGAGCAATATATGAAAGCAGCAAAGGATTGAAAGGATGGAATAATTTCATATTTCAACACAAAAGATTGCCTGGGATTTTTTCCTATTCAAAAGGGGAACTATGACCTTCTGTCCTGACTTATAAACAAATCTATGCAACATTTTTCAGCATGCCTGCTCTTTCCTACGTCATTGAAAATGTATCCCACAGCCTCCAGAGAACCCAGCAAGCTTAAACCTGGCAAATACATTAATCCCTCCCTAGCCATTTGAGAAGAACCTGAGATCCCAAAGTTCTACTCTTGTTAGTAAAGCAGTTTTCAAAACCCAACTGAAAGCAGCTGGATTTTTTTTTACAAGAAAAATAGAAGGTGAACTGAGTGAGATATGGATATGAGTGAGATATGAGCTGGATTTTCATGCTCTTAATATGCCTGAGAAACTGTGAGGCAGAGAGTAGGAATATAAGTACCCGTGGTGAACTGAGTTACATCTTTGAATGTCAGGCCATTGAATTCTTTGTGGTGTTTAAGTCCCTTCATAATGAGTTAGGTCATTAGGGAAATATGCTATCCTAATTACCTCTATAATCTTATTGACCTTTACAGATTTATGGGTGCATCATCTTTATTCTGTAGAAATTCTCATGTGATATGGCATAGGATAGTGTTTCAAGGCAAGGGCTTTGGAGCTAGAAGATCTAAATTCACATGTGGCTCTACTACTGGCTAGTTGTGACACCTTGGGAAAATTTGGTAACTGTAATTTCCTTGTGTCCCAGTTTCTTCATGGATAAGATTAGAATTGTAACAGCAATTGCCTTTTTTAAGGTTATTTGCCAGGACTGCATGAATTAATGGATGTCAAGTTCCCAGCACAGGACCTTGCATCTAGGAAGCACTCTGCATTTTAGTTCTTGTTAGGAGGCTGTTCTGTTAGTTATAGGAAGAGGCCAGTACTGGGACAAGTCCTGGCATCCTGATTCTGCCAGATGCTGCCCAAGTTGTCAAGGCAATTAACCTCTCCCAATTTAGAATTTTCATCTGGCACAGTGAAGGGAGTGACTGGATATAGCTTATATGACCAATAAGTAAGGGTTTAATGAATTGTAGGATAATAATCACTAACATTTATTGGTTACTGTTTTTAGTGATTTACATACATCAATTCATTTAATTCTTATAATAACCCTATGAGATAAGGACTATTTTTTCACTTCCCATTTTATAGATGAAGAAATTAAAATACAGAGAGATTAGGTAATTTAACACACAGCTAGTAAGTGGCAGATCTGGGATTAAGTGGGTTAAAAAATAGTATATATAATATTACCCCATTTGGGGGAAAGCATTATATATTTAAACTGTATTATAAACTGTATTATATATACAAACTGTATTTTAAATATATAAACTGTATTATATATGTATATATTTATATATGTGTGTATATATACACACACACATACACACACATATGCATGCACACCATGTCCAAAAGAAAATTAAGAGAATTTCACATGATATGAATATTTTATTGGGTGAGAAACATATTGCTGGTGAACAGGGAGACTTCAAACCTGAAAGTGGTATGAAGCTCAGAGGCATGATATTATAGGGTGTCTTATAAAGAAAGAATGAGGAAGTTGTTTAACCTTTACAGTGATTGACTATTACAATGGGGGCTTCGAGACAGAAGAGAATTGGTTAAAAGAGATTATCTTGTACCATGTTAAGAAGACAACTTAGGCTTTATTTATGACTATCAGAGGCATTTATAAGAAATAACCTAAGTTAAATTTCATTTACATTCATGGAATAAACAAGATTAAATTTTGCTTATGTGGCTTAACTGGTTTTGTCTGCTCAGGAGTCTTCAAGCCTGTTCTCCTTTATTTTAACAATTCCCTCCTTCTGGTCATTCTCTCAGTGAGCTGTTACTCTTGGATACCACTGTTGAGGTAGTCACTCGGATGGATGGATGGATGGTCATATAGTCACTATTACCAAGGGATATTCTCCAGATTGTTAAAATGTTAAAAGGAAATATACCTAGGAGGTGAAATTTAGGGCAACCTTACATTTCTTCATTTTGCTGATGATGTTTTTAATCCTTGTATAATTGTATTCCTTGAATAATAAAATAAATTTTATGCAAAAATAAATATGTGGGTTGGACATCTAGTCCATCTAGTCCATCTAGTCCATCTAGAAAGTTCATCTAGAACTTTCAGGTCCTGCCTGAAAATTATATTCTGTGATTCTACATACCAAATTAACACAGCAGCAGGGAGTTTTTGCTGTAGGAAGGTGGATAGTACCTCACCTGCCACTTGTTTTCGAGAGATTCCAGGGATACACCTATGTGGGGAGTGTCACCGTTGCCCATGCTGCTGGCGTCAGGAGAATTGCTGATATGGAAAGCCTACTACTCTGTTGTGATTAAAGCAACCAGAGGCTCACTCTTGCCTCCGCTTTACTGTTTTCCAAAGCAGCAGTGGAGTGACAGAAAGGCCTAGGGGAAGCTGTATGTGTGGTGTGTATGGAACAGTCATTATTTAGTGACACACAGTTCCTTTCCATCTGAATGGCAAAGTATGCTTAAATTAGGTAATTCAAATGTTTCTATTAAAATGATTGCTAATTAGAATATTCAAGAAGATGGGGGAAGATGAGATATAGATTAACTGCTAGGGTCTGGTTCTACTGCAGTGTTAATGTTTGAGACATTGTCACTCTGAGACACCCAAGAGGCAGGTCAAGGTTGTGTGTAGGGCTCAGCGAACAGAAACACCAAATCTGTTCTCAAAATAATTTTATATATGATATTTTAAAAAAACAAAGTAACTGGGAAAAATCAGAAACTTGTTGCAGTTTCTAAGACTTATTTTATGGTTCTGTACTAGTCATTGTTTAAATGTGTATGAGATGTGTTATCTTAACAGTATTTAGGGTCTCTAAAGGTCTTAAACTAGCCTCAGCATCATCGCACCATGTGATTAAAATGACTCTTGGAGACAGAGAATACAGAATAATGACTGGATGAGCAAAATATGGGCAGTTGCAAATAATTCTAAGCTGATGGCTGGGATGTTTACTCAAGCATAAATCACTGCATATAGCTCTTTACCAAAGGTCAATGCCCTTTTCCTATGGGCCTCACTCCTTGTTTCTGGAACAGGAAAGATAAGTGTACCTGAAAGTAAGATTTTTTATATATAACTGAATAAATCTTAAAGTTTCTCTCCTTCAGACGTGAGTAAAGAGGGAAGATATATCTCGTAGGGATTAAAGTTATTTGACTATTCAGTTACCATTTTCAGCTCTCCTGTGACCCTCTTCTTTACCATCAGAGGATAATCTAAACTAGAAGAGGCAAAGGGAGTTGTCTTAGGTTGTTTTTGAGAAAAACGTATCTTTCCTAATTCTGTACTTGAAACACAGAGCATTCCTCTTTATTAACTAAATACATTAGTTTTCAATTTGGTATGCAAAAATTAAATTTTTCCCATCTGAATGATGGTTGGTCTCTGCATGTTATGTACCATCTGCTCCATTGTTTAACAAAATAAGCATGAGATATCTATTTCTTTTTTAGAAGAAAAAGAAGGCTTAAGAGTCAAGAGACATTTTGAAGCAGGATTCTATGGAAGAACAGGATCCTTAGTTTAGAAGAAAAGGAGTTGGATTCAGTTTTCCTATTTCCTTCCTCTGGTCTAATATGTAGGAAGCCAAAAATTAAGGAGCAAGTATGTGCTAGGAGAAACGGGCTTGATCTAGGAGATCTAGATTATGAATAGCTGGTGAAACACTCGACCAATGTGTAAGGGTTAATAAATAATGACAGAAATGGAAGTCAATTAACTGTTTTAATTTGTACCTTGATGAATGATTTGCATACACTTTGGAGCAAGAGACTCAGCTCAGCATTCCCCTGGGCTCCTTTTCATTTTCACTCCTTGGAATAGCAGCTGAGTCAAGTAGGGAAGCATAGAAGACTTGCTTGCTGGAGAGTGCCCTCTAATCGCTGTATCCTAAACCTACCAGGATTTAGAAAGAATAAATTTAAAACTGCTCAGAGGGAGATTTAAAGAGTTGACAGAGCAAAGCCAATTAAGGTAAATGGACTTGCTCTGTTAGTGATGCTTGTGATTGTTTATTTCATAATGGAACTAAGCCCTAGCATGGCAATACCAGAGCACCAGGCCTTTATGTTGTAGATAAGAGTATCGAGGTCTCAGTCTCTGGTTGTTAGCAAATCTTTGGCACTCCCTAAGTGAAAACGCAGCTTCTTAAAATTTTGAAAAATTATCAGCATATAACTCATTCATTCGATAAGTGTTTGTGGGTACTTCCTATATGCCAGGTAAACCGGTTTTCTCCAATAAAGGATCAGAAGAAAATTAGTGAGATTAATAAGTCTCCAGATATGGGGACATAAATCATTCCTTCTCTCTAATTTTGAGAAACATCTCTGATTGGACTTTTTAAAAGTTGCCCGATTGATGCCTGCCCAATTAAATTATAAAGATACAACAATTTTTCTCAATTCTTGACTCTGGTATAACACAGGAATCTCTAAGCCTCAAGTGTTTTTCAAGTATCCATTATCGACTGAATGTGATTGTGATTTTCTTCTAAGAAACTGAAAAATTCACTGAATAAGTAAGTGTCCCAGAAATGGGATGCTCTGCAGTTGGTTCACAAAGTAAGATTAATGACACCATGTAGTTGGTGATGCCAAGGCCATGTGGAGCTGTCATGGGAGATTAGGTTGTAACCATCTGTTTTCCATGTGATGTCTTAATAAACACCACCACCTGCACTGACGTGTTATAACAGTTGGCCTCCTGGGTATTTGTAGATCAGGGTACTTGGGCACAAGGAAGGAATTGTTGCATCTCCTTGAGTTACCACATGGAATGTTTGTGGCATATATTAAAACAGTGGTCCCATTTTAAGGTTTTTGTCTTTCTCTGTCTGACTTACTTCACTGATGATAATCTCTAGGTCCATCCATGTTGCTGCAGATGGTGTTTTCTTAAATACAGACAGCATTATGACAGCTTTGATCAGATGCAGATTAGAAGGGAAAAGCTCACAGGGGGAAGAAAAGGAAAGGAGACAGAGTGAGAGCAGTAAGTGAGAGCAAACAGACAAAAGGAAGAGAAAATGATTAGAATAGTCACAGTAAAGAAGTCAGTCTTGACCCATTTAGTTTAGGCGTAAAGATCTTGCCTACCTCAAGTGTAGTAGCATTTTTTTTTTCAGTAGTAGTATTTTTTTCAGCAGCTATAACTGCTGCATTTTAAAAAAATTTATTTATTTATTTATTTATTTTTGGCTGCGTTGGGTCTTCGTTGCTGCACACGGGCTTTCTCTAGTTGTGACGAGCGGGGGCTACTCTGGTGCATGGGCTTCTCATTGTGGTGGTTTGTCTTGCTGCAGTGCATGGGCTCTAGGTACACGGACTTCACTAGTTGTGGCACACAGGCTCAGTAGTTGTGGCTCGCGGGCTCTAGAGCTCAGGCTCAGTAGCTGTGGCACACGGGCTTAGTTGCTCCGTGGCATGTGGGATCTTCCCAGACCAGGAATCGAACCCATGTCCCCTGCATTGGCAGGCAGGTTCTTAACCACTGCGCCACCAGGGAAGCCCCATAACTGCTGCTTTTAATAATGAATTCTAGCTACCACAAATGTTGTTAGGTTTATTTGTTTAGTAAGACAGGAAATGTGTAATCATTTTAGCCATATTTCCAGCTAAAATTGTGAAGAAAAATTAAAAGCTTGGCTCGAAAACTATTTGTAAAATTTGCTTTTTGAGAAAATCTTATCTTTGACTATGCAAGGTAAATGAGTTTTTACCATGCAATAGTTAATCTTTAAAACAAACTCAAACACTGTTCTTTTGTAGCCTGTCTTATTCTTTCAGATTAAATGACTTTTAGATGCCATGAATTCAGACTTGATTTTGCTAGCACATAAAAGGCAGGTCTCCTTTTGGAGATTATTGTAAGAAAATTCTATGTTTGTGAGATCCTAGTGTGGACAAAAAGTATTGCCTGCTTTTTCAGTAAACAAAGAATGTTGCCTGCCATCAAGCCCTCAGCTGCTGCAGCTGCCCCTTACGATGCTCCCTGAGGGGAATTCAGGATGGAGAAAAACAGGATACTGGCCCTAGATAGTTAAGATACATATCAAAGGAGTACTTTCAATGAGCCCAGACTCTTGCATCTTCCCATACATAGAAAAGCACTAAAATTATTAGCTTGAGATGTCTGTTTTTTGTGATAAGCAGTAACCTTTTGATGTTCAACTACTTGGTTTTTTTTCTTTTTCTTTTTGTTCCCTTTCAAAAAATCCTATGTATCATGGCTCCTCCCTTCCCTCTTTGGAACAGCCCTTAGAGCTCTCTGAGAGGCTGTCTCCCAGGCTATAGTCCTCAGTAAGTTCCCCAGATAAAACATAACTCACACTTTTAGGTTGAGCATTTTTTTTTCAGTCAACACTGAATTTGGAGATGCTGCAGTTTCATGCAAGTGGCCAATGACATTTACCACTTTCTGTTCTAAACATCCATTTCAAATGGGGAGTGCAAGGAGAGGCCAGTGAGAAGCAGAAATTTTGCTGTATCACTACCTGTGTTTACAGACATCCTCTACTCCTTGTAAGCCACCTTGCTTTTAGCAACCTCATATTTATACACCTCCCTGTCATTTTTCTACTCAATTTGATATCATTTGGTCTTTGCTCTAACTCAGTACAGTGCTCTTAAAATGCTTCAGGTCCATTGTTTTAAAGGACACACTAAAGTAACTCATGTCCCAATAAGAAAATGCTAAATTCTTTGCTGCCTTTCTGGGCATTGCATTCCACATTTCTTTGCAGGCAAGAAAACAGAGCCTAAAGCCTGAAGCTCATTTAGGGGATTGAGAGGATGAAATTTCCTTCTTGATTAACAGTTGACTAATTATGAGTTCCTGTTTTGCCTGGAGGGATATAGCCACTGTTTGAGCTTTTATAAACTCTTAAGTATCTATGTTCCTTTTCGAAAAACCTCATCCAAATTCCCATGAAATCTTCTCCTCTATTAGTTCACTGCCCAGAGTTTTTAAATGGGAAAAGGCAAAAGCAAAAGCAAACCAACCAACTGGAAAAAAATTCAGTGAGTGCCTTGAGGCTTTGAGATAAGCTAGAAATAGATCCACCCCCCGCTATCCATGTGTATGATACACAGGAAAAATTAGAACAATTAAAAATTTTTGAGTCTTTTTCCTTTGAAAATTTGATTTGTATTCTAAGTTCATAAGGCATGATAAATACTGGGAAGGGAAGTTCTGTGTGTGTGTGTGTGTGTGTGGGTGGGTGGGTGGGTGGGTGGGTGTGGGTGTGGGTGTGGGTGTTTTCTTTTTCCATGTAGTTTCCTGAAAGGCTCTGGAAGTAAACTAGCTTACTTTGCCGTTTGTGTTGTCACAGTTGCTTTCTTGGAAAGATAAGCCACAGGTCCTTTTGAGAAATGGGTAACCATGTTATTGGCATTTACACAGAGGCTTCTGCAAGGATGTTAGCAACCTCAGCTGAAAATCTGACTTTTGTGCTCAAAGTGGTGCTATCAAGGCCTATGGAATTGCCACAGCCTTTGCTAAGATTTTAGTTCCTTTTGTTTATTATTTTCACCCTTTTCTAGAATACAATTCATGGTACTTGTAAAGCATTAGAATATTAACCCTCTCTAAAAAGACAGAAAGAGACCTGATCCTATTAAAAATAGTTCTCAAATTCAAAATGCCAGGAAAGCCTACTTGTCATTCTCCTTATGAAGTTATTTCAATAAATAAAACTCATTGTGCTTTCCGATATATAATTCAAAGTACCTCATTTATGGTATTTTTAAAAAAACGTGTTTGGGTATATTGTGAAGCAAAGATATTAATGGCTCAGCATCTCTAAAATCTGAAGTCATTTCCAAAATAAAGTTTGAAATATCCCTACTGGTTTGGTGTTCTAAGAAATAGCAAATGAGAACTACAATTCCAATTTTATTTTAAAATTATTGGGATTTGTTAGAAATAATTGTGTGGTGTTGATTACCAAAAACTATAAAACATCTTGATTTTTTTCGTTATAATAATTTGTAATAAAATGCCATGGGTTTTATTTTTCAATGCACCGTATGGTTTTTAGTTCTGAAGTTTTAGCAAGATATAATTCAACAGCAAGTAGTAAAAGGAGGCCATTTTAATAACTATTTCAAACAAGTTATTTACTTTCAAAAATGATTGGCCCTAAAATGTTCTCCCTTGAATATTATAAACATAAAATGTAAGCAGAACTTTATATTTTAAAAAAGTGAGCAAAAGTAAATCAATAGTGATGAAAATCATGAAAAATAAAATATTTGGCTTTATTGTGTTATTGCAGACTTCAGAGAATATCCTAAGTTCTGAGTCAATTGCTTATTAAAACAGTTATAATTGTCATGAAGTATTTAAGTAGGTATTATGTGTATGGCTTGTAATAGAAACTTTGTGCCTCTGAGCTCACACTGTAGTAGAAAAAAGAACAAACCAAAGATCACCATTTATTTTCCCCCAAATGTTATATTGAACCCAGCCCTGTAGACTGTTAAAGTTATAAAACTAAAGCGTCCTATGGTGAAGTACACTTTGGAAATTCTGTGTAAAATTTAAACTTGTCCTTTAATATAAAGCTTCTCAGTTCTGTTGCTATGTTAATGTGAACTCTGGGTCTACAACAGAATGATCATTTATCAAATTTGTTTGAAAATTGTATTAGGGTTCTCCAGAGTAACAGAACCAGTAGGAGATATCTGTCTATATATCTATCAATCAATCAATTTATTATGAGGGATTGGCTCACCTGAATGTAGAGACTGAGAAGTCCCACAATCTGCTCTTTGCAAGTTGGAGGTGCAGGAACGCTGATGATGTTGCCTCAGTCCAAACCCAAAGGCTTGAGAACTAGGGGAGCCAATAGTGGGAATCATTAAAAATAATTGTGGAGTATCCCAGGGCCCAGGAATCAGAAGGCCTATGGTGTAGATACTGGCCTAAATCTGAAGGCCTGAGAACCAGAAGTGCCAACGTCTGAGGGCAGGAGAAGGTGGATGCTCTGCTCAAGTAGAGAGCAAATTTGTCCTTCCTGTGCCATTTTGTTCTATTCAGCCTCTCATTGGATTGGATGATGCCCACGTGTGTTGGTGACTGGAGGTCTTTTTTTACTCTGTTTACTGATTCAAATGCTGATCTCTTCTCGAAACACCCTCACAGACATACCCAAAAGTAATGTTTTACCAGCTATCTGGCATCTCTCAGCCCAGTCAGGATGACACATAAAACATAACAACTTTGGAGCTCTTTTCTCATGACATATTCATGGGATTCCCTGGATGTTCTTTATAAACTGCTGACATATACCATATATATATATATATATATATATATGTATATGTAAAGTTGATCCTTGAACAATGCAGAGGTTAGGGGCACCAACCCTCACGCAGTCTAAAGTCTGAGTATAACTTTATAGTCAGCCCTCCATATCTTCAGTTTCACAGCCGTGGAGTCAACCAACTCTGGAACATGTAGTACTATAGTATGCAGTTATTGAAAACAATTCATGTGTAACTGAATTCATGTGTAACTGGACCTGCACAGTTCAAACTTGGGCTGTTCAAGGGTCAACTGTATGAAGGAGCTAAACTTTGCCATTAAAATGGTAGAAGTACTTCAAGGATGAAATTTTTAGATAACTAAATTAAAAAAAATACAGCTCCCTCATTTTTAATAGGATATTTTTATTTTATTTTATTTCATAAGATGTCTTTTCTTTCAGCAATTGTTGATCATTTATCTAAACTTAGACCATTTAAACTTGACCTAGGTGTCAAAGTATATTCTCCTATAATAGTGTAACTCATGAAACCAATAGAATAATGTATTGAACTGGCAAAACACCTACTCCTGTTAGGGTGAATACCAATTTGACTGAGTCTTATTAGTGGGAAAGGAGACCATCTCCTTGGGAAAGGAGACCATCTACAGCGACAAGACAGAGCTATTAGCACTAAGAACTAAATGATCTGTGCCAGCCTGACTTCATTCCAATAAATATTTGCTCTGAAAAGATAAGACTGTAAACCAGTAAATACTTTCACTGTTTGCTTTAGGATATTCGTGTAAATCATTTTTACCTGAGGTAACAATCTGCTTATCTGGAAAAATAGCTCATTTATCAAATAGCAATTTGCTTATGAAGACTTACTTCAAGACCTTCATCTTACTGTATTCACCAACACCAAACTACTACGAACTTTGCCCATTCCCATTTTATTCCTCTCCCTACAAAACCTTGAAACACCCACCTTAAAACCACTTGAGCTCAGAAACCAAAACTCTATAAATCTCTCCCTCTGGCTTCTCTCTTCTGAGACACAGCTAACATGGTATTCTGCTTTACTGTAGTGAGTTCTAATAACTTTAGCTTTACTGATTCTTTGCTTGGTGATTTGTTTTTAATTTGTCAATAACATTTATTTCACCAAATATATAACAAAATTATACAGAGGAAAGATTTTACACTCTTTTTTTTTTTTTACATCTTTATTGGAGTATAATTGCTTTACAATGGTGTGTTAGTTTCTACTTTATAACAAAGTGAATCAGTTATACATATACATATGTTCCCATATCTCTTCCCGCTTGCATCTCCCTCCCTCCCACCCTCCCTATCCCACCTCTCTAGGTGGTCACAAAGCACCGAGCTGATCTCCCTGTGCTATGCGGCTGCTTCCCACTAGCTATCTATTTTACGTTTGGTAGTGTATATATGTCCATGCCACTCTCTCACTTTGTCACAGCTTACCCTTCCCCCTCCCCATATCCTCAAGTCCATTCTCTAGTAGGTCAGCATCTTTATTCCTGTCTTACCCCTAGGTTCTTCATGACTTTTTCTTTTTTTCTTAGATTCCATATATATGTGTTAGCATATGGTATTAGTCTTTCTCTTTCTGACTTACTTCACACTGTATGACAGACTCTAGGTCCATCCACCTCACTACAAATAACTCAATTTCGTTTCTTTTTATGGCTGAGTAATATTCCATTGTATATATGTGCCACATCTTCTTTATCCATTCATCCGATGATGGACACTTAGGTTGCTTCCATCTCCTGGCTATTGTAAATAGAGCTGCAATGAACATTTTGGTACATGACTCTTTTTGAATTATGGTTTTCTCAGGATATTCCAATTTTCCCAGCACCACTTATTGAAGAGGCTGTCCTTTCTCCACTGTATATTCCTGCCACCTTTATCAAAGATAAGGTGACCATATGTGCATGGGTTTATCTCTGGGCTTTCTATCCTATTCCATTGATCTATCTTTCTGTTTTTGTGCCAGTACCATACTGTCTTGATTACTGTAGCTTTGTAGTATAGTCTGAAGTCAGGCAGCCTGATTCCTCCAGCTCCATTTTTTGTTCTCAAGATTGCTTTGGCTATTCGGGGTCTTTTGTGTTTCCATACAAATTGTGAAATTTTTTGTTCTAGTTCTGTGAAAAATGCCAGTGGTAGTTTGATAGGGATTGCATTGAATCTATAGATTGCTTTGGGAAGTAGAGTCATTTTCACATTTTTGATTCTTCCAATCCAAGAACATGGTATATCTCTCCATCTATTTGTATCATCTTTCATTTCTTTCATCAGTGTCTTATAATTTTCTGCATACAGGTCTTTTGTGTCCTTAGGTAGGTTTATTCCTAGATATTTTATTCTTTTTGTTGCAATGGTAAATGGGAGTGTTTTCTTGATTTCGCTTTCAGATTTTTCATCATTAGTGTATAGGAATACAAGAGATTTCTGTGCATTAATTTTGTATCCTGCTACTTCACCAAATTCATTGATTAGCTCTAGTAGTTTTCTGGTAGCATCTTTAGGATTCTCTATGTATAGTATCATGTCATCTGCAAACAGTGACAGTTTTACTTCTTCTTTTCCAACTTGGATTCCATTTATTTCCTTTTCTTCTCTGATTGCTGTGGCTAAAACTTCCAAAACTATGTTGAATAATACTGGTGAGAGTGGGCAACCTTGTCTTGTTTCTGATCTTAGTGGAAATGGTTTCAATTTTTCACCACTGAGGACGATGTTGGCTGTGGTTTTGTCATATATGGCCTTTATTATGTTGAGGAAAGTTCCCTCTATGCCTACTTTCTGGAGGGATTTTATCATAAATCAGTGTTGAATTTTGTTGAAAGCTTTCTCTGCATCTTTTGAGATGATCATATGGTTTTTCTCCTTCAATTTGTTAATATGGTTAATCACATTGATAGATTTGCGTATATTGAAGAATCCTTGCATTCCTGGAATAAACCCCACTTGATCATGGTGTATGATCCTTTTAATGTGCTGTTGGATTCTGTTTGCTAGTATTTTGTTGAGGATTTTTGCATCTATGTTCATCAGTGATATTGGCCTGTAGTTTTCTTTCTTTGTGACATCCTTGTCTGGTTTTGGTATCAAGGTGATGGTGGCCTCGTAGAATGAGTTTGGGAGTGTTCCTCCCTCTGCTATATTTTGGAAGAGTTTGAGAAGGATAGGTGTTAGCTCTTCTCTAAATGTTTGATAGAATTCGCCTGTGAAGCCATCTGGTCCTGGGCTTTTGTTTGTTGGAAGATTTTTAATCACAGTTTCAATTTCTTTGCTCGTGATTGGTCTGTTCATATTTTCTATTTCTTCCTGATTCAGTCTTAGAAGGTTGTGCTTTTCTAAGAATTTGTCCATTTCTTCCAGGTTGTCCATTATATTGGCATGTAGTTGCTTGTAGTAGTCTCTTATGGTCCTTTGTATTTCTGCAGTGTCAGTTGTTACTTCTCCTTTTTCATTTCTAATTCTATTGATTTGAGTCTTCTCCCTTTTTTTCTTGATGAGTCTGGCTAATGGTTTATCAATTTTGTTTATCTTCTCAAAGAACCAGCTTTTAGTTTTATTGATCACTGCCATCATTTCCTTCATTTCTTTTTCATTTTTTTCTGATCTGATCTTTATGATTTCTTTCCTACTGCTAACTTTGGTGTTTTTTTGTTCTTCTTTCTCTAATTGCTTTAGGTGCCAGGTTAGGTTTTTTATTCGAGATGTTTCCTGTTTCTTAAGGTAGGATTGTATTGCTATAAACTTCCCTCTTAGAACTGCTTTTGCTGCATCTCATAGGTTTTGGGTCATCGTCTCTCCATTGCCATTTGTTTCTAGGTGTTTTTCGATTTCCTCTTTGATTTGTTCAGTGATCATTTTGTTATTAAGTAGTGTATTGTTTAGCTTCCCTGTGTTTGTATTTTTTTACAGTTTTTTCCTCTAATTGATATCTAGTCTCATAGCGTTGTGGTCGGAAAAGATACTTGATACGATTTCAATTTTCTAAAATTTACCAAGGCTTGATTTGTGACCCAAGATATGATCTATCATGGAGAATGTTCCATGAGCAGTTGAGAAGAACGTGTATTCTGTTGTTTTTGGATGGAATGTCCTATAAATATCAATTAAGTCCATCTTGTTTAATGTATCATTTAAAGCTTGTGTTTCCTTATTTATTTTCATTTTGGGTGATCTGTCCATTGGTGAAAGTGGGGTGTTAAAGTCCCCTACTATGATTTTCTTACTGTTGATTTCCCATTTTACAGCTGTTAGTATTTGCCTTATGTATTGAGGTGCTCCTATGTTGGGTGCATAAATATTTACAGTTGTTATATCTTCTTCTTGGAGTGATCCCTTCATCATTATGTCGTGTCCTTCTTTGTCTCTTGTAATAGACTTTATTTTAAAGTCTATTTTGTCTGATATGAGAATTGTTACTCCAGCTTTCTTCTGATTTCCATTTGCATGGAATATCTTTTTCCATCTCCTCACTTTCAGTCTGTATGTGTCCCTAGGTCTGAAGTGGGTCTCTTGTAGACAACATATATATGGGTCTTGTTTCTGTATCCATTCAGCCAGTCTGTGTCTTTTGGTGGGAGCATTTAATCCATTTACAGTTAAGGTAATTATCGATATGTATGTTCCTAGTCCCATTTTCTTAATTGTTTTGGGTTTGTTATTGTAGGTCTTCTCCTTCTCTTGTGTTTCTGGCCTAGAGAAGTTCCTTTAGCATTTGTTGTAAAGCTGGTTTGGTGGTGCTGAATTCTCAGCTTTTGCTTGTCTGTAAAGGTTTTAATTTCTCCACCAAATCTGAATGAGATCCTTGCTGGGTAGAGTAATCTTGGTTGCAGGTTCTTGTCCTTCATCTCTTTATATATGTCCTGCCAGTCCCTTCTGGCTTGCAGATTTTCTGCTGAAAGATCAGTTGTTAACCTTATGGGGATTCCCTTGTGTGTTATTTTTTGTTTTTCCCTTGCTGCTTTTAATATTTTTTGTTTGTATTTAATTTTTGATAGTTTGGTTAATATGTGTCTTGGCATGTTTCTCCTTGGATTTATCCTTTATAGGACTCTCTGTGCTTCCTGGACTTGATTAACTATTTCCTTTCCCATATTAGGGAAGTTTTCAACTATAATCTCTTCAAATATTTTCTCAGTCCCTTTCTTTTTCTCTTCTTCTTCTGGGACCCCTATAATTCGAATGTTGGTGTGTTTAAGGTTGTCCCAGGGGTCTCTGAGACTGTCCTCAGTTCTTTTCATTCTTTTTTCTTTATTCTGCTCTGCAGTAGTTATTTCCACTATTTTATCTTCCAGGTCACTTATCCGTTCTTCTGCCTCAGTTATTCTGCTATTGATCCCTTCTAGAGTATTTTTAATTTCATTTATTGTGTTGTTCATCGTTGCTTATTTCCTCTTTAATTCTTCTAGGTCCTTGTTAAATGTTTCTTGCATTTTGTCTATTCTATTTCCAAGATTTTGGATCATCTTTACTATCATTATTCTGAATTCTTTTTCAGGTAGACTGCCTATTTCCTCTTCATTTGTTAGGTCTGGTGGGTTTTTACCTTGATCCTTCATCTTCTGTGTGCTTCTTTGTCTTCTCATTTTGCTTAACTTACTGTGTTTGGGTTCTCCTTTGCACAGGCTGCAGGTTCGTATTTCCCGTTGTTTTTGGTGTCTGTCCCCAGTGGCTAAGGTTGGTTCAGTGGGTTGTGTAGGTTTCCTGGTAGAGGGGACTAGTGCCTGTGTTCTGGTGGATGAGGCTGGATTTTGTCTTTCTGTTGGGAAGGTCCATGTCTGGTGGTGTGTTTTGGGGTGTCTGTGGCCTTATTATGATTTTAGGCAGCCTCTGTGCTAATGGGTGGGGTTGTGTTTCTGTCTTGCTAGCTGTTTGGCATAGGGTGTGCAGCACTGTAGCTTGCTGGTCGTTGAGTGAAGCTGGGTGCTGGTGTTGAGATGGAGATCTCTGGGAGATTTTCGCCGTTTGATATTACGTGGAGCAGGCAGGTCTCCTGTGGACCAGTGTCATGAAGTTGGCTCTCCCACCTCAGAGGCACAGACCTGATGCCTGGCTGGAGCACCAAGAGCCTGTCCTCCACAGAATAAAAGGGATAAAAAAATAGAAGGAAAGAAAGAAAGAAAGAGGATAAAATAAATTAAAGTAAGAGAAAATAAAGTTATTAAAATAAAAAGTAATTATTAAGAAGAAAATTTTTAAAAAGTAAAAAAAAAAAAAAAAAACCCAGATGGTCAGAACCCTAGGGCAAATGGTGAAAGCAAAGCTATACAGACAAAATCTCACACAGAAGCGTACACATACACACTCACAAAAAGAGGAAAAGGGGAAAAAATCATATATCTTGCTCCCAACGTCCACCTCCTCAATTTGGGATGATTCGTTGTCTACTCAGGTATTCCACAGCTGCAGGGTATATCAAGTTGATTGTGGCGATTTAATCCGCTGCTCCTGAGGCTGCTGGGAGGGATTTCCCTTTCTCTTCTTTGTTCTCACAGCTCCCAGGGCTCAGCTTTGGATTCGGCCCCGCCCCTGCGTGTAGGTCCCCTGAGGGAATCTGTTCTTTGCTCAGACAGGATGGGGTTAAAGGAGCAGCTGATTCAGGGGCTCTGGCTCACTCAGGCCGCGGGGAGGGAGGGGCACGGAGTGCGTGGCGAGCGTGCGGCGGCAGAGGTCGGCGTGACGTTGCACCAGCCTGAGGCGCGCCGTGCGTTCTCCCGGGTAAGTGGTGGGCTGCACAGGCTCCCGGGAGGGGAGGTGTGGATAATGACATGTGCTCGCAGACAGGCTTCTTGGTGGCGGCAGCAGCAGCCTTAGCGTCTCATGCCCGTCTCTGGGGCCTGCGCTGATAGCCGCAGCCTGCACCTGTCTCCTTTAAGCGGCGCTCTGAATCCCCTCTCCTCGCGCACCAGCAAACAAAGAGGCAAGAAAAAGTCTGTTGCCTCTTCGGCAGCTCCAGACTTTTCCCCGGACTCCTTCCCGGCTAGCCGTGGCGCACTAACCCCCTGCAGGCTGTGTTCACGCCGCCAACTGCAGTCTCTCTTCGGCGCTGCGACCGAAGCCCGAGCCTCAGCTCCCAGCCCCGCCCGCCCCGGCGGG
>NW_006790551.1:4785891-4792187 GCF_000442215.2 Lipotes vexillifer
GTGTTCTATAGGAGCAGTTCCACGTGTAGATGTATTTCTGATGTATCTGTGGGGAGGAAGGTGATCTCCGCGTCTTACTCTTCCGCCATCTTCTCCCTAAACTCTGCTTGGTGATATTTTGTAGAATTCAACAGTGGGATCTAAAAATGGGAGAAACTGGCTTCCCTGGAGTCCGCCTGCCGATGCAGGGGACGGGGGTTCGTGCCCCGGTCCGTGAAGATCCCACATGCCGCGGAGCGGCTGGGCCCGTGAGCCATGGCGGCTGGGCCTGCGCGTCCGGAGCCTGTGCTCCGCAACGGGAGAGGCCACAGCAGTGAGAGGCCCACGTAACGCAAAAAAAATAAATAAATAAAATAACAAAGGGGGAAATTAAGAATATTTTTAGGGTTTTAGATTCTGAGTAGGGTGATTTTAGGGACTGGGCAGAGTTTACATGTAATAACTTTGTATTGGTGAGGATAGCAAAGCAAGGTTTTGAAGCAAATCTTGATAAGCAAAGTATAACACTAGTCTTAATATATATGCTCTTTTCATTGGCTTATAAGAGCAAATTTCATTGAGCGGGCAGATAATTGTTTTTAACTTGGTCTCAGCGTTGTTTAGTATAGGGACAGAAAAGTATGCCTCATCCTTGTGCTTAACAAAAGGACTGAAAATTATGTTTGTTTTAGCTCTCACTGATGCAGATAGAGAATGAACATGTATTTGTTCATTGAAATAACTTGTCACAAAAGCATTTAAAGATTAAATTAAAATAAGATAGCTAAGTTAGTTATAAAAATTGCTAATATCCTATGGGACTATAACACTATAACCTTTCAGATTATCTTTTCTACTGAACAGAAATCATGTAATTTCTGTCAACTGAAAGAAAAATGCACAATATAAGAGCTTTAGGTTGAGTTTTAAGTGTCTTACTGAGGACTATAGCCTGGGAGACAACCTCTCAGATAGCTCTGAGAAACTGCTCTGAAGAGGTAGGGGGCGGCCAGTATATATGTGATTTTGGCTAAGGAGTATGTGCCATCCAGCATACATTGCAGTAGAAGGTTACTGCTAGTTAGAAGAGCAGATATCTTAGTTAATGATTTCAGTTAGTGAATTTTTTTTTCTAATAGGAAGATGCAAGAATCTGGGTTCATGTAATTTTTTTTTTTTTTTTTTTTAAATATAACTATCTGAGGGCCTATTTTGCCTGTTTACCCAAAGCACAGAGTGCGTCATTCTGCTCTCCACCCTGAATTCCTTTCAGGTGTACTGTAGGTCAGCGACTGCTGTGGCTAATGACTTAATCCTTGTAGAACTGGATATCAGCAACATTCTTTGTTTTATGCTTCACAATAACTGAATTTTTATCCATATATAAATAGCAATTTAAACAAAGATACATTCGCCTAGATGACCTAATAGTCCTTGGTTGGGCCTTTTAAAAAAATGTTTCAGTATGACATTAAAAGGGTATGCTACCATTACTTGACTTATTTCAAGTTTTAGATAATTTTTAAAATGTTGATGATGTGTCATTGCAAAAAAAAATAAATCCCCTTATTTAACTACCCACTCCACAAAGCCAAGGGCTGTGTCTCATTAAAAGTTTTAGACTACTGCACATAGCACATGCTCAAGGAATTCCGGCTGAATTGCCTTCCCTTCAGTCTCTAAAATTCTGTGGTCCTATATATTTAAATGTAGCCCTATTGATTTTGAGCTTTATGATTCAAAGTATTTACTATATACTATCTCATTTCGTGCTTTGCTTTTCCTCTTCCCAGTGACTGCCATTGTAGTCAAGCAGAATGCTTTAGCATCAACAAGTTAAAGAGAGATGAATGAATCCTAATGGTGCCTAAATGAGTAATTTTCATAATTTCATCTGAATAACTAAAATATAATTTTAAATAGGGAAGACTGCAAACTAAGTGTATAGTTATCTAAATATTTTAAATTGAGAAGAAACACTCATAGTTTTATTTTTTTCAGGGTATAACCATCCCTGGGATGGGTACAAAGTTTAAGGTATGGCTAACACCTGTTAAACAAACTAGGAAGAGAGTGAAGCAATAGAGGTGAAAATGGTTTCAAGTCAGAGATATTTGTTTTGGATTGGATTTTGATATGTGATTTTAGTCTGAAGAAAACAATTTTAAAAAACTTGAAGACAACACTGAGCATGGGATGTTTGTGTATGATGGTGGTAGGAGGGGAATATTGGGCAAAAATTGGGGGGAAGTGGTGAGAAAACATAACTGGAGAGAATATTATATTTCAAAACAATGGAAGTTTGGAGAAGTAAGTGAAACTGCTTTTTTCATAAATTAAAAAGCCAGAATGAGAAATTTGAGTTTATTTTACAATATAACTGTTGCAAATAGGACTGTCATATATTAGAAAAGTAAACTGAACACAGTATTCAGGACATAGAAGGAAAGGGAGCCTTCTTTGACCAGTTGAGAAGCCACGGCAATAACTCAGACAAGAAGCTATGAGAGTTTGGATTAAAATTAAAGGACACATCTTAGACATTTTGATGGATATGTTTTCAGAATTTGATGACTGATTGGATATAAGAAATGAAATGAAGATAAGAATCAAAAATAAATCTAGGATTTTTAATATCCATCTCTGAAATGAGCAGTTTGGGCTGTGGAATGGGAACAGAATTGTAAATCCAATTTAGACATAGTAGGTTCATAGTTTGGGGCATTCATGTTGTGAGATGGATGCTGGGGGTGGGGGGAAGGCTCAAATTTCACATAGAAATCGGAGCTTAAGATAGAGATTTGAGAATCAGGCATCATTCAACCTGTGAATGTGGGTGACGTTTCTCACGGAAATAATAAATAGCACAGAAAAATAAGAGCAAATGGCAAAGTTTGAGGCCACAAGAAAAGATGGAGGATCAAGAACAGACATTAGTTTATTATAAGGAAGAACAGAAGAACAGGTACTGAGGAAAGAATATTAGATTTTGTGAGAAGAAAGCCATTCTTGGCCTTAGAAGTTTCACTTAGAGAAAGTAGCTTGCAGATGAGTTCCCTCAGCAGTAAGGAAAGAGTAGGACCTGGATAATAGAATTAATTTTAGAGAAAACATATTATTTCTCAAACTAGATGGAAAGATGAGGATCAATACAAACTTGTACATTGATGATATATACCATGTATATGGTATCTGAGAAAAAATTATGTAGATTGCGCTTAGGTAAGACAGGGTGTGCACGTTGGAGTTACGCCATATTAGGGAGATGAAAGGAAGTGTGAAGGAAAGAGTTTTTTTTTAATAGCGAGAGTGTATTTGAATATATTTAGTAAATCAGCATGGAGAGGTGACCCGATGCCCTTTCTTCCTGCTCATTGCTATGGGGAGCTGGTAGTTCTTGGTGAAAAGCTACAAAGCTTTGTTTTATGAGCATAGAGGTCTTTGGGACAGGAAGGGGTCAAGACCTGAAGTACTTTGTTGTCAAGTGAAAAGTTATCAAAAAGTTTTGAATAGATCAGGAGTCTTTTTTTTTTTTTTTTCTTGCGTTATGCGGGCCTCTCACTGTTGTGGCCTCTCCCATTTGCGGAGCACAGGCTCCGGACGCGCAGGCTCAGCGGCCATGGCTCACGGGCCCAGCCGCTCCGCGGCATGTGGGATCCTCCCGAAACGGGGCACGAACCCGCGTCTCCTGCATCGGCAGGCGGACTCTCAAGCACTGCGCCACCAGGGAAGCCCGATCAGGAGTCTTTTAACAAGGTTGTATGGTGAAGAAAGTAATAAGACAGAGGAACACTGGGCTGGTGCCTGAACTGAAAGTTGGAAGGCTGAAGGTCTCTTAGGTGGTTACAGTGGTTTCCTGCTTTGACCCACTGTTCTGCTGGCCACCTAATGTGCTAAGGAGGAACCATGCAAATAAATAAGTAAAAATCCAAGTTATAAAGACTATAACTCTGGGGCTAGGTCTGTGGGACACTTGTTGCTGAGGATAAAATGGAAGAGAGGTGTCTCCTCCTTAGCACCTGAGAGAACACTGCAAGACCAGCAGTTGCACTGAAAGGGCCTCACACCAAACTGCTGGACTGTCCTAGGTTTAGCAATGACACCAGCCCTACTCCTTACAAGTATTGGAGCTCCATTGTGAGAAACTGAGGTAGACTGGCCAGCAGGGGGCACTGGTCTAAATGTCAGGTCTGAAAGAGAATGGTCGCAATGGGTACATCTGATTTAGTGCAATAGGTAATAAGCCCTAGAAGAATATGTTCGAATGATTAATTGGGGAGGAGGGGTGTCTTTACGAATCGTTGGAGAGGAACTCAGCAAAAGATTGTTCTTCCTGCCAGTTTGGGCATATAAAGCGGAGTTTTTATAAATTCAACATCAGAACACTTGTGACCTCATTTTGTATCTCATCCTGGAGAAGTGGAACAATGATACAGGAGTTTGTACTGTTACAACAGAAAGCTTGTATGTATGCCTGATGTTTAGAACACAGGCTTTGTTTTGACAGATTATACTTAAATTCTGGCTCTACTATAAACTAAAAAGTTGTGTGCTTTTATGTGAATTATTTAAACGCTGTGAGAGATTACATGAGAAGAATAATACCTGCTCTGAGATATTTTACTAAGTAATATAGATAGAGGATACAGGTCAACACCTGACTCAGTGTCTGGAAGTGTCATTGTCATGATGGCGATTATTGTTAATGGTTAATTCTAACCACGTCAATCATCTACCATACTGAGTAAATTTCTATTTCTCATAGCTTGCAAATTTTGGAGTTGAATAGGTAATTTTTTTTTTGGTAACTTGTCTATGTTCATTAACTAAAGTATGTGTCCCAATCAGGGGTTAGTACGTATGTCAGTTTTTGGTGAGGGAGTATTTCTTTCCTACCCTTGATGGTCTCCTTTAATGTGGAGAGATCTTTAACAGTGGAATTCTCCTGGTCTCTCTCCACTCCCTCGCACGCTTTTCTTTATAGAGGATGATTTAATGACTTAATTTGATGGGTGAGTTTGATAGCAGGAATTGTTTATGCATATCTCCCCCATTTCTACTCACTGGCATGTTAACTGCATGCGAGGATCATGCCTTTCCCTCTCCCCACCCATGCTGTATGTACATTCTGTGGATAGCCCTGCAGGTGAGGAGGTCAGGACCAGTGTCGGGGGGACTGAGTGGGCAGTCTATCCAATTCTGGAGGTCCGTTTTACACAGCCCACTTGCCCATGCATTTAAACCAGATTTTTCACTTTTTCTTGCTCATAGAAATTTTAATTTCCTCTTGGAAATATTCACCATCACATGAAACAGGTGGTTAGTTATCAAAGATTCACATATTTTGGAAATTAGGAAAATTTGAAAAAGCTACCAGTGAGAGAGAAACCAAGGATTTTGAAAGCAGCCCAGCCATAAATATTGCTCCCAAAGGAAAGCACTTTAGACCTAATCATGTGTCTCACGTAATAGCAGCTAAAACTCCAGCCAAGGGCAATCTTTTGCTGCTGTCATTGCTAGCATTTTAGAATTTGCAAAGTAGGTCCATAACAGGTTATGTCTTTGGACATTAACCATATTAGTTTTGAAGAGGCACAAGTAACGAAAATATTAAGTGACTTATTAGCTATTGTTTTACATGCAATATCTCTAATTTCCATAAAAATTCTGCAAGTTAAATAGTATGGATCCCATTTTGCAGATGTGGAAGCTAAGGCTTGGAAAGGTTAAGTAACTTCCTTAAGATAACAGATTAGTAGGTATTCAGGTGAGGATTTTTTCAGCTCAAACCAGGCTTGTGTTCCAAAGCTCATGTTCTTTCTATTGTATCATACTTTCTCTTTAAAACTAATATATTGTGAATTCAAGTCCCGTTCTACTTTCGTTATTTTGCTTAAGGTATTGAATTGTTTTTCATATTAGTGACATGTGTTTACTTTAATCTGATAGTACCTACAGAGTTATTGCAATTCTTTTTCTAATTTTAACCTCAAAGAATGGAAACAAGAAATGCTCAAATATCTTCATTTCCTCAGCTAATAAGTTTGTGTTGCATAGACCACAATGCTGAACACACCAAATCTGAGGAGCAAAAGAATTTTAAATTCTACATTCTTTAAAAGTATACTTTATTTTAGGGCTTCCCTGGTGGCGCAGTGGTTGAGAGTCTGCCTGCCGATGCGGGGGACGCGGGTTCGTGCCCCGGTCCGGGAGGATCCCACATGCCGCGGAGCGGCTGGGCCCGTGAGCCATGGCCGCTGGGCCTGCGCGTCTGGAGCCTGTGCTCCGCAACGGGAGAGGCCACAACAGTGAGAGGC
>NW_006790551.1:4792197-4815485 GCF_000442215.2 Lipotes vexillifer
AAAAAAAAAAAAGTATATTTTAAACTCCTAGTGTCATTCATGTGGTTAGCAGCATGACTAAGTGCAGAGGGCTGTTTTAATGGCTACAATTGGTCCTTAATGAGGTGGGAAATGTGTGCAAGAGAGAGAAATTATTTTCTAAGAGAATTATCAAAACAGGAATATGAACTAATGGCCCAAATAAAACTTAGGATGAAGCTGGGTCTGCATGGGGTTAGTTTCATAAAAGGACTGTGGAGACTACATACAACATTGTTCTGAGCCCTAAACGTAAACTGCACACGAGAATAAACAAAAATGATATTTAGCCATTTTTTTCTTTTTCCTTTTTTTTTGCGGTACGCGGGCCTCCCACTGTTGTGGCCTCTCCCGCCGCGGAGCCCAGGCTCCGGACGCGCAGGCTCAGTGGCCACGGCCCACGGGCCCAGCCGCCCCGCGGCATGCGGGATCCTCCCGGACCGGGGCACGAACCCGCGTCGCCTGCATCGGCAGGCGGACCTTCAACCACTGTGCCAGGGAAGCCCAACCATTTTTTTAAACTTTTCAGAACACTGTCACTTTTACTGTCACTGTCACTTTCTACTATCTTACAAGAAATGAATGAAATTTTAGCTGTCCAGGTTTTGTGAAATATTTTGAAAAATTTTCCAAGGAGAAATCTGATAGGTTGATTATCCTTGCTCTTATAAAACTGGCTGTTCCCTTGCAAATAGTAACTTTTACTGTTTAATTTGGATAGCTTCGCCTGGGGGAGATGGTCTTGAATAGCTTATGAAACAAGTTTATAGAATAAGGATGATTTTTCTTAAAATGGGCATGATTGTTTCCTTTTCTTGAAAAACAGAACTACATCTCTTGAATGAGACGAGTTGAATACAAGCAGGGAGGCATTGGACCATCATTTCTGAGAGGACAGGCCATGGCTCAGTTCAGGTGCCAGCTCTCTTGCTAGTGACTGTACAACCTCGGACACTGTACAGCCTCAACAGATTCCTTCTGATCTGTGAATCTTGTTCCTCACCTATAAAATGAAAACAGTGATATTACCTATTATATATATAGTTATTATCAAGAATAAATCAAACAGTGTTTTTAACACCTCAGGCACATGGTAATGACTCAGAACATGTTGGATATTATGATAGTGCTATTGGCTATATTGTTTAACATTGCCATTAAAGCTGTGTTATAATTTATCAAGCTTTTAGGAAAACTGAAAAAACTGGGTATCACTCAAAGTAATCATTTACTTACTGTGGGGCCAGCTAAGCTTACACAGCCTATTCTACATCCTTCAGCTATTTTAAATTAAAAAAAAATTAACTCTTTATTGTTAGAAATTCCATTTCTCTATTGTTTTAACAATTGAGCTCTCTTAGAGGTTAATTTGACAGTTGTCTAAGACAAATTTTGAAATTTGGTTTTACTATTTAATTGGAATGTGTTGTTTTTAAATAAAGTATTTTAAATAATTTATTTCAAAGAAAAAAGTAATCAACTTTTACCAGTTTATCATGATTGCCATTCTTATGTATAATCCTCAATTAGAATTGACTTTTTTTAATTTTTAAATTTTCTTTAGTTTTTTATTGAAGTATAGTTGATTTACAATATCATGTTAGTTTCAGGTGTCCAGCACAGCAATTCATTTATATATATATACATATATATATATATATATGTATATATATATATACACACATACACACGCACACATATATATAAATATATATCCTTTTTCTGATTCTTATCCCTTACAGGTTATTACAAAATATTGAGTAGAGTTCCCTGTGCTATACAGTAGATGCTTGTTGGTTATCTAGTTTATATATAGTAGTATGTATATGTTAATCCTAACCTCCTAATTTATCCCTTCCCCCAACCCCCTTTTCCTTTTGGTAACCATAAGTTTGTTTCCTATGTCTGTGAGTCTCTTTCTGTTTTGGAAATAAGTTCATTTGTATATATATATATATTTTTTAGATTCCACATATAAGTGATATCATATGGTATTTCTTTCTCTGTCTTTCTTACTCGGTTTAGTATGATAATCTCTAGGTCCATCCATGTTGCTGCAAATGACATTATTTCATTCTTTTTATGGTTGAGTAATATTCCATTTTATATATATATATATATATATATATATATATATATATATATGTACCGCATCTTCTTTATACATTCATCTGTTGAAGGACTTTTTGGTTGCTTCCATGTCTTGGCTGTTGTAAATAGTGCTGCAAAGAACATTGGGGTGCATGTATCTTTTCGAATTATGATTTTCTCTGGATATAAGCCCAGGAGTGGGATTGCTGGATCATATGGTAGCTCTATTTTTAGTTTTTTAAGGAACCTCCATACTGTTCTCCATAGTGGTTGTTCCAATTCACATTCCCACCAACAGTGTAGGGGGTTCCCTTTTCTCCACACCCTCTCCAGCATTTATTGTTTGTAGATTTTTTATGATGGACATTCTGACCAGTGTGAGGTGATAACTCACTGTAGTTTTGATTTGCATTTCTCTAATAATTAGCAATGTTGAGCATCTTTTCATGTGCTTTTTGGCCATCCATATGTCTTCTTTGGAGAGATGTCTATTTAGATCTTCTGCCCATTTTTTGATTGAGTTGTTTGTTTTTTTATTATTGAGTTGTATGAACTGTTTGTATATTTTAGAGATTAATCCCTTATCAGTTGCATCATTTGCAAATACTTTCTCCCATTCTGTAGGTTGTCTCTTCATTTTGTTTATGGTTTCCTTTGCTGTTCAAATGCTTTTAAGTTTAATTAGGTCCCATTTGTTTATTTTTGTTTTTATTTCCATTACTCTAGAAGACAGATCCAAAAAGATACTGCTGCGATTTATGTCAAAGAATGTCCTGCCTATGTTTTCCTCTAGGAGTTTAATGTATCCAGTCTTACATTTAGGACTTTAGTCCATTTTGAGTTTATTTTTGTGTATGGTGTTAGAGAATGTTTTAATTTAATTCTTTACGATAGAATTTACTTTTATTAACCACAGGATGTGTCTGTTATTTGGGTGTTTCTACCTAACAGAGGAAGTACTTTCATTTGAATCAACTTCACAGCTTTCTGCTTTTTTCTTTCCCAAGGGTATAAAAGACCTTGTGGTGGCATATAGTGATGCTACTGAAAAGACAAAACTCTAGGACCATTTTCCCCAGCACAGATTTCTTGGCTCCTTTTCTTGCTGGAAGATAAGTGAGAGACATTACTGTGTTCCCACCTTAGCTTTGTCTTCTTTAGCTTGAAATTTGCAATGGAGAAACTCACTGGAACTGGCTCATTTGTCCAGCTGCCCTCAATGTCAGGATCTGAATGAAGGTCTGGGACTCTAAGAGGCTTTGCCAAGTTCATACAGCCAGTTGGGGCAGAGCTAAGACGCAGCTCTCCTGACTCTCAATCTAGTGCAAGTCTCACTAATTCCCTGAGGCCTCTCTTCTGGCTTCCCAGCTGTCATTCTTCTCCCAGTTTTGGCCTAGGTGCAAACTTTTCTGTTAAAATGAAACAAGCCAAAAATGAAACTTGGACTTTTTCACAAACAGTATTTTTACTAGCCATCCCTTCTCTCTTTATACCACTGCTTACTGGATGAGAACGTTGAGTGGAGATGTAGATCTTGAAAGTAGAGCTACTAGCTGCTCTTCTAAAAACCTGTAAATTAGGAATTTTAGAGATGCAAATATAAGTGCATGCTATGATTCTGAGAAAGTTGTTGGATAGATTAAGTTCTCCTCTTTCTCTGATGAGATCCCTTAGAGTCTTGGCTTTCATCCTCCTTTTCTTTGCTATAAGAATCTTTTAAGTCATTGATCAGGAGAAGTTCTCCCAACCTAGTCCAATTAATTAAGAGAAATTCCTGCACATGTATTTGGAAGGAAAGGAAAGTTTGATGTTCAAATAATACATTTGAGGGCTTTGGATCCAAATTTTCTTTTTTTTTTTTTGCGGTATGCTGTCCTCTCACTGCTGTGGCCTCTCCCATTGCAGAGCACAGGCTCCGGACGCGCAGGCCTAGCGGCCATGGCTCACGGGCCCAGCTGCTCTGCGGCATGTGGGGTCCTCCCGGAACGGGGCACGAACCCATGTCCCCTGCATCGGCAGGCGGACTCTCAACCACTGTGCCACCAGGGAAGCCCCCAAATGTATTTTTTAAGGAAAAATATTTTATGAAAAGGACCTCTGGTCATCCTAGCCTTAACGTTTTTTTTTTTTTTGGAAATTTTAGTTCTTTATAGTCTGTGTAAAAATGAATTAGCAAAAACAGATTGCTCAAAGTTAATGAAATTTTGAACTCAACTTTGAAATATTGGTATGGGTAGTTAAATTTCCTAAACCAACTTTCTGAGTCAGAGGTGAAGGGCATCATTTCCCAATTCTGGTTTACAAAGTGTCATCCTCATAATGTCTACCTTCAAAAAGGGAAGCTACTCAAAATGAAAAGGAGGGAGGAGTATTGAGTGGAAATGATGATTCATTACCACAACTCCCAGCAGTAGAGTAATGCATTCCCACAGTTCATGGTCATCTGTTTTTCTATGCCATTATGCTAATGAGTCACTGCTGTTTACTGTTTGGGGAGTAGCACCTTTCAACACCTGTAAGAAAGAAACACTGTTTGAAAGCTGGCTTCTTGGTTAGAATGCCAAAAAGTTTTGTGAAATGCTCTGGTTCCCAAAACCTAGTAGTAGAAAGGACTACATTCATATTCTAAATGTGAAGAAACTGTGCTTCTATTAGCGAGGGACCAGGTCCTTCCTGCAAGTGTCTTACTGGAATGAGATCTGAACGTGCTTGCATCACTGTCACTGTCAGCAAAACAGACTTAATCTGTAATTTGTCCATGTTGACTCTGGTTTATTTAAAATAGACAAGGACAAATAAGGAGCTATAATGCTGTTTTTGCATCTTAAAGAGTCTTTGTTATGTTTTGCATTTACTCTCTTGGCTTTAAACTTTCCAAGAAGTTTTGGGTCAAGATAGTAGTTACCTCTTCTCCCAGTTAATCTTGGTCTGCAAATTCAGACTTTTGAAATTAACTCTAAAAGCAGTTGATTTTAAAAACATCTTGGAAAATAAAATAATTTAATTTCTGGGGATATCACATTTAACTGTATTAACCTAGAATTGTTTTGCTCAGATGTTTTGTTCAATCATTTTTTTCTAATGCTGGTATGATGGGGAATAACACACTCCATGTTCAGGTCCTTTGGAGTTGATGGATGAGGCACTTTGCCTCACTACTTTGAATGTTTATGAGTATGGTAATTCATTTTTTGTTTCTCTAATAATGTATATTATTATTGCCTCAGCTGAGCTTCCTGGTCTATTATCTTTCAGTCTCTTGTCATTTAGAGATTTGAAAATTCCATCTGTATGAAGGTACCTTTGAGTGATGGGATTCACTTTGAAAGTAGGATGCAGTCTTTGCAAAAGAAATAAAGAGGATTAGAATATAAGATGGGAGACTAGAACAAACATTGTGTTTCTCTAACAATGCTGGCATAGCTGAGTAGTCCTAGGATTCTGGCTTCCCAAGTCCCACAACCAGCAGAAACAATTCCCCAGAGAGAATCACTGTTTCCAGTCAGAACTGTAAAAGCGTAAGTAATACAATGAAATTGTTAGGGATTAAATGGCAGCTCAGATAATCTCTTTCCTTTTAGGTTGAGTACATTTGTTTTCTAAACAAATGGAAAATGGATCTTAGAAATATTATTTTAGTTAGTGTGGCATTTTTACTTAAAAACCACTTTTAAACCTAGTCATAGTTCCAGATGGTCAGAATGAAAATCACTCAACTCACTATAGAGGTTAAACTAAGATTGATAGCTGTGAATTTACCAGGATTTTGTTGTATTCTAGCAATTCAGAACGCTTTAGAACCTCTTATATGTCTGAATATGGGGTGAAGGTATAGTAAATAGGCCTGATATGGCTATACTATGACAAAAACAATTTTATGTAAGACATTCATTGTCAAGTGACATAAGTATGAAAGATGTCAGCCACATCAACACTTGGTCACCCATAATTCAAGTGGATTCTGTGGCAACATAAATTTTTCATTCATGCTTGCTGGGGTAGATTCATTCTTTCAGAGAGTATTTGTAACAAAGTAACAAAAGGTAGAAATACTGACCATTTCCATGGGGGTATTACTTCCTAATCTATTGCTGTGGACTGTTGCTCCAGGGCTGATAAAAATATATGGAATTCTGTGGTTCTTGCTGTTTGCTGAAAATCAGTATGACATGGTGGCACATCTCAAATTGCAATAGTTTATATAAATCTTTTTCTTGGGTACTGACGTGTGCCTAAATTTCCCATAATTATTTATCATTCCAAGATATATTGAATTACCTTGTGGATTGCTTTCAGTCAAAATATAATATTCCTGCACAGGATGAAGTTTGATTTCATTGAATTGAATAAATATTTATGTAGCGGTAAATACATAGCAGGTATTTTCCAGGTGCTGAAGACACCAGCTAGGTCTCAGTAGTCCTTGTGAACTTATTAGAGTATAGAAATGAGGGAGGACAAAAGGCTTTTGTGTCTTCAGAATAGATGTCCTCGTGGGGGTTAAAGGGATGCACAAAGTCTCTGAAATATCTTTGAACTATGGGATTTTTAGCTTTGTAAACTATGGAATATTATGTTCCTTCTCTGAGCCTCATGTCTATGTGAAAGTGGAGGTAACACCTACATTAAATGGTGGTTCTGAGGATTAAACTGAAAATATATAAAGCACTCTGTACTAACTGGCAGAGAGGATGCTCCGTGAAAGGCATTTATTCCTATTATTACTCTAATGTTCTTAGGAGGACCATGTTCATATAAGAAACACTAGGAATTTAGAAAAGAGCATCATGGTTTTGATTTGCTTAGAAATCTTCGTGCTAACTGAGTCAGGTTATGAAAGATCTGGGGGCAGAAAGGACCCTGGCACCAGCCCAAATCTCTTATGAAAAGAAAGGGGGATGAAGGTTTCCTAAATTCTTTTGGAGGTTGAATCACTGAGTAGGGAGACCCCTGCTGAGGTAGAGAAGATGCAGAGCACTGTGCTTCCCTTTGGAGGACTCAGTGAAGAAGCTGTGCTGATACCAAATGGGAGAGTACATTCTTTGCTTCTCAGCCACCGCCTGAAGATTCACGCATCAAGCATCCGTTCTACGAATACATATTTATTGCATGAGTACTGTGTACTGGGCACTGTTCTGAGTGCTGAAAATAGAGAAGTGAAAAGGTAATTGATAAAAATCACTGTTCTCATCATGGAACCTACCTTGTTGTAAAGGGAAAAAGACAATAAGCATGGTCTATAAATAATGGATGAGGTATGTTAGAAGCTGATAAGTGCTAGTGAGAAGAATAAATCTGAGAAGAGGGTAAGGAGTGCTGGCAGCGGTTGCAGCTGTCAGTGGAGTGGCCAAAGTAGGCTTCAGTGAGAATGTCTCCTCTGAGCAAGTTTTTGGAAGAAACACAGGGATGAGCGAGGCAGAAAATCAAAGTGAAGAGTGTTGGAGGGAAGGGAGCAGGCCTGGTGTGAAGACTCTAGGGTGGGAGCATGTTAGTGTGTTCAGCATCAGGGTCTCAGACAAAGAGATTAGAGCAGAGTAAGCAAACAAGAACATTGGGAGGGACAGTAAGAAACCTGATCCCACAGGACCGTGCAGACCTTCATAAGAAAGTGGCTTTCATTCCCACTCATGCACGGAGCCAGTGGGGGACTTTGCGCAGATGAACATCATACTCTGACTTAATTGTTTTAAAGTCTTACACAAACTACTGGATGACAGTAGACTTTGGGGGTGGGAGGCAGGTACACAGTGGGGTAATGGGTAATAGTAAGGCACACTCTTGGGAAGCTGTTTCTGCTGCGGCAGTTGAACACTATAGTAGTTGGGTTATCTTGATGATCAGTGTCTAATAGGTCAGGCCGTTCAAGGTCAGCACTTGAGCAAGGGAGTGGCGACTTGCAGGGAACACGACAGCCATCCTGTTTAAAGAGTTCTGATGGGCCACGCTGAGCGACAATGGTAGCAGTGCTTCCAGAACTAAATAGTCACCGTTCAGTTGGTACTGCGGAGCAGAGCAGTGGTAGCTGCAGGAAGCAGAAGCACTGGTACAGCCCCTGTGGAATTGTGCATCATGCAGCAGGAAGTTGTGGGGTGATGTCTAAAGGAAACCATGTCTAGAAGTCCCCCCCGGGTAGCCCCAGTACCAGAGTAGCCTCATGTTTCGATGTATCACTATGAATGGTTTTAGAGTCAATGGGAACAGGCATTATGGCAGGGTGATATCTTTTGTAATATTAACCAGTAATTTAGGCATCTAGAATATGCAGCATATGCCACTCTCTCACTTTGTCCCAGCTTACCCTTCCCCCTCCCCGTTTCCTCAAGTCCATTCTCTACATTTGCATCTTTATTCCTGTCCTGCCCCTAGGTTCTTCAGAACCTTTTCTGTTTTTTTTTTAGATTCCATGTATAAGTGTTGACATAAGGTATTTGTTTTTCTCTTTCTGACTTACTTCACTCTGTATGACAGACTCTAGGTCCATCCACCTCACTACAGATAACTCAATGTCGTTTCCTTTTATGGCTGAGTAATATTCCATTGTATATGTGTGCCACATCTTCTTTAGCCATTCATCTGTCGATGGATACTTAGGTTGCTTCCATGTCCTGGCTATTGTAAATAGTACTGCAGTGAACATTGTGGTACATGATGCTTTTTGAATTATGGTTTTCTCAGGGTATATGCCCAGTAGTGGGATTGCTGGGTCATATGGTAGTTCTATTTTTAGTTTTTTTAAGGAACCTCCATACTGTTCTCCATAGTGGCTGTATCAATTTACATTCCCACCAACAGTGTAGGAGGGTTCCCTTATCTCCACACCCTCTCCAGCATTTACTGTTTGTAGATTTTTTCGATGATGATGGCCGTTCTGACCAGTTTGAGGTGATACCTCATTGTAGCTTTGATTTGCATTTCTCTAATGATTAGTGATGTTGACCATCCTTTCATGTGTTTGTTGGCAATCTGTATAGCTTCTTTAGGAGAAATGTCTATTTAGGTCCTCTGCCCATTTTTGGATTGGGTTGTTTGTTTTTTTTGATATTGAGCTGCATGAGCTGCTTGTATATTTTGGAGATTAATCCTTTGTCAGTTGCTTCGTTTACAAATATTTTCTCCCATTCTGAGGGTTGTCTTTTCATCTTGTTTATGGTTTCCTTTGCTGTGCAAAAGCGTCTAAGTTTCATTGGGTCCCATTTGTTTATTTTTGTTTTTATTTCCATTTCTATGAAAGGTGGGTCAAAAAGGATCTTGCTGTGATTTATGTCATAGAGTGTTCTGCCTATGTTTTCATATAAGAGTTTCATAGTGTCTGGCCTTACATTAAGTCTTTAATCCATTTTGAGTTTATTTTTGTGTATGGTGTTAGGGAGTGTTCTAATTTCATTCTTTTACACGTAGCTGTCCAGTTTTCCCAGCACCACTTAGTGAAGAGGCTGTCTTTTCTCCATTATATATTCTTGCCTACTTTGTCAAAGATAAGGTGACCATATGTGCATGGGTTTATCACTGGGGTTTCTATCCTGTTCCATTGGTCTCTATTTCTGTTTTTTGTGGCAGCACTATACTGTTTTGATTATTTTAGCTCTGTAGTATTGTCCGAAGTCCAGCAGCCTGATTCCTCCAGCTCTGTTTTTCTTTCTGAAGATTGCTTTGGCTCTTCGGGGTCTTTTGTGTTTCCATACAAATTGTGAAATTTTTTGTTCCAGTTCTGTGAA
Source organism: Lipotes vexillifer (assembly GCF_000442215.2). Taxonomy (NCBI): domain Eukaryota; kingdom Metazoa; phylum Chordata; class Mammalia; order Artiodactyla; family Lipotidae; genus Lipotes; species Lipotes vexillifer. The sequence goes on from NW_006790551.1 coordinate 4,802,022, forward strand.
AAATGCCATTGGTAGTTTGATAAGGATTGCACTGAAAGTGTAGATTGCTTTGAACAGTATAGTCATTTTCACAATGTTGATCCTTCCAGTCCAAGAACATGGTATATCTCTCCATCTTTTTGTATCATCTTTAATTTCTTTCATCAGTGTCTTATAGTTTTCTGCATACAGGTCTTTTGTCTCCTTAGGTAGGTTTATTCCTAGGTATTTTATTCTTTTTGTTGCAATGGTAAATGGGAGTATTTCCTTAATTTCTCTTTCAGATTTTTCATCATTAGTGTATAGGAATGAAAGAGATTTCTCTGCATTACTTTTGAATCCTGCTACTTTGCCAAATTCATTGATTAGGTCTAGTAGTTTTCTGGCAGCATCTTTAGGATTCTCTATGTATGGTATCATGTCTTCTGCACACAATGACAGCTTTACTTCTTTTTTTCCGATTTGGATTCTTGTTATTTTTCTACTCTGATTGCTGTGGCTAAAACTTCCAAAACTATGTTGAATAATAGTGGTGAGAGTGGGCAACCTTGTCTTGTTCCTCGTCTTAGTGGAGATGGTTTCAGTTTTTCACCACTGAGAAAGATGTTGGCTGTGGGTTTGTCATATATGCCATTTATTATGTTGAGGTAGGTTCCCTCTATGCCTACTTTCTGGAGAGTTTTTATCATAAATGGGTGTTGAATTTTGTTGAAAGCTTTTTCTGTATATATTGAGATGATCATATGGTTTTTATCCTTCAATTTGTTAATATGGTGTATCACATTGATTGATTTACGTATATTGAACCCTTGCATTCCTGGAATAAACCTCACTTGATCATGGTGTATGATCCTTTTAATGTGCTGTTGGATTCTGTTTGCTAGTATTTTGTTGAGGATTTTTGCACCTATATGCATCAGTGATATTGGCCTGTAGTTTTCTTTCTTTGTGACATCTTTGTCTGGTTTTGGTATCAGGGTGATGGTGGCCTCATAGAATGAGTTTGGGAGTGTTCCTCCCTCTGCTATATTTTGGAAGAGTTTGAGAAGGATTGGTGTTCGGTCTCCTCTAAATGTTTGATAGAATTCGCCTGTGAATCCCTCTGGTCCTGGGCTTTTGTTTGTTGGAAGATTTTTAATCACAGTTTCAATTTCAGTGCTTGTGATGGGACTGTTCATACTTTCTATTTCTTCCTGGTTCAGTGTTGGAAGCTTGTGCTTTTCTAAGAATTTGTCCATTTCTTCTAGGTTGTCCATTTTATTGGCATAGAGTTGCGTGTAGTAATCTCTCATGATCCTTTGTATTTCTGCAGTGTCAGTTGTTACTTGTCCATTTTCATTTCTAATTCTATTGATTTGAGTCTTCTCCCTTTTTTTCTTGATGAGTCTGGCTAATGGTTTATCAATTTTGTTTATCTTCTCAAAGAACCAGCTTTTAGTTTTATTGATCTTTGCTATCGTTTCCTTCATTTCTTTTTCATTTATTTCTGATCTGATATCAAAACACATGGTGATGGTACATGTAGGTTATAAATGTTTTCTTCCCGTGCTAGTGATTTAGCAGTGTGTTTTTTTTTTTTTCTTGCGTTATGCGGGCCTCTCACTGTTGTGGCCTCTCCCATTTGCGGAGCACAGGCTCCGGACGCGCAGGCTCAGTGGCCATGGCTCACGGGCCCAGCCGCTCCGCGGCATGTGGGATCTTCCCGAAACGGGGCACGAACCCGCGTCTCCTGCATCGGCAGGCGGACTCTCAAGCACTGCGCCACCAGGGAAGCCCTGTTCTTCTTTTTCTAATTGCTTTATGTGTGGCTCGGTTGTTTATTTGGGACATTTCTTGTTTCTTGAAGTAGGATAGTATTGCTATAAACTTCCCTCTTAGATCTGCTTTTGCCTCATTCCATGTGTTCCAGGTCATCGTGTTTTCAATGTCATTTGTTTCTAGGTATTTTTTGATTTCCTTTTTGATTTCTTCAATGATCTCTTGGTTATTTAGTTGTGTATTGTTTAGCCTCCGTGTGTTTGTATTTTTTACAGTTTTTTTCCTGTAATTGATATCTAGTCTCATAGCATTGTGGTCAGAAAAGATACTTGATATGATTTCAATTTTCTTATATTTACCAAGGCTTGATTTGTGACCTGAGATATGATCTATCCTGGAGAATGTTCCATGAGCAATTGCGAAGAACTTTTTTGTTGTTTTTGGATGGAATGTCCTATAAATATCAATTAAGTCCATCTTGTCTAATGTATCATTTAAAGCTTGTTTTTCCTTATTTATTTTCATTTTGGTTGATATGTCCATTGGTGAAAGTGGAGTGTTAATGTCCCCTACTATGATTGTGTTACTGTCGATTTCCCCTGTTATGGCTGTTAACATTTGTCTTATGTATTGAGGAGTTCCTATGTTGGGTGCATAAATATTTACAATTGTTATATCTTCTCCTTGGATTGATCCCTTGATCATTATATAGTGTCCTTCTTTGTCTCTTGTAATAGTCTTTGTTTTAAAGTCTACTTTGTTTGATATCAGGATGCTACTCCAGTTGTCTTTTGATTTCCATTTGCATGGAATATCTTTTTCCATCCCCTCACTTTCAGTCTGTATGTGTCCCTAGGTCTGAAGTGGGTCTCCTGTAGACAGCATATATATGGGTCTTGTTTCTGTATCCATTCAGACAGTCTGTGTCTTTTGTTGGAGAATTTAATCTATTTACATTTAAGGTAATTATTGATATGTGTGTTCTCATTACCATTTTGTTAATTGTTTTGAGTTTGTTATTGTAGGTCTTTCCTTCTCTTGTGTTTCCTGCCTAGAGAAGTTCCTTTACTATTTGTTGTAAAGCTGGTTTGGTGGTGCTGAATTCTCTTAGTTTTTACTTGCCTGTAAAGGTTTTCATTTCTCTGTCAAATCTTAATGAGATCCTTGCTGGGTACAGTAATCTTTGTTGTAGGTTTTTCCCTTTCATCACTTGAAATATGTCCTTCCACTCTCTTCTGGCTTGCAGAGTTTCTGCTGAAAGATCAGCTGTTAACCTTATGGGGAATCCCTTGTATGTTATTTGTTGCTTTTCTCTTGCTGCTTTCAGTATTTTTCTTTGTACTTAAGTTTTGATAGTTTGATTAAAATGTGTCTTGGCGTGTTTCTCCTTGGATTTATCCTGTATGGGACACTCTGTGCTTCCTGGACTTGACTATTTCCTTTCCCATATTAGGGAAGTTTTTGACTATAATCTCTTCAAACATTTTCTCAGTCCCTTTCTTTTTCTCTTCTTCATCTGGGACCCCTGTAATTCAAATGTTGGTGCATTTAATGTTGTCCCAGAGGTCTCTGAGAATGTCCTCAATTCTTTTCATTCTTTTTTCGTTATTCTTCTCTGCAGTGGTTATTTCCACTATTTTATCTTGCAGGTCACTTATCCTTCTGCCTCAGTTATTCTGCTATTGATCCTTTCTAGAGAATTTTCAATTTCATTTATTTTGTTGTTCATAATTGTTTGTTTGCTCTTTAGTTCTTCTAGGTCCTTGTTAAACATTTTTTTGTATTTTCTCTATTTTATTTCCACGATTTTGGATCATCTTTACTATCATTCGTCTGAATTCTTTTTCAGGTAGACTGCCTATTTCCTCTTCATTTGTTTGGTCTGGTGGGTTTTTACCTTGATCCTTCATCTGTTGTGTTTTTCTCTGTCTTCTCATTTTGCTTAACTTACTGTGTTTGGGGTCTCCTTTTCGCAGGTTGCATGTTCGTAGTTTTTGTTGTTTTTGGTGTCTGCCCCAAGTGGCTCTGGTCATCCCTCTGCCCCAGTGGCTAAGGTTGGTTCAGTGGGTTGTGTAGGCTTCCTGGTGGAGGGGACTGGTGCGTATGTTCTCGTGGATGAGGCTGGATCTTGCCTTTTTGGTGGGCAGGACTGTGTCCGGTGGTGTGTTTTGGGGTGTCTGTAAACCTATTATGGTCTTAGGCATCCTCTCTGATAATGGGTGGGGTTGTGTTCCTGTCTTGCTAGTTGTTTGGCCTGGGGTGTCCAGCACTGGAGCTTGCTGGTCGTTGTGTGGAGCTGGGTCTTAGCATTGTGACAGAGATCTCTGTGAGAGCTCTCACCGATTGATATTATGTGGGGCTTGGAGTTCTCTGGTGGTCCAGTACCCTGAACTTGTCCCTCCCACCACAGAGGCTCAGGCCTGATCCCCAGCCAGAGCACCTTTCAGCCTCACGGCCAGGTACGTGAGGACTTTCTTGCCTTTTGGGAAGTCTGAGGTCTTCTGCCAGTGTCCAGTAGTGTTCTGTAGGAGCTATTCCACATTTAGATGTATTTTTGATGTGTTTCTCGGGAGAAAGTTGATCTCCACATCTTACTCTTCTGCCATCTTGAAAGTCGTCTTCAGAGAATGTTTGATGAATCAGAACAAGCCTTCCAACCCCCTGAGGCTTCAGGTTTGGGGGTTGGTGAGGAGAAGAGGCAGAGGCAATGCAAGAAGGGTCGTTGCTGTTGGTGTCTGAGAGAGGAGAGACCTAGTCCCTGCTCCATGCAAGCTGAGGTGCAGCAGTGATGATCAAACCCTGGAGAAATTTGGGGAGATGTGGTAGCAGAAGTTACTTGTGCCTCTTTGGCCTGGTAGACCCAAGGAGAGGACAAGACCCCTGAGAGGAAAGGCCTGCTTAGTTTGTCTAGGCACATATGTGTGCCATAGTCACGAGTTGTCTGTACTGCAGCGTGGGGCAGGAGCAGAATGAATGTCAGAGTTTCAAGGGAACCAGCAGGTACAGAATTGGTGGGGCGACTGTGTGGAGAGCCCTGATGAGTTCTAGTGAGGCTTATTTGGCCCTTTAGATTGGAATGAGGAAGAATGCATCTGTGACCCACATGAGATAATCAGCGACGTCCGTTTTGGATGGTGGACATCTCAGAAAGTGGTAACTAATGGTCTGATTTCCCCCTCTGCTTAAAACACAGAAACAACCCCACTAAAAATGGAACTGCATGGGGCTGTGGTGAATGTCAGGGATTTGTTGAACTAGACATAGAATTTCTTGAACAATTCAGTTTTTGAATTGACGCTTGTATTTGTGATATATTTGTAGAGCCCACCTTCATTTTGACCCTCAAGGTTAAGAAATATGGAAGTAGGGAATTTATTTTTCCTGGTTGTTTATATCCACTCCACAGAAACCCAAAGTGGCTTCCATTAAAAATAAACAAACAAGATACAACAACATTGGGTGGATGCTTTAGGCAAAAGATTTCTTAGATTATAACTTAGGCTCTTGATATTTTCTTTCTTTCAGATGTGAAAAAAGAGAGTAGAGGGATGTGGGAAGAAAGTATGACTCTATTAAAGATGGAGGTGCAGGAAGCACTTGGATAAGGGAAGATGAAGATGCCAGTGAGGGGAGTGAAATGAAGGCACAGAATGACCCAAATTAGGGAGGAGCTGGCTGAGTAGAATTACCGTGATGGAGTGACGAGAGCAAATGAGGGAATTTGTGACGGAGGCACCCTTCTATTTGATGAAGCAGGAGTCAAACCATCTGCTGTGGGAGGGGGTGGAGAGGGGTGGATGGGGACCTAAGGAAAGCAGAAGGGTTACAACAGCCGTTCTGGAGAATGTATTATGAAATCAACAAGGAAACATGATTTGCCAAGAAGCAGCAGTGAAACCTCCGTTGAAGTTAGATGACATGAGTTTGTAATATGCCAAGGTAGATGTTTGTTTCTTTATTTGCTTAATTAAATTTTGCTTTATTCTAATGGTAATTCTTTAACTTGTTTTACCACATGAGGAAAAGATTGGTCATTTTTTTCTTTATAAAATATACTTTTTCTGTAAGAATCTTAAAACCAAATTATGTTTTAATTCATGGCAAGAGTGTAAAATACAAGCCTTAGGAACTTTTCATGTAGGTTTATTGGCTTTTGTGTATAACAGATTTATATAGATCCCTTTTATCTTTTAAATATATTTGGCATGTTATCTATGTTAATAGTGCTGCAGGAGCCTGGGACAGGAAAGAATGAAAGACAGAAAGACAGAAGAAAGAAAGAAAGAGGGAGGGAGGGAGGGAGGAAGGAAGGAGGAAAGAAAGAGAGAGAGGGAGGGAGGAGGGAGGGAGAGAGAGAGAAGGAGAGAGGAGGGAAGAAGGGAAGGAGGGGAGAAAAGCGGGGGAAAGAAACAAAGGGAAGGACGGAGAAGTAACCTGGTCTAGGAATTTGGGGCATCCCCCTAACTTCTCTCTTGGATATACAAATATTCATCCACAGTTTAAATGGTTGAAGAATCCTTGAGTGCAGAAGTGTCTTTAATTTTATACTTCTTCTGTACAGGTTTACAGGTTAAACCTCTAACCTGTAAGAAAATACTAACCAAAAACAGCATATGCTGTTCAAGCGCAAGAGCAGGGCATTTGGACTTGGTTGGACCTGAGATTGGCAAATAACAGGCTCTCAGTAAATAACGATTATTAGTAATTTTTAACAGTTTTTCAGGCCCTCTCGTTTGAGGCCAATTCTTGTATATAGTAGGAGTGGAGGGGAGGAATAGAAAGAGGTTGTTGAATATTAAGTGGTCTGAGTACCACTCTGTGACCACTAGGACATATCAGGGGCTGGTCCCTCTTCCTGTAAGAGGGACACGTATATGCACTAGCTAGAGCTGTGGGATGAGAAAGGTGAGTGGATGCTCAGATCAATGCTGGGCAAAATAATGAAGAAAACAGAATCTATTACTGATAGATTTTTTGTCACAACAAAACCTCTCTGTCAAAAAAAAAATCTTTTCATCCTTAACCACTCTTCTATTGTTGCCTTCACCCCATCCTACACACAGAATCCATGTACTCTTGCCTTTCACTTCTTCAATTCCTGGCCAAACTAACTCAACAGCAACTAAGATTTTCATGTCATAGCAGCATATTGACAGGGAACACCAGCCTGTAGCTTGGACTGCTTTCCTCCCTCACCTTGCCGAGTGCATCACTTTTATTTTGTTTCCAGGGCCTGATTTAGGAAAATTTGGCTTGTCTTTACTCATAGTTTTAAGGATGGAGGGAGAGAGGTTTAATGCTGTTTTTACAACCTTCCTCTTTGAATCATATTTACTTTAGAAAGATAGGAAGGTGGCCTAGAAGGCTGATCCTTAAACGTAGGAGTTTAATAATATTCCCTATTTCTTTGTGCTCACCCCTCCTCTACTTACTTCACAGTCCAGCCAAGTCTTGCATCTTCATGCAACATGCTTTCGTTTGAAGGCAAAATAGATCCTGCAGCTCAGTTTCTAGCAACTCATGACTAGGCAAAGGAGGCCATTGGCCTGGGAAATTCATCACCCCCATTTGGTTTCTAAAATTCGCTGGAAGCTTGACAGGGAAGAGTACAGACCAGTAGAAACTTTACTGGAAACAAAACTCAGTTTCTTACTAGAGCCTTCTTTTGTGAAAAGAAGTCTGAAAAACACCTTGTGAGCACACACTAATGTCTAGTATGTAAATAAAGTATACGTAATAAGTTCTTAAAAGGCTATTAGCTTCAATCCAATAAAAGATGCCTCATTCTTGCACTGGACACAAAAGATGATGTTCCTTGGAAATTTTCCAGGTAAACTAGTTTGGAATTATGGGAAGGGCTTTCATGGCGTTAATAATACCTCCTGTTAATTCCAGGAAAGACACATTTCCCAGCTACCTCTCACCTGGCTCATCTCAAGAACATTTTTTTTCCTGAATGTCTAAGTAATTTCTTTCAAATATTTGTATGTAGCACATACAAATGCTTATGATAGGGACTTTCCTGGTGGTCCAGTGGTTAAGACTCCACGCTCCCAATGCAGGGAGCCCAGGTTCGATTCCTGGTCAGGGAACTAGATCCCGCATCCCACAACTAAGAGCCTGCATGCTGCAACTAAAGATCCTGTGTGCCGCATCTAAGACCCAGCACAGCCAAATAAATAAATAAATATTTTTTAATGCTTATGATATAGTAGTAAAAGAAAAATAAAATTCAGTCTCTGCTATGATTTCAGATTGTTTACAATTCTGCCTGAATAAGGGTTAAAAGGACTAAAAGAGAGCATAGCAAGTCCCCTGGGATATAGAAGGTTATCAATAAACATTGATGAGTGAACTATTAATGCACACAAAAAAAGAAACAATGGTAAATTGACTATACTTCAATAAAACATATATATATATATATGTATAATGGTTAGAGTGGTGATATTGTTGATAAAATTATTCAGTTTTCTTTTAAATATTATATTTATAAAATAAGTTAAAAATCAATTGGTTGGATGACATCGTTATTAAAACCCTTTATCTTCTTTATAACTTCACCCTTTTCCACACCAGAGCTGTTTTTATTCCTTTTATGGACAGTCTCTAGTGATAGAAAAGCAGATCCAAGCACTGGAAATGTGAGAGGTGTTCAGCTGATGGACAGAATACCACATATATATCACTGCATTCTCAAATTCAGTATTGACCAATTGGATGGCCTAATTAAGGGACTATGTGATATGTTTCCAAAGAATTTTAGTCCCCCCAAATACCTGTAATTTAATACTGATACTTAAATTTTATAGATGTGTTCTATTATTTAAGGCTTGGCCCCAAATGAATGCAAATACCTGGAGAAATAATACTTCAAGAATTCTTGGTCTTTGGAACGTTAGTGTACATCATTTGGGTAAAGGAGAGAAAGAGAGCATGAGGATTCTGGGGGTGGAAATGGGTTTAGGAGAGGATATGTTGAAGGGAGAAAGTGGTGAAGGAAGGAGAGGAGAGAAGGCTAAGTGCTACTTCCCAGGTTCTTCCCAGAGTTCACTGTGCTTCCAAGAAGAGTGAGTTTTATGGCTGGGTTGCTGCTGGGACCTGGAAAGGTGTTGCCGCCATAGTTCAGTTGGTGAGAATATGATCAGGGATTTACAGTTTGGATGCAGCTGTGATTGGGGGTGAAAACGGTCATGTCCAAAATGCCTCGTGGTCTGTGAGATTCCTGAGCCAGTAGTGAGTCCGTTGAGGGATTAGGACTTTATACATTTTCAGATGGGATTTGCAGTCATAATATGAAGGCAGGATCACAGCACAGCTGTTAAGAGAGTACTAGGAGAATATTAAGATCAAATGTAAGGGCTTTTAATACCATTTTCTGCTACAGATTATGAATCTACAAATTCCTAACCCTTCATTCTCAATAACAAAAGAAATATCTTTGGTATTAATTGCAAGGTTTTGATTGTGCATTACTACACAGTCTCAAAGCAATCCAAATTGTTTTCTTCTGGTGATCATTAATCTGGACTTCCTTTTTAATGATCAACATTTTACTATTAAACAGAAACAGTATGTTGGCTTTACTTGTGAGAAGTTTATACTTACCTGCTTAATTAATTATGTAACTGACCCTTGTTTGGAGTAATCAAAAATGAGACACAGACAGAACTCACACACCAAGGAGCCTGTAATAGTTGTGTTCCTGGGTTTAAAGAAAGTGAGTGAATGTGTGTGTGTGTGTGTGTGTGAGAGAGAGAGAGAGAGAGCGAGAGAGTGAGAGAGCGAGCATGCATACAGATATGCATGCATAAGTGTGGCTACTAGGGTGAGAAAACAAGACAGGTGTAATATATAGTAACGTTTTTAAGTGTTTACCATGTGCCAGACATTGTTAGGTAAGTACCATTATTTTTTCTATTTCATAGCTTATGAAACTGAACAGTTAAATCACATGAATATGTTTTTTCTTTTAAACTATAGAAAATGAGAGATTAAAACAAAAGAAATAGGGCTTCCCTGTTGGCGCAGTGGTTGAGAGTCCTCCTGCCGATGCAGGGGGCGCGGGTTCGTGCCCCTGTCCGGGAGGGTCCCGCGTGCAGCGGAGCAGCTGGGCCCGTGAGCCATGGCCGCTGAACCTGTGCGTCCGGAGCCTGTGCTCCGCGACGGGAGAAGCCGCGGCGGTGATAGGTCCGCATACCGCAAAAAAAACAAAACAAGACAAGAGAAATAAGAAGGGAAAGGGACCACCAATTCTGTCATGTCCTGCGTTTTTCAGAACTGTGTTTAAGCATGATAAAATGAAAGCAAACAGATTTTCTGGGAGCAGTAACCCTTCCCATGGTCAATATTGGAAAATTAGGTGAGCTATAAATGGATTTTGAATTGCAGGTTGACTTCTTTGTCCATTTTATTTGAATCTCACAAATTGTTTGCTAGTTGTTTATTTTCTTTGTAGTAGATGGTATTGTTATGACATGACATTGAAATCCATACCAACTGAGAATGTTGTTTATAATCATGATATTTTTTAATAGAAATAGCCCAGAAAGGGTCTGAAATAAGGGACATATTGCTTTTATAGGCAAAAGAGCACTGTGTGTTAACGTAGAGCTACATTAAAAAATTACACCCCCAGACTTTGTGTCAGATCTGAAAATGGGGCATTCAGTGAATAAATTTTGTGATTCATTATCGAACAAGCAAGTACATAATCAGTTTGATTCCATTTCACATGCACAACACATAGCATACACACTCACACACATCTGCAAAAAAGACTATACCAAAAAATACTAAGTGGTTATTGCTGAGTGGTGAATTGATTTTTTTCCCTCTTTTTGATTGACTTTTAAAACTGTCCCCCCCAGAAACGGGCCCCCGTTTGCAATAACAAAACTTATAGAAGTCAGTTTTAACCAATGTTTATCACACTGCTGTCAGATAAATGGTATTGTACTCGGATCGTCGTAGAGGATACAATAATGTATTAGGGAGGCTCCTGACCTCTAGAAATTATTTATTGTGGAGATAGGCATAAAAAATGAAGACAGTATGCTAGTGTCACAGATATTGATTTCTTAATAGGAAAGCAATCCCTAAGAGTTGTGTTGTTCAGGGGAGACTGAAAAGAAAAATAAAGAGATCAGACTGACATTAAAAGCTAGGTCCAGTCCAAGGGGACATGTGAATAGGAGGCCAGAAATTAGAAAGTACTATATTTATTTGAAGCTCAGAGATGAGATTAGTGGTGAAGATAAACAGTAAGATTGGTCCCCATATGGTAGCCCTTGAACGTCAGATTAATATCTTCTCAGGGCAACCTCTTTAAGTACTTCTAATAAGCCCTTTTCAGAGGGCACAGAAACCACATAAGGCAATCCCAAAGTCTCAGAAGCGATTCCATGCTCCATTCCCCCATTCATTTTGAATTTTGTCCTTCATCCTATCTTTTTGCCATGCCTGTTTGATATTAACGTCTTGATTTCAAATTGTCTAATTTGTTTTCATCTATAACTTCTTCAAGATACTGTTTCTTGAAACCTAAAGGCACCACAGGTTAGCAATGCCATGCCCTCAGGACTATAACATACTGTGCGCCAGCCGAAGCCTCATTTCATCCTGGCATGCACTTGCCAAAGGAAGAAGATAAGAAAATTTGTTATTTTTTGCTATGTAATAAAATACCCCAAGGCTTAGAAGCTTAAAACAACAAGCTTAAAACATGACAGCAGTTTCTGGGGGTCAGGAGTCTGGGAGTGTCTCGGCTGGGTCGTTGTGGCTCAGGTCTCTTAGGCTGCAGGTGTTGACTGCTGTGTCTGAGTACTTCGATGAGGGCTGAAGGATCTGCTTTCAAGCCCATTCAAGTGGCCTTTGGCAGGAGCTTCATTTCCTTGCTATGTGAGCCTCTTTCCAAGGCTGCTCACAAGTTGATATCCCCCAAAACAAATGATCCAAGAGTGAGAGAAAAAAAGCCACCAAGGTGAAAGCCACAATGTCTTTTACAACCTAATCTCAGAATTGACATATTATCACTTCTGTCTTTTTCTATGGGTCACAAATCCCTAGAACAACATAGGAGGGAACTACACAAGACTGTGAATACCTGGAGGTGAGGATCATTGGGGACCATGATGGAGTCTGGCTACTATGGATAGTTAGGTAATTTTTCTGAATCATATTATGGTATAAACAGATCATTTACGAAGATGAGTTTGACAGCTACATGCACCATATTTGTGCATTTAACATGATGAAATGGGATCTTTAAAAAAACCAGATCTGGGTTTCTTTGGACTTATTTAGTTACACTGAGAGACACATACTTCCTTGAAATACCCATTTCCAACAGAATGGCACAATGCTATAGGCAGAAATGCCAATTATGAAGCAAGACCTACATTGTGAAGTCTTTGTGAGCGGAGAGCTCTTCAGTGCCCCTGAGGTTCGGCAGACTTTCTCGGGAACATGGAGCAGAAGTGTGGGGTTACTGCATAGCCCCTGGAAGCATGCACTACTTTAGAGCTCCAAGCCAGGGGTCCAGACTCTCCACTGCTGTGCGACTCTTAAGTCACACTCTCTGGCTATCTGATAAGTAACTTGAGTGCATTGGAGTAGATAAAACATTTTAATTCTCTAACAGCTTGGGATGTCTTCCCTCTCTTGTCATCTAATGGTCTTTGAGGCAGAAGATTGGTCCCTGCAGAGTTTTGGCAACACAATAATGCACGCTGGAGGGCTGATAACTGGTGATTAGCCTGCCCTAGTTATTCTTTTGGCTGATGAGTTTAATCATGGAAGTGGAAACTGAAAATTGAAGAAATAAGAAATCGAGGCTCAGGAAGATTCCAATAAGGCAACCTTTGAATTTCAAAATTTTAAAGCGAAAAAGGACTACAGATAGTTTACACGCAAAGAAATAAGTCTATTCGATTATAAGTAACAAGGAAGTTATTTCTAGTGAATTTTTGAAAGCTCAGAATCCACTTGCGTAAATAATATATATATTTCAATATAATTCCCATAAGAAATAATGGTGTCATAATAATTTCTACCACATGTTTATAACCTAGAATTCTTTGATCAAAATGAGTCACCATATGGGGTCACGTTTTTCTTTAATATTTGTAAAAATATCATTCACGGTCCTATTCCATACCTCATTGGAAAGCCACTATCTTTTCTATGATTTCTGGAAATTTTCAAGGATGTATGCATCCCAGTCCAATTCCCAATTCTCACCTCAATCTAATTAGCATGTTCTTCTGTGACTGGGTTGATCCCTCCATCCAAGATCAGCACAGAGATGGACCAAAAGTTCTTTTCTGTGATTCCCCCAAAGCCTACAGGACAAGCAGTATGCAACATGTAGTTTTCAGGAGGTTATTTAATGGGGCAGGGGAACAGGTGCTACTGTCAGCCATCACATAGCAGAGAAGACAACTTAAGATGTAAAATTTTTCTTAAAGAATTCTGCAGGGATTTCTATTACTAAGGATACTCTGACCGCAGTCTCCTACCATGTTGCTGGGCTTATTTTCTTTCCAACTGTGGCACCATTCTCACTTCTGCTTTACCTGTTGTTATTATTCTGAAGATCTTGATGCTTCATCCCCTCCCCTCCCCCCAAACCCCACATTCATTTTACTTTTATTCTATATTCTCCTTCACAATGCAAGGAAGACTTCTTTTGTACCCAAAGCAGCCACCAAGGTTTTTTTTTCCCTA
>NW_006790551.1:4815495-4829806 GCF_000442215.2 Lipotes vexillifer
CACAAAAGGCCATTTCTTCTCATATGAACTAGAGCATTCCCAAGTATGCGGAAATCCAATACAATCCACACTTGTATTACAGATCAAATTTTCTTCATTCCCAAATGCAATATAAAAGCATGAAATTACAGGCAAAATATTAAGATAAATATGGTTATTGCTCCGTTATTTCTGACACTGGTACTTAAATGCTATTATTTTATTTTATTAATAATAATGTATTTAAACTACTCAAGTTCATAGGAGGTATAACACTTTAAACGTTGTACCTGGTTTGTTTGATAAAAATAAGCCTTTCTAACAGTTGACAACTCATGTAACTGCAGGTACCTAACAACTTATTCCTGTTTTGAATAATCATGCATTATTACTTTAAATACAGAGAAAGTCACTCAAAAGGAGGTAATTGGCAGTGAAATGTCATAGTACAGGTTTTTATTATTTGTTACAATAGTTCTTTTAAATGTGCAGTCACCTGTTAATATATAGCATTTATTCAGTACATTTCATTTTCAAAATACTTTATCCATATGAAATTCATTTATTTCCATAAGCACTTCAGTGAAACAGATGAGACATATGCTCTTTTCCAGGTGGGAGTTATGAAACAGAGATAAGCTGCCTAACCTCATACAAAGAGAGAATTAGGACAAAGATATAAGACTTTCTACTGTATTCTAACCTCGCTTATTATAATATCTATGTAGTTTTCTTTTGAAAGAAAAGAGACATTGAGTCTGGAGATTACAGCTTTTCTCAGAGACAGTGATGTTGGCTTCACTCTGTGGCACTTCCTTGGATCTTTTTGGTGATATTGCTTATCCCTAACCTTCACTTTGCCTCTGTTTTATTCATGTGGAAGAGAGTGACAGTTTTAGCTTCTCATGCCAAAATATCTGTACAGATAAACGTAAAAAAGCAAAAGCCAAGTTTAGTTATATTTTAAAGCTTCCAGAAGCATCATGGGAGACTCCCCATGCATCAAGAACTCATCAAACCAGATGAGCCCCAAACCAGAGGGGCCCTAAAGCCCAGACTTTCATAGCTGTGTTTCTACAGAGTATGTTTTGGGTCACTGAAAATTCTCTCTTTATTTAAATGTAGATAATTCTCCAACTATCAAAATTTAACTTTTATTGTGTAAGTAAGTGACTTGAGTGAGACAAAAGCTTATAATTGTTTTACTCAGGTAGCTAATAATTGATGATTGTTTTGAACATTTGATATATTTTTTATATTTTAAGTCAGATTACCTCACTCTTCTCTTCAGAATCCTCTGATGACTTTCCATTCCACCCAGAATAAAATGTATGCTTTTATCACAGCCTGTGAAGCCCCCCTACGGCTCTCCCTCTGCTTCTGCCTTTATTCCAGCCACACAGGCCTTCCTGCCCTTTTGTAGAAATGGGAGCACACCTTTCCTCCCCATCCTGCTTAGGGCCTGCATACTTGTTTTCCCCTCTGCTGTGATTCTCCAGCTGGCTGGCTTTTGGGTACTCTGAACTCTCCAAAGTGAGCCTGCTTTAAATGCACATTGAGGCTTGTTTCTTGACAAAAACTTCTAATACATAGTCCTTACTTTAACAATTACACTCATGTCTGAATGTCTAAAGGTAAGGCTGTGGGTTCTTAGTGTGAACATTCATCTGGAAAGGGTAGCATTCCCATCTAGTGCTGAAAATTATATCCTTCTTAAAACTGAAACAGACACCCAAATTCTATAAACAATTTTCTGTGTAAAACATCTTTTGACACTTTTGCCATAAAAATACTCTAAGGGGTTTCCTAGTTTGTCTCCAAATTCCATGAAACCTTTGCAACTGGATCAGTCAATCTCTAGCTACAAATCAGAATATTTATTGAGCTACTACTTATGTTCAGAGTGAAGAAATAAAAGCCGCAGGTCTGCCTTCAATGTCTATCCTCGTTTCAAGTTACTGTCTCTTTGGAGACATAACATAATAAAAACATAAACAATCAAGCAAACTTCTGCCTTTCCCAACGATAAATAATGTCCCAATATTCTTAAAGGTTGACTTTATCTCTGAATACCTATTAGGAATAACATTTACCTATGCTTACACATTCAGGTGTTTGGGGCTAAAACTATTTGATACAGATTTAATGACCTTTAATAAAAATGTATTTAATCTGAATGTTTGCCTCCAGATATGGTGGTTACATTCTATCAGTGTATAAATGTGTGATATTCTGAAAATGGGAATGCAACATGGTAAAAAAGGAATATCAATTACCACGTGCTCTAACTACACAACACATGGTATGTGGGCAAATGACTAGCACAGATACTTATAAAATTTGAGTTTGCAATAGTGATAGCTTCTTATTCAGTCTTGCAAACCCCTAGGGATGCTGTAGCTGAAAACCATTTCAAGTAATGTAATGCTGCTCCACCCTTTCCTCGAAATGACTGCTGCAATAGACCCATTAACACTACAGGTATTTATATACTGCTTTTCAAAGGACAGGCTCAGGAGATTTGTGCCAAGAGCTCACTGAATGAAATTCTACTGAGCAGCATCTTCCAGGAATTTGAGAATGTCCATTGCAGTGTGATGGATTTCATTGTTCAGCAAAGTGGAAATGCTTGCTTGGTTAATGATGTCTCTTTAAAGCAGGGCCAGATTATTGTGGAATATTTCCAGGAAACCCACCTTTAGAAACAGAAGGAAAATTCTGATGCTATTAATTAACGAGAGGAGGAGTATTCAGCTTTAATGTCTTGAGAAATTAATCCAGTACAGTTAGATCTCTCAACCTTTGGTTTTCCCATTGGGACCTTTAATCAGATCCTAGATATATCAGTAAACTGGGATTAAGAAGATGGGCTCAGACAACCAGACTCAGTGATAACTCTGTTATGGTCTTCTCTGAAGAGCTGAAAAGTGGAAATATTGGTATTTATTGGGTCATGCAGATAATAATGCCAGGAATCTGTTCTATAATTCATAGGTTACAAATTAAATAAACTTGTGTCTGAAACACTAGAGCACAGCATTTACAAAGATGACAGTGGTAACCAAATTCCTCTTCTCTGGGAATCTAGAAATCTGGTTTTCTTAGGCTTTTCTTTTGCACAAAGTTTTTCTCTAAAACCAAAGGAATGATTCTTTTTCTAGTAAATAGTTGTCGTTGATTTTAATAGTACTGCCTATATTTATTTTATAAAGACATTTGCTTAATAAATCAAAATGAAATTGACTTAACAATGAGTTTTGCATTGAAGACCTGCATCTGATAGGATTTCTGCTACTTCAGAGTATAGTAAGACATCTGTCTGATTTGATATGACCCTGGCATGAGAATATCACGGAGATTTTGGAGGTCTTATGATTGTGCCGAATGGCCACGGGGAAGAGATGACGGTTAGGTAATGGAATGGCAAATCCAATTGGAGGGACGTCTGTAGCATACTTTCACCATCATTCCTAGGCATTAGTTGATGCGCAGCATGAGTGAAGTTTAGCAATGTGATGACAGAGATGGGAGAGTGAAACAAAAGGCTCAGGAAAAGTCCTAGAGCTGTTTCTGTGAAATTGTATCATTTGCTCCAGGGTTCCGTTTATGTGGTCCTCATGTCATTCATTGAGTTGGGCCTCTTAAAGAGAATGGCCAGTGTAGGCAAATCCATATCTTGCGGGGGCATCTCACGCAGTCTAGGAGAGAGCCAAGTTTCTTAGGTTTTTCCTAGTGAGGCATGCTATGGTGACTCGGGATCCCAATTGAGCTTCAACCCATAGCTGCCGCTCAATCAGATATTTCATTTGAATTCTACAATACCAAGAAAACAAATAGTGTTTAGTATTCCAATTTTGTTTCCTTGAAAGACAGAATGGGCCATAGGCATGTATTAGGATGCTTTCAGCTTCAAGTAACAGGAGTTACATGTAACAATAAGGAAACTATAAGGAAAATCTATTATGATATGGAAGGTTTGGGGTATGGCATTTTTAATGTTGGTTAAGCTAGTAGCTTAATGACAATATCAAAGATCCAGGATTTCTTCCCCCATTTTTTCTTTTCTGCTCTGTCACTTTTAGTATGTCATCTACTTCCTTCATGGTTGCAAGGCAGTTCTACCAGCTCAGGAATGGCATGTTGCACAATATTGACAGGCCAGAAGAGAACACAGTACCTCCTTTTTTTTTTTTTTTTTTAAAGAGTAAGGGAGGTTTCCCCAGAAGCCTCTCAGCATTTATATTGACATATCTCATTTGACAGAATTGCACTTTTCTCCTAGTCGTAAACTACAGCAAGAGAAAAAATAAATGGGTATAACTTGCTTAGACTAATCAAAGAGCCCAGAACCCGCTGAAGCTGGTCTGAGAGATGAATGGATATTGTGTAGGCTGACAGGTGGCAGTTTCGTTTGTACTCAGCTTAACAAAGAGTACAGTGAAGGGTTTCTCAATCCTGGCACTTACTGACATTTTGGGCCAGATCGTTCTTTATTGTGCGAGCTGTCCTGTGCATTGGGGGATATTTAACCGTACCGCTGGCCTCTACTCAATAGATGCCAATAGCAACACACCCCCCAACTTGTGACAACCAAATTGTATCCTCAGACAGGTGGGAGGAGGGGGTCAAAATAACCTCTCACTGAGAATGTAAATTGGTGCAACCACTATGGGGAACAGTATGGAGGTTCCTTAAAAAAATTAAAGATAGAATTGCCATATGATCCAGCAATCCCACTCTTGTACAAATATCTGGAAAAGATGAAAACTCTAATTTGAAAAGCTACATGCACCCCAATGTTCATAGCACTATTATTTACAATAGCCAAGACATGGAAGCAACCTAAATGTCCATGAAGTCATAAAGAAGATGTAAGATATATAATCTTATATATATGTGTGTGTGTGTGTATATATATATATATATATATATATATATATATACACACACATATAAAATAGAATATTACTCAGCCATAGAAAAGAATGAAATAATGCCATTTGCAGTGATATGGATGGACCTAGAGGTTTTCATACCAAGTGAAGTAAGTCAGACAGAGAAAGATATCGTATGATGTCACTTATAAGTGGAATCTAAAAAATGATATGAATGAACTTACTTACAAAACAGAAATAGACTCACAGACATAGAAAACAAACTAATGGTTATCAAAGGGGAATGGGGGGGAGGGATAGATTAGGTGTATGTGATTAACAGATACACACTACTATATAAATATAACAGATAAACAACAAGGACCCACTGTATAGCACAGGGAACTATATTCTATATCCTGTAATAGCCTAGAATGGAAAAGAATGTGAAAAAGAAGCCACACACACACACACACACACACCAGAATCACTTTGCTGTATACCTGAAAATCAACTGTATGCCTGAAGATTGTAAATCAACTATGTTCCAGTTAAAAAAAGTGAAAAAAATCACCTCCCACTGAGATGCACTGCTATAGTGGGTGGGCATGAGAGAGGAAAATTGCCAATCAGTAGGCTATAGAGTGATGATTGTAGGCTTGACCATGGGTCTGTGAGCCTGATCATATGCTGGGCTAGGTTTTGCATGAGTGACTTGAGGCCAAGTATGCCTTGTGTCTCCTCCTGAAGGCTTCTGCCTAGTGTATGGAGCTTGCTGGTCACAGATTTGAAGCTTCCCTTGACTCTCTGCAAGATGACCTGTGAGCCCTCTTGTGTATGGAAATCCTCCAGGTAGTGGTCAAAGGCAGGGAAGGTGCTGATTCAGGGTTCAGTGGGGAAAAAGCAGAGGCTGAAATCATGATTTCAGTGAGAAAAACATACTCTGCGTGGGAATGTGAAGTGAGTTGATATGATGTAATTTCATTTGGCCTGCTTACCATACAAATGTCCTAGTACTTGATGAATTCTCCTAGTAAATGGTTTAAATGCTGTGGAAGGGGTGCACCTGAACTAAGGAACTTGAAAAATGGTCCTCCGAAATCAGGGCACGACCTAGAGCCCTTGGTTTGAGATACACTTAACTGGAATTGGTAGAGTTTAAAAGTTCACATTTCTTGAGTCTGAAGGTGAAAATGGTCTCCATATTAGATAAACTAAATAGCTAAAATTAGCCAGTTATTTAGAGAGTGTTACTTCAAACTAAAGTAATTCTGTCTGCTTAGGATCCTTTCTCCCTTTATTATATTTTCTGTCTCATTTCTATGAAGGAAAGCAATTTAAACTTTACAAAATTATGGCAAATTCGAAAGAGAGACAATTTGGGGATAGAAATAAGCAAAGATATCCCTGGAGGGGAAATAAAATGGTGAAAAGGTGCGGTTGGGTCTTCTTTGCTGTGTGCGGGCTTTCTCTAGTTGTGGCTAGTGGGGGCTACTCTTTGTTGCGGTGTGTGGGCTTCTCATTGCGGTGGCTTCTCTTCTTGCGGAGCATGGGCTCCTAGGCGCGTGGGCTTCAGTAGTTGCAGCATGCTGGCTCAATTGTTGCGTCAGGCGGGCCCTAGAGCATAGGCTCAGTAGTTGTGGCACACGGGCTTAGTTCTGCTGCCGCATGTGGATCTTCCCAGACCAGGGATCAAACCCGTGTCCCCTGAATTGGCAGGCAGATTCTTCACCAATGCACCACCAGGGAAATCCCCTAAAATAATTTCTTGATATCTCTCTATCCAACTGATCTTGGTGCTTTTCTCAATTTAACCACTAAATTGAACTGGCTAAAGGTGTCAATTCCCCACTAATTGAACACATGCTTAGTGCTTCTCATTCTAATTCAAAACAGTGGAGAGCAATGTTGTAGTGAAAATGTCTAGATGGGAAACACTGAAAAGTTACAGAATCTACAATGATTAAATTTTGGGGTATTCAGATGTGAAGAGATAACAGAAGCTCAAGAAGGAAAACAAAATTCTGCTAATTATTTTGATAATTGAAACTGACTTTGTTCAATTATAAAAGAGTTCATATATAAAAATTATATAATGAATGAATATATATATATTCATAAAGCCTAGTAAAACAAGTATCCATGCACTCATGATACCTTTAAAAAAAATAAAGCATGCAGTGTTGTTCAAGACCCCTCTGTGCCTCTTACTAAATTTTGTGTTTATCATTCTGTTGTTGTGCTTTATAAATTTACAATATATTAGTAATCCCTAAGCAACACAGTTGTTTTGTTGTACTTTTATTTGAACTTCATATAATAGTACCTGCCCTCTATATTTTTTCTGAGACTTGCTTTTTGTTAAAAATCAGCATTGTGAGCATTATGTTTTTGACATTCATCCAGGTGGGCATACAGAGATGTAGTTCATTTATTATTTTTGCTGTAAATATTTTATTATATGACTTACCATTTCCTATTTATTTACCATTCAATGGTCATTTGGGTTCTTTCTAGCTGTTTGCTTTCACAAAGATGCTGCAATGTATGTGTCTTTTGGAGCACATGGGCAAGAATTTTTGGAGTAGAATTACTCGGTCAAAGAATTTAAATATCTTTGTGGTTACAAGATAATGTCAATTGTTTTCCAAAATGAGTACACTAATTTCTATTCCCACCAGTAGTGTATAAAACTTTCACTTGCTCTGTATTCTTACCAACCCTTGATATTGTGAGACTTTTTAAGTTTTACAAATATGAGGTGTGACGTGCTGTCTAATTTTAGGTTTCTCTGCAGCAAATTTGAGCATTTCTAATTTTTAATTGCACTTTCATCCTTTTTTTCCTGTAAAATGCCTGTTCCTGTGTTTTGCCCATTTTAAATCACATCATTAGTCTTCTTATTGGTTTGTATGATATGTTTTTATATTTGGGAGGCTAATGCATTGCCAGTTATATGTAGATAACTAGATATCTTCACCCAAAGTTTGATTTGCTTTTGATATGGCTTAAGATATCTGTGGTTGATAGGAATATTGGTGCCAGTTCTTCCCTCACCTGTAATAGGGTGATATGTTCACAGCCTTTGTCCTGTAGCCATGGTTTCCCACTCCAGTGGGATTATGACACCCAGTGAGATATGAGCAGATATGTTACAAGCAGAGGCATTAAATGTGCCTGTGTGGTTCAGCCTCTTGCCATCTTGTGTTCCTGCCATTCTCAACAAGAAGAGCATGCCCTGGTTTAGCTACTGGTCCAAGGAAGATACCTGGGGCAAACACAGCCCAATCCCAAGTCTGGAACCAAGCCCAAGTGATATGTAGCTTACCTGCAGACCCACATAAAAGAAAAAGAATGCTTGTAGTTATGACATTTGATTTGACATGATTTATTACACTTCATTACTACAACAACAGCTGAGTCAGAACTAATGGTCAAAGTCATTAATATTGCTGAATTGATCATTCCTTTCCTTTAGAGTTTGCATATTTTATGTCTTGTTTAAATCTCATTTCTTCCAAAGTCATAAACATGTTCTTTGTGTGTTGCTCAGAAACATCTTTGCTGTCCCAAGTTTATCAAGATAATCTATTACATGTGCATTTAAGCCTATTTGTAGTGGGGAATAGATTTTGTGTTATGTGTGAAATAGGGCTCAAATTTACTTATTTTTTAACCTGAATACCACAGTTGCTTTGGCACAATTTATCCATTCTCCACGATATACAATGCTGTCTTGTTTCTACATGGAGTTATTTATACCTGTGCCAGTATCACACTGTCTTGGTACCTGGAGCTCTTTAGTATGTCTTGACATCAGGTAGGGCAAGTTTTACCTTCTTCCTATTATAGGAAGTTTTAGCTATATTTCTTCCTTCATTTATCATATACATATTATAATCAGCTTGTCAAAATCCTTGAAAACCCAGATTTATATTGGATCTATAGATAAATTTGGAAACATTGGACAATTTTGCAACGTTATTTCATTATCCAAAAAATCATTTTTTAATCTATATCTATTTGATTTAATGTCTCATAAAGTTTTATTATTTAATTCGTCAAGGTCTTGGACATTTTCAAAAAGAATTATTCTTGGTTGCTTTTAATTTTGTTACTATTTTGCAGGTATTTTAAAAAAACTACATTTTCTAAGTGTTTGTAGCTAATGTGTAGAAATGCAACTGAGTTGTGTATAAAGAATTTTTTACTCAACAACCAGATTAAAATCCATGATTAAATCCAGTAATTTATCTGTATAATACTTTGAGTTTTCTAGCTAGAAGGATAATGATTGGATTTTTAAATTCTTTTCCAATATTCACAATGTTTCTTTTCATTTTTTCTCCATTATTGGCCTCAAGGGGACCTCTAGTACAGTGTTGAACAGCAGTAAGATAGTGGACTTCCTTATTCATGAATTTAAATGAAATGGTTTTAATCTTTCACCACTTAGTATGTTTGCTTTATGTTTTTTGATTTGGTATTTCTGTCAGATTAAATACATTCCCTTTGAAGGCTCCCTACATGGTTGATGGATTTTGTTAAATGTTTTTCCTGCACCAATTGAGATGATGATATAGTTCTTCTCTTTTGATTTGTTAATGTGGTGAAGTACAATAATAGATTTTTTTCTAATGTTAATCTAACCTTTCATTCCTGGAATAAACTTAATTTGGTCATGACGTAGTGTATATTATACAGACATTTATACATATGGTATGTGGCCAAAGTTTGTTTTGTTTTATCAAAAAGTTTGTTTGCAAAATTGGTTTATATTTTTTCTTCCTTATCCTGTTCTCTAGCTTTTTAATCACAGTTATGTTAGCCTAACCAAATAAGTGGGGTGTTTTTCCTCTTTGAGATTCCAAGAAGAATTGCTGTAAAATCAGGATTATTTGTTCCTTGAATGTGAGGTAAAATACATTTGCAGAAGTCATTTGGACGTGCTGTTTCTTTCATGAAAAAAATTTAAAATAACGATTTAATATCTTTAACTGTAATAGTGTTACTCAGGTTTTCTTTTTTTTTTTCTTTTAGTAAATAATACTTTTCTGAGCATCTGTCCATATCATGCTAGTTTTCAAATCAATTGCCTTAAAGCATTTTAAAAAATCTCTGCTCATTTGCAATTATATCCTCAGTTTATTCACCAAATTTTGTTTGCTTTTACCTACTTCAGTGTTTCCCCTAGAATAACTTTTGACTTATTTGATATTGTAATTTTTAAATTTTATTTTATGTATTTTATATTTGTTTTCTCTCTCATTAATTTTCCCTAGGAGTTGTTTTACATATGTCTGCTATAAATATAATTCAGCTGATATTTATAGTTTGTGTGAATGTCTGAAAATCTTAGTTCCTTACCTGAAATATCAAATTGCCATTGGATTTTGGGCATTCTAATAGTGTGTAGTGGTATCTCACTGTTGTTTTAATTTGCATTTTCTTGATGACATAGCATGTGAAGCATCTTTTCATATGCTTATTTGCCATCTGTATGTCTTCTTTGATGAGGTGTCTGTTCAGTCTTTAGCCCATTTTTTAATTGATTTGTTCACTTTCTTATTGTTGGGTTTAAGAGTTCTTTTTATATTTTGAATAAGAGTCCTTTATCAAATATGTCTTTTGTAAATATTTTCTCCCAGTCTATGGCTTGTCTTAGTGTTACTCGTTTTCTTTTTTTTTTTCTTTTAGTAAATAATACTTTTCTGAGCATCTGTCCATATCATGCTAGTTTTCAAATCAATTGCCTTAAAGCATTTTAAAAAATCTCTGCTCATTTGCAATTATATCCTCAGTTTATTCACCAAATTTTGTTTGCTTTTACCTACTTCAGTGTTTCCCCTAGAATAACTTTTGACTTATTTGATATTGTAATTTTTAAATTTTATTTTATGTATTTTATATTTGTTTTCTCTCTCATTAATTTTCCCTAGGAGTTGTTTTACATATGTCTGCTATAAATATAATTCAGCTGATATTTATAGTTTGTGTGAATGTCTGAAAATCTTAGTTCCTTACCTGAAATATCAAATTGCCATTGGATTTTGGGCATTCTAATAGTGTGTAGTGGTATCTCACTGTTGTTTTAATTTGCATTTTCTTGATGACATAGCATGTGAAGCATCTTTTCATATGCTTATTTGCCATCTGTATGTCTTCTTTGATGAGGTGTCTGTTCAGTCTTTAGCCCATTTTTTAATTGATTTGTTCACTTTCTTATTGTTGGGTTTAAGAGTTCTTTTTATATTTTGAATAAGAGTCCTTTATCAAATATGTCTTTTGTAAATATTTTCTCCCAGTCTATGGCTTGTCTTCTCATCCTATTGATGCTGTATTTTGGACAGCAGAGGTTTTTCATTTTAATGAAGTCCAGGGTATCAATTGTTTCTTTCATGGATTGTGCCTTTGATGCAGTACTTTAAAAAGTCATCACCATAACCAAGGTCACCTAGATTTTCATCTGTGTTATCGTCTAGGAGTTTTACATTTTATGTTTAGGTCTTTCATCTATTTTGAGTTAATTTTTGGGAAGAGCGTAAGGTCTTATTCATTTTTTTTTTTAACGTGTGGATATCCAGTTTTTCCAGCATCATTGCTGAAAATACAGTCTTTACTGTAATGCTTTTGCTCCTTTGTCAAAGATCAGTTGACTATATGTATGTGGTTCTATTTCTGGGTTCTCTGTTCTTTTCCATAGACCTATTTATCTATTCTTTTGCCAGTACCACACTGTCTTGATTACCTTTGCTTTATAGTGAGTGTTGAAGTTGGGTAATGTGGGTCCTCTGACGTTGTTATTCTTCAATATTGTGTTAGCTATTCTGGGGCTTTTCCCTCTCTATATAAACTTTAGAATTAGTTTTTGCTATCCATAAAATAACTTGCTGAGATTTTGATTAGAATTGCATTCAATTTAGAGATCAAGTTGGGAAGAACAAACATCTTGACAATATTGAGTCTTCCTATCTGTGAATATGGAGTATCTCTCCATTTACTTACTTCTTTAATTTTTTTCATCTGAGTTTTGTAGTTTTCTATATATAGATCTTATACATATTTTGTTAGATTTATACCTAACTGTTTATTTTGGGGGTGCTAATAGAAATGATATTGTGTTTTGAATTTCAAATTCTTGTTAATTGTGGTATATTGGAAAGCAGTTGACTTTCCTATATTACCTTTGTGTCCTGCAACCTTTCTTTTTTTTTTTTTTATAACATCTTTATTGGGGTATAATTGCTTTACAATGGTGTGTTAGTTTCTGCTTTATAACAGAGTGAATCAGTTATACATATACATATGTTCCCCTATCTCTTCCCTCTTTGTCTCCCTCCCTCCCACCCTCCCTATCCCACCCCTCCAGACAGCCACAAAGAACCGAGCCGGTTTCCCTGTGCCATGCGGCTGCTTCCCACTGGCTATCTACCTTACGTTTGTTAGTATATATATGTCCATGTCTCTCTCTCGCCCTAACACACCTCACCCTTCCCCCTCCCCATATCCTCAAGTCTGTTCTCCAGTAGGTCTCTGTCTTTATTCCTGTTTTACCCCTAGGTTCTTCATAACATTTTTTTTTCTTAAATTCCATATATATGTGTTAGCATACGGTATTTGTCCTTCTCTTTCTGACTTACTTCACTCTGTATGACAGACTCTAGATCTATCCACCTCATTACAAATAGCTCAATTTCGTTTCTTTTTATGGCTGAGTAATATTCCATTGTATATATGTGCCACATCTTCTTTATCCATTCATCCGACGACGGGCACTTAGGTTGTTTCCATCTCCGGGCTATTGTAAATAGAGCTGCAATGAACATTTTGGTACATGACTCTTTCTGAATTCTGGTTTCCTCAGGGTATATACCTAGTAGTGGGATTGCTGGGTCATATGGTAGTTCTATTTGTAGTTTTTTAAGGAACCTCCATACTGTTCTCCATAGTGGCTGAACCAATTCACATTCCCACCAGCAGTGCAAGAGTGTTCCCTTTTCTCCACACCCTCTCCAGCATTTATTGTTTCTAGATTTTTTGATGATGGCCATTCTGACTGGTGTGAGATGATATCTCATTGTAGTTTTGATTTGCATTTCTCTAATGATTAATGATGTTGAGCATTCTTTCATGTGTTTGTTGGCAGTCTGTATATCTTCTTTGGAGAAATGTCTATTTAGGTCTTCTGCCCATTTTTGGATTGGGTTGTTTATTTTTTTGTTATTGAGCTGCATGAGCTGCCTGTAAATTTTAGAGATTAATCCTTTGTCAGTTGATTCATTTGCAAATATTTTCTCCCATTCTGAGGGTTGTCTTTTGGTCTTGTTTATGGTTTCCTTTGCTGTGCAAAAGCTTTGAAGTTTCATTAGGTCCCATTTGTTTATTTTTGTTTTTATCTCCATTACTCTAGGAGATGGGTCAAGAAGGATCTTGCTGTGATTTATGTCATAGAGTGTTCTGCCTATGTTTTCCTCTAAGAGTTTGATAGTTTCTGGCCTTACATTTAGGTCTTTAATCCATTTTGAGCTTATTTTTGTGTATGGTGTTAGGGAGTGATCTAATCTCATACTTTTACATGTACCTGTCCAATTTTCCCAGCACCACTTATTGAAGAGGCTGTCCTTTCTCCACTGTATATTCCTGCCACCTTTATCAAAGATAAGGTGACCATATGTGCATGGGTTTATCTCTGGGCTTTCTATCCTATTCCATTGATCTATCTTTCTGTTTTTGTGCCAGTACCATACTGTCTTGATTACTGTAGCTTTGTAGTATAGTCTGAAGTCAGGCAGCCTGATTCCTCCAGCTCCATTTTTTGTTCTCAAGATTGCTTTGGCTATTCGGGGTCTTTTGTGTTTCCATACAAATTGTGAAATTTTTTGTTCTAGTTCTGTGAAAAATGCCAGTGGTAGTTTGATAGGGATTGCATTGAATCTATAGATTGCTTTGGGAAGTAGAGTCATTTTCACAATGTTGATTCTTCCAATCCAAGAACATGGTATATCTCTCCATCTGTTTGTATCATCTTTAATTTCTTTCATCAGTGTCTTATAATTTTCTGCATACAGGTCTTTTGTCTCCTTAGGTAGGTTTATTCCTAGATATTTTATTCTTTTTGTTGCAATGGTAAATGGGAGTGTTTTCTTGATTTCACTTTCAGATTTTTCATCGTTAGTGTATAGGAATGCCAGAGATTTCTGTGCATTAATTTTGTATCCTGCTACTTTACCAAATTCATTGATTAGCTCTAGTAGTTTTCTGGTAGCATCTTTAGGATTCTCTATGTATAGTATGATGTCATCTGCAAACAGTGACAGCTTTACTTCTTCTTTTCCAATTTGGATTCCTTTTATTTCCTTTTCTTCTCTGATCCTATAATCCTTGCTAATTCCAGGAGTTTTTTTTTTTTTTTGTGGTACGCGGGCCTCTCACTGTTGTGGCCTCTCCCGTTGCAGAGC
>NW_006790551.1:4829860-4834141 GCF_000442215.2 Lipotes vexillifer
CGTGGGATCTTCCCAGACCAGGGCTCGAACCCGTGTTCCCTGCATTGGCAGGCGGACTCTCAACCACTGCGCCACCAGGGAAGCCCCCAGGAGTTTTTATTTTGGATTTTTTATGTAGATGATGATGTCTTCTATGAACAAAGAAAGTTTTATTTCTTCCTTCCCAGTTTCCAGTCTGTATACATTCCCCCCCCCTTTTTTTTCTGGTCTTATTGCATTAACTAGAACTTCCAGTATGATGTTTAAAAGGAGCATACATTCTTTGTTCCTCATCTTCATGGGAAAGCTTCAGATTTCTCACCTTTAAGTAGTGATGTTAGCTGTTAACTGGTTTCTTGTAGATGTTGTTTATCAAGATGAAGAAGCTCCCCTCTATTCCTAGTTTGCTGAGAGTTTTTATTGTGAATGAATGTTGGATTTTGTCAAATGCCTTTTCTGTATCTATTGATAGAATCATGTGATTTTTCTTCTTTGGCCTGTTGATGTGATGGATAAATTAACTGATTTTTGAATGTTGAACAAGCCTTGCCTACATGGAATAAATTTCTCTTTGTCATGGTGTATAAAAATTCTTTTTATACATTGCTAGATTTGATTTGCTAATATTTTTTGAGAATTTTTGCATCTTTATTCCTGAGATATATTGGTCTGCAGTTTTCCTGTAATGTTTTGTCTGGTTTTGGTATAAGAATAATGCTGGCCTCATAGAACGATTTAGGAAGTATCCCCTTTCTTCTCTCTCCTGGAAGAGATTATAGAGAATTGGTATAATTTCTTTCTTAAATGTTTGGTAGAATTCACAAGTGAACCCAACTGGACATGATGCTATCAGTTTTTGAAGGATATTAATTTTTGGTTCAGTGTCTTTAACAGATATAGGCCTATTCAAATGGGTTTTTCTTCTTGTGTGAGTTCTGGGAAATGGTGTCTTTCGAGGAATTGTTTCATTTTAACTTGTGTATCAAACTTGTGTGCAGTAGAGTTGTTCATAAGATTTCTCTTTTATCCTTTTAATGTGATGTCCCTTCTTTCATTTCTGATATTAGTAGTTTTTCTCTTCTCTCTCTCTTTTTTTTTTTCCTTAGTTAGCCTGGCTAGTGCTACCAATCTAATTGATCTTTTTAAAGAAACAGGTTTGATTTGATTGATTTTTTTGATTGATTCCCTGTTTCCAATTTCATTGATTTCTGCTCTAATTTTTAGTATTTCTTTTCTTTTGCTTACTTTGGATTTAATTTGATCTTCTTTTTCTAGTTTTATAAGGTGAAAACTTAGACTACTGATTTTAGATCTTTCTTCTTCTCTAATATATGCATTCAATGCTGTAAATTTCCCTCTAAGCACTGCTTTCACTGCATCCCACACATTTTCATAAGTTGTGTTCTCATTTTCATTAAGTTCAAAGTACTTTTTAATTTCTCTTGAGACTTTTTTCTTTGACCCATGTGATATTTAGTAGTGTGTTGTTTGATCTCCAAATCTTTTGGGATTTTTAAGCAATCTTTCTGTTATTGATTTCTAGTTTAATTCCATTGTGCTCTGAGAAGAGACATTGTTCAATTTCTATTTTTTAAATTTGTTAAGTTGTATCCCTCCATTCATTTATTTTTAATATATATGTGTTTTTATATTTATAGGGGTTTCTTGTAGACAAAATATAGTTGGGTCATGTTTTTTGATCCACTCTGGCAATCTTTCTTTTTTAATTGGTGCATTTAGACCACTGACATTCAAAGAGATTATTGATATAGTTGGATTAGTATCTGCCATATTTGTTACTGTTTTCTGTTTGTGGCCCTTGTTCTTTTTTTCCTATTTTTGTTTTCTGCTCTTTTCTACCATTTGTGGTTTTAGTTGAGCATTTTCTATGTTTCCATTTTTTCCCTTTCTTGGCATACTAATTATACTTCATTTCTTAAACCTTTTTTAGTGGTTTCCCTGGAGTTTGCAATATACATTTACAGCTAATACAAGTCCATATTCAGATAACACTATACCATTCACAGGTAGTGTTAGTACCTTATAATAAAATAATCCTAATTCTTCCTCCGTGGTATCATTACTGTCATTCATTTCACTTATATGTAAATATATATATATATATATATACACACACACACACACAAAATATATACATAAGGACACATAATCAAATACATTTTTACTATTATTATTTTGAAAAAACTGTTATACTTAAATTAAGAACAAAAAACCCATAAGTTTTTTTTTTTTGGGGGGGGGGGCCTCTCACTCTTGTGGCCTCTCCCGCTGTGGAGCACAGGCTCCGGACGCACAGGCTCAGGGGCCATGGCTCACAGGCCCAGCCGCTCCACAGCATGTGGGATCCTCCCGGACCAGGGCATGAACCCGTGTCCCCTGCATCGGCAGGCAGACTCCCAACCACTGCGCCACCAGGGAAGCCCCAACCCATAAGTTTTTATTTTACCTTCACTTATTCCTTCTCCAATGCTCTTCTCTTCTTTATGTAGATCTGAGTTTCTGACATATATTATTTTCCTTCTCTCTAAAGAACTTCTTTTAACATTTCTTTCAAGGCTGGTCTGCTGTAAACAAATTATCCTAATTTTTATCCTAACTTTTCTGAGAATTTTGTATATTCCTCCTTCACTTTTGGAGGAAAGTCTGTAGGGACAGAATTCTGGGTTTATTTCTCCTACATCTTAAATATTTCACTTCACTTTTTTTGCTTGCCTTGTTTCTGGTGGAAAATTAGAGATAATTCTTATCTTTGCTCCTCTATATGTAAGATATTTTTTTCCTGTGGCATCTTTCAACATTTTCTCTTTATCTTTGATTTTCTGCAGTTTGAATATAATATACCTAAATGGTTTGTTTGTTTTTGAGTTTACGCTGCTTGGTGTTTCTGGATATTTAATTTGATGTCTGATATTAATTTTGGGAAATTCTGTTATTATTCTTTTCTCTCTTTCATCTTCTTCTGGTATTGCCTTTACATGTATGTTATACCTTTTGTAGTTGCCCCACGGTCCTTGGATATTATGTTCTCTTCTTTTCCTCTTTTTTCTTCTGTTTTGAAAGTTTCTATTGATATATCATCAAGGTCAAAGATTCTTTCCATATTCCTGTTCAGTCTACTAATGAGCCCATCGAAGCATTCTTCATTTATCCTCTAGATTTCCTTTTTGATTCTTTTTAAAAATTTCCATCTCTCTGATTACATTTCTCATCTGTTCTTGATGCTGTCTTTGCTGTCTGTTTTATCCATTAGTACCCATAGCATATTAATCAAATTAAAAAAAAATTTTTTTTCTTGTCTGATAATTCCAACATCTATACCATATCTGGGTCTGATTCTGATACATGTTGTGTCTCTTTGAACTCTTGATTTTTTTGCCTTTTAGTACACTTGTGATTTTTTTCCTGGTAGCTCTGCATGATTTATTGGGTAAAAGTAACTGTGATAAATAGGCCTTTAGCAATGTAGTAGTAAGGTGTAGGAGGAAGAGAGTCATTCTATAGTTCTGTGATTAGATGGCAATCTGCCAGTCTTTTAGTGGGTCTGTGTCTCTGAACTGTAAACTATGCAAGTGTCTCTCAGCTCTCCCTCTCCCCCTACATGGAGCGAGATGACCACAGTGGGCTGGAGTTAAGTATTTCCCTTCCCCTGATCACTTAGGTCTTCATAAAACCCCAGTAGTATAAGCTCTGGTAAAATTGTTTCTCTTGAGAGCAGTCCTTGTTTAGGAAAACAGAATTCTCTGGTGTATTTCAAAATAGTTCTTTTTCCCTTCCCCTTGCCAGAATCACAAGGGGACTTTTCTCTGATATTCACTAGGAGAATCTGGTTGAGCTCCTGGAGGTAAAAATCACAGAGTGTGGGAGCACTTCTCTGTCTGGGTCACCCTGGAGTTTTTACCTCTCTGACTTGTCTACGTGGAGCTTCCATCAGTTCATCAACTATAATTCAGGTTTCCCAAGCACTGGTTTCTATGAGAGTTTTTCCTTGAGGTTCTCTGCTCAGGTAAGTTGTGATTATTTGTATTTGCTTGTCAGTTACTGCAGCTTTATTGTAGATGCAGTAGTTTGCCCTGTGACATCACTTCTATGATGGATCCAAGAAAAGCTATTGATTTTTCAAGTTGTTCACCTTTTTACTTATTATTAGGATGGAGTGACAACTTCCAGGCTTCTTACATGTTGGTCCAGAAGCCTGCAACTCTCTCCATCCGGTACATTTTACATTTCATATTTTTTTATTTCTACAATTTCTATTTCATCTCATCCCAAATTTTCCTGCTG
>NW_006790551.1:4834159-4866000 GCF_000442215.2 Lipotes vexillifer
GCTGAATGCCTATATTTTTATTGCCTCTATTATTTTGTTATACATCATAAGTATACGTATATTTTCTACGTTTAATAATTCTGAAAAATTGAAATATTTATGGGTCTAATTCTATTTCTTTATTCCACTCATCCTTGCTTGTGTATTCTTGTCATCTTGTGGTTTTACAAAAATCTCATTGTGAGCCTATGTTTGTTGAAACTTTATTTGTGAGGAGTTGTGAGGCTTAGTTTGAGGGTATATATTCCTGCAGAGATGATTTGCTTTAATTTCTGCCAGCCACACGGAATCCCTTCGATAACTGAGCCACCATAATTTCTTTTCTTAGTGTTTTCGTTTTCATTGTACAAGTACTATAATTTCAGACCTACAATTACTACATAATGACTGACTTCTACTTATAATTTTCAGGGACTATTTCAGCCATCCAACCCTCACTCTCCCCTCACATACCAAGAGGCAAGATTACACTAGACAACTTTCCTTGCTGAGTTCTCTTGCAAAGCAGTTTTCTTCTCGTTCATCATTTCCCGGGGGATATAGCACATTAGGCCTCCTAGATTCATGGGTGGGTGTCCAAAACAACAACTATCCAAATGCCCTGTCCTTTTATCTCCCATGTGGTTTTGGAAGTTACAACTCCATGTTGCTGGAGATTGGCAGATACTACCTGGAAGCTTCTGGCTTTAGCCCCTCTTTTCCTCTCTAGAGTCATAGGGCTGCCTCATGTTTGGCCTTAGTGAAGGAGTTTCTTCATTTTCTTTCACATATATAGTTCAGATATGTACCCAAAATAATTTTAAGTATATTTTGTATACCAATTTTAGATATTTTGTAGTGAACTGCTTTTTAGGTATGTAACTACGTATTTAACTGGAAAGGAAAGCTCCTTGACAATTTAATTTTGATATTGTGTATTTCTTTTTCATTTTTTCCCCCTTCACATTAAAAATTAAATCATTCTGTAGAGCAGGTATTTTAACTGAGCCACACTCCCTATGTACCAATAGCTTGGGGTTATTTTTTATTTCCTTTTCATTTACTTTCTGTGTATTTAACTGATTGTGTCTTTCCTGCAAAACACACACACACACACACACACACACACACACAAACACACTTATTTTGTTTTGTGTTTGAGTTAAGGCACAGTACTACTGAACTGCATAGAGTCAGCTTTTTGACCTGCATCTGTATTGCACAATGGTGCTGCTGCTTTCATATCCTTATATCTCTAGTGCAAAATTAGAAACATTGAAAAATATTATGTACTAAGTACTCACTTAAATGTGTTGAACTGTTGAACTAAAAGCCTTTAGTGTTGAACACAGGAAAAACGATGGGTATGGAGTACTCCTATGCCTCTAAAAATTTAAATAAAATAAGTAGATCACTTAAAATATAGGTATGTAATATTTTGTCTAACTTTTTATTTGGTCTTAATTAGTTTGTTGTTTATCAGGTTTAATGTGTGTGGGAGGGATTCTGTGGATATTTGTTGTAGAAGCAGCAGCACAAAATAGAAATATTTAGGAGGGAAAGGGAGGGGTTAACCCCGGTTAATGTAGAAGAAAGTAGTACAATTTTCATGGAAATATAATTGTAAAAGAGCAGAAACTGTCCCTTCCTTAAAATTCATTAAAAGTTCTATAATACATATGATTAAGGACTATCAAGGAATTTTTTTTAAAGAAACTATTTTCAATGCAGGCAAGGTTAGTGACATCCTGTTTAAAAAATCTTCGTTTTGCACATTTTTAAGAAATCCACTACATTGACCATCAGTATTTGATCATGTGTTAGGCATTCACCAATGTCAATTTCTCTTCTGTTTCCTTGCCCTGGGAGATTTTACTTCCTCATCCCCTTAAATTTATGCCAGGCAGCGTGACTTGCTTTGGCCAGTTAAACGTGAACAGGAGTGATACGTGTCACTTCCAGGCAGAAGGATTTCATGGTGAGTCTTCTGGTCTTTGAGCCTCTTCCCTGTCCTGGTGCTCATAGAAGATTTGCAGCTATCTTGAGTCTGATGCAGCCCAGAAATCCGAATCAACACAACACAGCTGCCTCAAGAGTTGCCCAGATCTGCATGTGAAAAAAAAATGAACTTTTGTTATGTAACAGGACTGAGATTTGGAGTTGTTTTTAATTGCTCTATAACCTAACCTACTCTGGCTAATACAGGTGGTAAAATATGAAGTGCTTTAAACAAATACAAAGAGAACACTTAACAAATGCAAGCAGAAAGAGAACAATTGAGATGACATATTTTATGTTAGAAAGCACTACCCCTGTTTTAAAACACACCAAGATTTTCAGATGAAATTAACTTTTTAAGAGTGCTTATAAAAACAAGTTGAAATCTAATTCACCCCATTTTCTCAAATTTTTGAGTTTAGAATATGTTTTTGTATATTGTAGTATTTTATCCTGAGGTAAGACCTTTGAGTATGTACTAAATATTTTTCTATGCTAGTATTCTTTGCTAATAAGTACAGTCATTAATTACTGAATTTTATTAGTTTGGTCTGTTACTTGTATCTTAGTCTTCCCAGCCCTGGGGTTAGCACTGGAACAAGCTTCTGCTGAAATTTTGGAGAGGGTATGATAGGGAACAATATGATTTCGTAATTATAAGTGGAGAAGACCTTCATTTTTGTTTTGTTTTATTTGTTTTATATTTGCTTGTTTGGCTGGTTGGCATTCGAACTCCCTGTCCATGTTGGGAACTTTTTTACTGTTTATGTCTTGCTGGGGAAGATTTATTTGCTGATGTAACCCAGTGCTGGCTGTGGATTCCAGTGGCTAGCAGTGGGACGGTAGGGTTCTCTCCAGACTTTTCCCATAGTAGGAAGTTGGCCACTGTTTCCCAGTTTTGCTGCCTTGACTTCATTTGCCACTTATTTTTCAAGCCAGGTTCTCCAGACATATAAATGGTTTTGGAAGGCTGTAAGTCCCTAATTTAAGGAATTTCAATAAATTCCTCTTCGTAAATTAGTCAGTCAGCGTCTGTCTCTTTTAACTAAGAACACTGATAAAAAAACGTTGGCTATAGATGCTGCTTCTTTTTTTTCAGGCACACATTTCTTAGCTCATTTATTCATTCATCTATGTATTCATTAAAGAACTATGCATAAAATGCCTTATAAATATCTTTTTACTGAGATTAAAATTGGAAGCAAGATAGATAGTTAGGAATGTATGAGTTCTTTCACATTCTTAAATCTGCTATTTTCTGTCCTGTATCAGAGCCTGTTCAGCTGCTGCTCCTTCTATTTGACTGTCTCTGCACACCACTGCTATTCTTACATGTAGGCCTGTAATGCTTTCTGGCCGCTGCTTCTGTTCTTGTACATATCTAGTAAACTCCTTTTCATCCATCAAATCTTAGCACTAAAGGAAACCAACCCTAATGATTCATTATGCTCTGTAAATTTCATTCATGCATTTTATACATTCCTTAGTTCTATACATGTGGACCCTTTTCTGTTCCTCTCCATGTTTCCTTTTGCTCATAATGTTATCCTCCTGACCTAGTAAAACTATCCCTTTCATGCCATAGGTACTCAAAACATATTTGCCCAGAGAATGAAGGAAGTAGACAATCAAAATACAGTGTGCTACATGGTACAATTGGATTAACTACAGAGTGCTGTGAGCTGATGAGGTGGGTGATCTAACCCAGCCTTGGGGGATCAGTGATGTGTAAACTGAGATCTAAATGCAAATCAGCTAGGTGAAGCTGTTGGGGGTGAGAAGAGGGAGAAAGGGGGAACTGAAAGTGTGCTCTAGGTAAAAGAAGCAACACATAGGAAAGCCAGGAAGCAAGATATCCGGAATTCCATGGAACCCCACAGAACATACCACATTTGGTCACCTGGGACACACTCAGGGCACGTGCTCATTAGGAGAGGGTGAGCACACATGCCTGACATAGAGTTCACACTCAGTCTCAGTGCAGAGTGAAAACAAGTATCCTAGGTTAATCCCAGCGAAGTTTCTGTGGTTTTCTCCTTGCAATGGTTGGTTTTCATTTTCTCTGATCTTTCCATCCCATCAAGAAGAGGCAGCTATGAAATTGGTATCATAAGTGCACACCTGGCTTGTCCTCTTCTAAGTGAATAGGGGATTCCTGCTGTAACCCTCCAGGGTTACATGATGATTAAGCTGACATATGTTTTATCCTGCAGCTCTTCACTCACTCGGAGGCAGGCCCAAACACCCAGGTGTGCAGGCTACGCACATGAACCATGGTTGATCCTGGTCTCAATCACCTCTTTTGCTGGAAATTCTGCATTTATTTTCAGTTTAATTTCTTCCATGTATCTATATATTTTGCTTCAGTTGTGTATCAATATTTGTGGTTCACATATTAATAGTGACTTTTCACTTTGAATTTCTTTTTTCTAAATTGAAGTATTACATATATAGTACTGATAGTATGATTTCTTTCTTTCTTCCTTTTCTCTCTTTCCCTTCCTTCCTCCCTCCCTCCTTTCCTTCCTTCCTTCCTTCCTTCCATCATCCATGTGTGCTTGATGAGCATCTGCTCTATGTCAGGCACCTGGAGCCTGTGGTGGCTTTCTTTCTTTCTTTCTCTTTCTTTCTTTCTTTCTTTCTTTCTTTCTTTTTTTCTTTCTTTCTTTCTTTCTTTCTCTCTCTCTCTTTCTTTCTTTCTTTTCTTTTCTTTTCTTTTCTTTTCTTTTCTTTCTTTTCTTTCTTTTCTTTCATCAAACATCTTACATCTTTCCTGTTAGCTTATTAACCGTAATAAATGTCCATGCTACAAATCAGCAAGCTGGGATTTGATTCAGTTGCAGACAGACAGTGGTTTCCTAGTGAAGAAGAGGCAGCTGGGTTTTCAATGTGGGAAGCCAAATCCTTTACCTATTGACATCCTTTACCTGGTGTTTTGAAGTTTATTAATGCCCTCCAGATTCATGTTGAATTTTTCATTTTATTTTATATATTTGGAGACAGTGTTGGATGGCAGAATGAATAGTGAGAAAACTTGTTTTAAAATCTTACTCATGCAGAGGCAATGCAATTGCTGGAGGGTATCTGCTAGGAGCCTCAGTGGCCTTCTCGGCAGAAGGGGATTAACAGTCCTCACCCCATGGGTGTCATAAGGATTAAATGAGATACTAGCTCAAAATAGGGGTTTTAATTCATAGTAGGTATGTAACTAACTTTTTGCTTTCTTTATCTCAGTTATTAACATCATGTTGATTAATTCACATATATGGTTTACCAATATGGGCATTCATTTTTGTAGAAAATTTTGATAAATTCACCATGAAATAAATTTCCAGACTTTCACACTTTGATTATGAAGTTCCTAAGGCTCATAAGTAGGAGGCTCATTGTTTAAAAATAGACTCACTTGGTCTCAATTTCCCTGGAATAAGGTTCTGCTACTTTGGGTATTATTTTTTTACTCTCCCACTTTTTTTTTGCACTGTTTTCTATGATTCATTTTCATTACTTTAAAAGCCAAATATTCAAAGAAAGATATACACTTCTGTGCCACTTTTACCCTTATATTTCTTTAAACCTGATCCTGATGGGCAAATACCTGTGACAGTGAAAATGTGCATCCTCCTTGAGAAAGGACACCTCATTTGAATCAGTTATTCTTCTGCAAATAATAGCAAATGGAAAAGAGTTGGGGGGTCAGAAGATGTTTGTTTTAGCCCTCTCTGAACTTCAGTTTTCTTCTCTGTATATTTAGAACTCATACAGTTATTTTTAAGCAAAATAATATATGCCAGAACTTTATAACTTAGAAATGACTACATAAATTTTTTTTTTTTTGTTACAAAAATAAGAATTGGCCCATGTTGCTAGGATCAAATGAAAGTAGAAAAAGACCTAATTAGTCCTTTGTTTGGTTAGGATGCTCTTGCAATCAGAATTGAGAAAGCAAGCCCACTGAGTAATTTATTGCCCACTTTGCTTTTCCTCTATTTATTTAATTTAATTTTTTATTTAGTTTTAACAGAACCTGGATATTGTATTTTGGAGAGGACAAGGTCAACCTCAATACCTCTGTTAAGGCTGATAAAGTTTAAGACCAGGGCCTTCAATCTCTGTTTCTTTTTAGTTTGTCTGCCTTGGAGTACTAGTATTTTTAGTGCACTTTGGACCATCAGGGTTTTCCACTCTGGCACTTTAACTGAAACAGTGTAGTTTCTCTCCTCCTTAGGTCAATCAAAGTTAACCTTTTTATTTGCGAATTGAGAACTGGTGCAGAAAATTATTCTCTTGAATGTCAAGGTGTTAAGACAGTCTCAGGCTAGGGATATAGGAGGAATAGTATTGGATATAGGAAGTTAAGTCCTATAGGAGGGTAGATGTGACTAATATTGGTAAATATGATTAAGGTTCATGAGGGATGTGTTGAGACCTAGCATTTTTAAAGGTAGAATTGTATTTGAAAATAATTTAACATTCTTAATATTAAATATTAAACTTGCCAGTTGTGAGGATGTTGGAAAAAGCTGTTTTCTTGGTAGAAAGTACCAAGCAGTATTATTTTTTAGTTTATTTATTTATTTATTTTTTTATACAGCAGGTTCTTATTAGTCATCCATTTTATACACATCAGTGTATACATGTCAGTCCCAATAGCCCAATTCAGCACACCACCATCCCCACCCCACCATATGTTTGTTCTCTACATCTGTGTCTCAACTTCTGCCCTGCAGACCGGTTCATCTGTACCATTTTTCTAGGTTCCACATACATGCGTTAATATACGATATTTGTTTTTCTCTTTCTGACTTACTTCACTCTGTATGACAGTCTCTAGATCCATCCACGTCTCACCGAATGACTCAGTTTCGTTCCTTTTTATGGCTGAGTAATATTCCATTGTATATATGTACCACATCTTCTTTATCCATTCACCAGACAGTATTATTGAGACTACAGCATCATTGAGAAGATGCTTTGCTAATCCCCCCTCAGGGTAGAAGCTGAACCTGCAGAGTTTTAATATAGACTGAACTCTTTTGCTTGAGCCGAGGGTAATGGTTTACTTGCTATATCTGAAAGAAAGAAGAGAAAAGCTGAAAAAAGTGGGAAGGGAGCTAGTGAAGTAGTAAAAGGCCAAACTCTGCATCAGGTTATATCAAGTTACTAAAGTCACAAAAAGTAATTTTTTGAGAGTAAGAGTAAGCATAGAGCCTGGGCTGATCTGAGGTATCATGTCCAAGGAAAAATGTGATTCAGAGAGGAAATAAGTGGCTGAGAACTCACAGAAATCAAAGGCCAAGCTCTAGACCAATAAGGGCCCATGCTAAGTTTCACCAGGCCATAGGGAGCTAGGGGACCCCTAGATAGTATCTAAGCTAATAGTAGAAGTTATTTCTGCTTATCCCTTTCTGAGTTCCCTTTCATGGGAATAATAAAGCTCTTCACCGGATACTTTTTTCCATCTCCTGCCTTGACTGACTACTCATTTCCCTTATACTATTCAATCCACTACAACTTGGCTTCTACCCCTAATAATTCTGCTGGAGCCATTCTTACAGGAATGGGAGCATTTGCAATATAAATTCACAACAATTCTGTGATTTAGGTACCATTATTATTCTCATCTGTATCATGGGGATAATAATAGAACTGACTACATAGAGTTAGTTGACCCTCAAATATGCAGTTAGTTTTCAACAGACACTTGCTATTGTTATTATTATTATGTTGTTGTTGTTGTTGTCGTCGTCTGTTTCCTTCTTCAGGAAAGGCTATTTTCCTTAGTTGCTGGGACAAGCTTCTTTCAGGATTTTCAGTCTTCTTGCCTGGACACTTCCTATGTCTCCCTTGCAGCTCCTCTTCCTTTACCAATCCTTGAAAAATTAGTGTTGTTTGAGGCTCTTCCTGAGTGATAAGCCATAAGCGGTAGCTTATCTTCCCACCATTTCAGCTATATCTACTTGTCATTTTTTTTCAAATCTTTACCTCCATGCTAACTCCACAAGATCTAGAATCATGAGTGCAACCACTAAGTCTGTTTTCCCAGCTCAGTGAATGGCAACGCCTGCTAGTTGCCGAAGCCAAAAACTGGGTGTCATCAGTGAGGCTCCTCCATATTCAATCAATAATTGGACTGGCCAATTCTGTCTTCTAAATATTTCTGGAATCTGTCTACCTTGCTTCAACCTCTGTGTCACTGACATTTCAGGATTGCATAGTCTCCTAATTGGTCTCCCTTTCTACAGTAAAGAGCCTTTTAAATCCATTCTCTGTGTCACAGTGAACTTATCACAAATTGACCCCAGATTAATCTCCTACCACTTTCTCCTTAAATGGGTCCAGCCCTCTTGAACTATTCTGAGTTCCCTCAAGATGTCCGATTCCCAGTTTAGCTCAGGGCCTTGCACATTCTTTTCCTTCTGCCTGGAAAACTACCTCCTTTCCCTGTACCCTTCATTTGGTTGATTCCTTCTCATTCTTCTCATTCTTTAGCTCAGATGTTATTTCCTCTAGAAACCCTTTCCTGCATCACTCAAACTCTGAATGAGATCTTTCTGCCCTATGCACCTAGAGTGCCTGTTGCAGCTCTCACCACAGTGCCATGTGATTGCCAAGATACCTGTCTCTCCCACTAGCCTGTAAGCACCCTTCAGTACAGAAATTGTATTTTATTATTGTATCTCTAGAAACCAGTGCAGCATCCAGCATATAATAAGTACTTAAGGAATGTGTGTCAAAAGAATAAGAATGGGGAATAAAATCTCATTTAACATTTAAATGCATTTTCTAATAATGCATCCCCATAATGGAAGCACATCCTAATTAAAGTATATAGAAGTATATAGTGTAACAAGTCACTCTGTTTCTCAAGTTGCCCAATCTGTAAAATAAAGAGGCTGGATAAGTATATATATATCTATATATCTATATATCTATATCTCTATATCTATCTATCTATCTATATCTATCTATCTATCTATCTATCTATATATAAAATACACCCTTTTCAGCTCTAACATTGTATTATTTTCTAAAGACTCCTCAATGAGAAACTACCAATAATACCACCAAAGAAACCCATTCACTGCTACCTTCCTAGATACTGAATGTAGAACAACTGTCTAATTCCAGATATTCTAGGGTACTTTCAAGTCAGAGATCTATAAGGAACATTCTAGACTGAAGTCTAGACCATTCTAAAATAACCAGGACCATGTGCATTTTTGAATCCTGGTTTTATACTGTTAGTGGTTTAGTGCTGAGCCAGTATTACAAGTTTTGTGTCTTTGCTTGAAAGTTACAGCAGATGTAGCATAGAGCAGTGAGTTGGGAGTCAGCCTGCCTGGACACAAATCACTGCTCCTCCAGGAACTCACTGTGACTTTGGCAAATCTCAGTTTTCTCATTTGCAAATTAGAATAATGGTGGTAACTAACATGGTATTTTGTGAAGATTAATGCATTAAGAGGTGCAAAATTATTAAAACAGTGTTTGCTGTATAGAATATGAAGTCAGCGAATGTTATCTATGACTGTATTATTAACGTACCATTATTTAAATTACTTTCTTGCTTACTTAACTTTCAGTTAAGGGGATTTTCAAGATGAGAGGGTCTTCTGCTC
Organism: Lipotes vexillifer; assembly: GCF_000442215.2. NCBI lineage: Eukaryota > Metazoa > Chordata > Mammalia > Artiodactyla > Lipotidae > Lipotes > Lipotes vexillifer. The sequence continues at coordinate 4,843,759 of NW_006790551.1, forward strand.
TCTGTGATCTCTTTCCACCTGCCTTTGCAGGACAACCCCCTCACTGGACCACCAGATGTCACTGTTTCTGACAGTTTCCAACTTCTTGGCCATCTTAAGATGTTATGCTATTTCGAAGGAGAGATGTGTGAAGTTTCGAAGAGAGAAAACGTTTTAATATTATGGAACTTTTAATAAAAGTTCCCTAAAACCATATATAACCATCTTTAAAGCATTTTTTTCCATGTATTATTCAAGTAGTTCATATTACACTTGCCACAGCTGAGATGATGTTGATGATAATGAGAACCTGAGAATGACTTCTAAATGGATCACTTGGGGCTTATTCATTATTAAACCATTCAACAAAAACCATTTTCATAAGTAGTTGTGTTTAAGATAACTTGATAGAAAATGAAATTAAATTGGACATGGTTACCACCACTAGATAGACGCTAATAACAGAAACAAGAGTTACAAATAGCTTAAAGCAGGTTAAGAGTGATGAATGCTATTTAAACAAGGAGAAATATTATGCTAGGAAAGGACAGCAAAGGAAAAGATGTCTCTTGGTAGGGCATTAGGGACAGTAATATGGAGAAGTATTTGAGTAATCCTAACTTAAAGAACAGTTAGGATTTGACCTAGGGAAATGGGCTGGGGATGATTTGTATGTGCAAAGATATGAATATAGGAAAGTACAGAAAATATATGTAGACCAGTAAGAGGTTCATTTAATCTCACAGGTAGGGCATATAATAGAGAGTAATAAGAAAAAAATAGTGAAAATATACATTGGGATCAGATTTTGAAGGCCCCTGAGTATGAGGAAATAAGATTTCGAAGTGAAGCAAAATAAAGTAGAGTACTGGGGATGTACATAGGTGAGTTTGAATCCTGGTTTAGGCTCTTAACTATTTAAGCTCAGACCAGAGAACCTCCCAGCCCCACACTGAAGAGGGGGAGAGATAGAAAGGTATCGGGGGGGGGGTAGGGGCTCCCTGAACTGCAGTCAGTTTCTTGACTGGGAAATCTGGGCAAATAACACTGTTGGGAAGTTGGGAAGATTGAGGATAATGCACTGTAGGCACTTGGAGCCTGTAAGCTGTTACTATAGTACTTTGTAGATGATGGTTCCTCTGTTATCAGAAAGCGCATTTCTATATTTAGTGGATAGTAAGAGATAATTGAATTAGAGGTGCCCAAGAACAGATTCTCCCCTCTTCCCTGACAGCATGTAGAGACCTACCTTGGGACACCCTGTGTCTGTGGTTGAACGAGGTATTTGTATAAGTGGAACAAGTGGCCCTGTGACTCGTGATACATTCTCAGAGGTGCTTAAGGATTTGTTGAGATGCTTAACCTGCAATGGTCAGGCTTAAGCCACAGGTACCCCTACCATGTCCACAGAGGGTGTTAGAACTCTGTTAGGCTCCAAAAGAGACTGCTCCTGTTACAGTTATTAGGTTCTTTACCACTTTCACAAGCTCAGAAAATGTGCCCTGTTTTGAGAGTTTTCAGAAGTCTGCTTATTTTTTTTTTTAAGAATGAAAACCAGTTCATTATTATTTGCTTTCCTTTAGAGAGATCCTGTGGTTACATGTTTTGTCTTTTCAATTAAAAAAATAATTATTACAGACCATGTGAACCAAAGAGTCATACCAATTCAAGGCTGGAAAAGAGAAAATCTTCACCCTCCTTTTGGAATAGTATGGCTGCTCTAATATAGCCTTTAATGCTTTGCAATGATTCACCTTTCCATTGTCCTGAAGGACAGGGTTTTGCCTAACTTCTTTTCAGAGACTATTCTGGAATATTGTAACCGAACTGCTAACTCATTTTTTCTCTCTCTGGGATTCTCCTGACAGACTAAATTTTCTTTTCTGAATTTCATATCTACCTCTATTCCCTTGAACCCAGCTAAACAATTCATTTCTTCCCCATTTTGGCTTTTTATAACACATAACCTGTTATTCTACTCCCAGTTTCCTCTGCTTTAACCAAACTGCCCACATTTAGGGGCTTGAATCTTCCCTTATCTCCGTCATCATTTTACTCTTAATTTTGTTACTTGTGCCACTGGAATATCTACAGTAAAAAAGGCGCAAAGAGTTCTCTGAGTTCGAAAATTACTTTTGTAGCTATTGTTGCCAAGGAAACCACTTCCACTGTATCTTAGTTTTACTTAGCACATAGAGTCCTTTATGCGCTAGATTTTGAGGAATCACTGTTAGATTTCTTTGTCTCCCTATCTTTTTCTGTTAGAAAGCTGGACATCAGTTTCCAAAAGAAGTAGAGGAAAACAGTAACTGCCCTAAGCATCAACTTTGAATACACAGAGCTTACAAAACACCCAGAGGTAGGCGAAGACACTTGCTGGTGAAATATTTGGAATAAGAGCTGGGGGACTCATATTTCTCACTGAATTTCTGAGTGACCCCGAGGAATTTAACCTTTATTAATATTATTTAAGTTTCATTTTTCAACATGGCCTGTCTCACCAAATTATTCTTCATAATGCTATCCATTCTTTGGCATGATGTCAGAATATTCTCCCCCATAAATACATGCTTTATGTTACTGTATCTTAGGAAATGTTATACAATTATGAAAATGCTATGCAATTATATATTTGCATATTTATATTAACTTTCTACACACATTCTTCTTTTAATATGTTTATTGGAGTATAATTGCTTTACAGTGTTGTGTTAGTTTCTGCTGTTTAACAAAGTGAATCAGCTATATGCATACATATATCCCCAGATCCCCTCCCTCTTAAGCATCCCTGCCACCCTCCCTATCCCACCCCTCTAGGTGGTCACAAAGCACCGAGCTGATCTCCCTGTGCTATGCGGCTGCTTCCCACTAGCTATCTGTTTTACATTTGGTAGTGTATATATGTCCATGCCACTCTCTCACTTTGTCCCAGCTTACCCTTCCCCCTCCCCGTGTTCTCAAGTCCATTCTCTATGTCTACATCTTTATTCCTGCCCTGCCACTAGGTTCATCAGTACCGTTTTTTTAAGATTCCATATATGTACACACATTCATTTAAAATTTACCTTGTTTGGTTTTCAGTTAATTCAGTTCACTGACCAGACGCTGGGTTTTTTTTTTTTTTTTCTGTCAAATTCTTTAGGAGAAAACTACAGAAACCTAAGAAGTATATCTAACACTTGAAAAAAAATAGATATTTGTTGATTGCAGTGCCTTCTTATGAAACAAATCACTACTTTCAGCCTTTAGCTGCCCAGATTTTTAATATATCTGCTTCAAATAGCCAGAGGCAGACAAGATTAAAAACAAATGGAATAAGCCTTCTTCAGTTATCACCAAGCATGAGTAGGTGTTCACCATGGGCAGGCGGCTACGTGCAGGGCGGAAGTTCCTTCTGGCATCCTCATCGCACTTCCCACCCTTAATTATTCCTGTCTATAGGCTTGCATGCTCAGCAGGCAGGGGTGTGGGTATTTCTGCTCACAGGATCTATTTGTTTTTGCATGGATGAGTATTTAGATAAACTGGCAGGCCCTTGTTAAAACTGCAAAGGAGTTGAGAGTGGTGCATTTTAACCTGCTTGGATGCATCTGGGCACACCCATCCACCCTCTTTACATGGCCTGCTGCCAACCTCTCCCCGCCCCAAACACCTCACATTGTGCTTGTCATGGAGCCACACCACACAGTACACTTACACTAGTGTGTATTTGCCTTCATTTACATTTTTACTTTTCAATGCCAGAAAAATTCCATTTCACTTGCTGCTTTGAACTTCATCCTGTCTGAGTCTTTCGTGTCCATTAACGTAGCGGTGAGATTATGAAAAAATAGTTTATCTACATGAAAAACAATCACTTTTCTGAAATCTTTTTCAGAGGCTAGCATATGTGTGCACCCAGAGAAACAGTTTTCTCCTTCTCTCCCCACCCCGACTCTGAAATGTGAGACTCTAAATGTTTGGGAAAAGTTTGTGGGAAAAGGCACCTTCTAACTGCTTTTGCTTTAGTTTTCTTTGAAGTTGCACAGGGGTGAATAATGTTCTCTCAGCCCCGCCCCACTCCTGGTCCCTCCCTAACCATACCCAGGGAATGAGAAACCCCAGATGTGGTTGTGTATGGCTCATTTCCCAGAGCTGATAGATACATAGGAATGTGTCTCAGCATCTAGTCTTTTAGTATTTTACCTGGCCTGGCCCTTTTGTTATCTCTTAAACGCCCTATTCCCTATTATACACCAGCTCCCCTTCTTTCCATCCTCTCTGCAGACATCTAGCAGCACTTACTACAATCTTGCTTCAGGCACTGTGCTGAGCATTGGCATAAGGACAAAAAAGAAAATTTGGTCCCATCCCTTATGAAAGTGACAGTATAATTGGAGACAGGGACATAAATAGGTATTTGCAATGTGCTGTACAACAATAGGACTAAGTTCAGAGTGTTATGGAAGCTGACTTGAAATGAGTCATGGAGAGTAAATTAGAGCTAGCCAGGAAAAGTGGGGACTTGGTCAGGAATGACCTGTGAAGAGGGAACAGCAAGTGCAAAGGCCCAGGGGTGAGCCAGTGGGAGCCAATGGGCAAATTGGTCAGGAGCTAGAGGTATTTCACTATGGCCAGGCTTTTCTGTTCACCATGAGAAATGCTTATTATTAACTTAGTTGCATTATAATTTTATTACAATTATAAACTCTACATTCACACTTATTTTCAAGATGGAATATTTATGGGGCACAGTTACTTGTTCACCCTCAATTACTTCTCTTCTTCAATTGAAGTGGTTATAAAATAATCATCAATTATAGAGCTTCTTTTGTTTTGGGTTGTTCCTATTCCAGTGTTGTCCATGTAATTTGGATAGCTGAAATAATGCTCCCAAGTTTGCAGTGAGATGTGGACCATGAATTATCAAAATGAATCTGTACAAGTATAGTATAGTGAGAATCCATAAAATGCAATTCTGAAATTAATCAGTCCATTGGAGGGCTTTATAATGATAGAAGCAGCGTTTGCATTATTTAAACATTATTGTTGGCAGATGGACCACACTGTGCTTTAAACAGGACTCGCCCTAATAGAATAAGATTAACCATTTATTGAAATAGTAAGGATTGTGCTAGAGCAGAGCAAATGGAAAAAAAATCTCAAGAGAAACCAAATGGGTATTATATGGGCCAATACCACAAGTTAATCCTCCCCCTTTTCAATCCTCAAATGCAAATGGCAAGTTGTTTTAAGGCAGAGTCTAATCTCTTTTGCATCTGTTCTCTAAAGCCTTGTGTTAGACAGATATTTCGCTACAGAGCTGGCATCCAAACAGGTTCAGGAAAATGAAAATCTAGCAGTAGAATTAAGCCAAAGAATTGTGAAATTTGTTAATCATTTTTTCCCCATTTTTGTATTTCTGATTTCAATTTCCTGAATTTAGGAAGCAAGACTGCAGTAAAGCCACCTGTTGTCATTAATGGACAACGTTTCATTCTTGCAAGGCCTTTTTCTCAGTAAAAATATATGGGAAACCTACGGAGAGGAACACAGATCCTGAAATACAGACTACCTGAGCAGCAGGTCCATATCCTTGACTAACCACAGACCACAGTGTGCAGTCCCAAAGTCAAAAAATATATACACAAGATGAAGGAAGACAGGAGTAATATTTAACACTCCATTGCTAGATGGGACGTTACTCCAAACCCTAATTTAGTTTCCTAGAAAGCTAGGCTGAACCATGTGAAAATTTCTCTTTGCTTTGACATAGATGCCTTTTACCTAGAACTAAATTTCTTCAAAGGGACTTTGTGTCTCACTTAAGCTCATTCTGAATCTTGGCTCTTCACATTCTAACTGTGAGGAAAAGCTGGACTAGAAAGATGAAACCAGTAGGAAGAGGAAGACCGAATAAGTGCAGAGGAGCTGGGACAGAGATGCTAGGACTTGTTTCAAGTGTTAATTTCCTGTAAGATACCAGGGCTCTACCATTCTGGAAGGAAGAGCACTGAAAGAGCCAGAAAGACACATTTATCCTCATACAGGTTTGCTTATATCTATAGTACTTTTGTCAACAAAGTACCCTTAGCCCCTAACCGGGACCACCCTCAGGGCAAGAAGCAGAGCAAATCCTTGATCTCTCTCCCCTCAAAACTATTGGAATACAAGATGAGGATAGCAGGCTAGGATTAGTGGTTATCAAAATCTCAGTGACATGCTTAGGTTTGCATAAAAGCTAGCATTGACTCAGCATCTGGTGTGCGGGCCTGTGAACCACTCTTACCCACCTACTTACTTCTGGAATTAGAATCATAGGTTCACAGCATGTCAGAGTTGGAAGGGACCCTACAAGGCAGTCTAGCTAATGAAATGCTTGGATCCCTTTTACTCCATTCTTGCAAGTTATCATTTCTCCTTGAATACTTCTTGAAGAGTGAATGAAGACAGGAAAGATGGAAGGAAAAGGACATTACTTGGTACTAGATAGTAGGCTCTGTGCTGAATGTTGTGTATATTTTACCATTTAAAACTTGTATCATTTCTGTGAGTTATTGTTGTAGTCAATAAAAATCAACATATATGAAAAACTCAGCTTGCCTCGAGGTACAAGTATAAGCAGTCATGCTGGGATTAGATATCCAGTATTTCTGAACCCCAAATCTCATCCTTTGTACACAGCAACTTTTCCATTTTAATCCATGGAACACTCATACTTGACAATATTTAAAGGTATTACTGAAAAGGGGTGGTAAAGCAATTTGGGGAAACACTGAGGTGAATAATGTGAATACATTCTTTTTACTGCAGGAATTCAGTCTTTAATGTGTTGACGTGCTCTGTTTCTCTCAAGTGTGATAAAAACATTCTGAATTTATTGCCTTTTTATTTAACATTCACAACAGCCCTGTGATCAGGTAGTGTTATCCCCATTTTACATATACAGGAACAAGGGGAGATTGCTTTGCCTAGAGTCACCAGTTGGTAATGGTAAAGCTGTGATTTTGAACCTGGAGAGTGAGACTCAGGAATCTGAACTCTTATCTAGTACATGGTACTAGTCCTCTCTATGGCATTTGATGTGTCCTTAGTTTACTTATCACAAACATCACGAGGAACCACCATTCCTTACGGCAGCTCAGTGCCCAGTGCAATTCCAGAGAAATCTTGAAGGATAGGAAATGTACCAATGTATTCAATAAATTCCATATAGGTGAACAGAGGCTGTGTGGTAGATACACATTATTTAATCTTTTATCAAGTAGCTGACCATTTTGGCCATGAATTATGTGAATAGTTACATTTTCAGAAGATAAAAATGTATTATGGTAAACATTAAAGAGAGAATGTTTAATGTAATGATTGTTTAAGGAAGCAAATATTTCACTAATAGCCTATTCTTTTTCCTGTGATTAAGAACTTTTAATTTTAATAAAAGTGGAGGCAAGTCCTGATTTAATTGAAATTTTTACAACTTTATTTTTTTCGTTAAAAAATGATAGAAGTTCATTTTATAAAGTTAAAAAAAACCGTTCCTACTTCTACAATCTAAAGGCATCTGTTTCAAATCTCCTTTTATTTAAAATATAATTAATAACATTATTAGAGCAGCAATTATATATGTATATAACTACATGGCAATTATTATTGAGCTCTTGCTAGGTACAAAGCACAATGGAAGCAACTTTCAGAGAATCTCTATGAAATTGATGTTTTATGTCTGTTTTGCAGATGAAGTACCAGGCCAAAGATTTCTTTGTTTTGTTTTTAAAAATAAGAAAGAGGAAGAACTGGGAATCAAATCTAGATTTCTTTGAGAGAACACTGAAATTTGTCTACCTAAGGAAAATTCACGGCCTAAATGAAGTCATAATAGTAGGTGAAGTGTATGTGTATGTGTATACATATATGTGTGTGTATATATATATGTAAACACACATATACATAAAATATATATACACACATACATACACATATATGTATATGTATACAAATATACAAAAGAACGTAGAGAACATATATATGTGTGTATATATCTATGACAGCTTAAAGCATCATCACTAGGATCTATTAACAGACTTGGTGAATTGGGATGAGGAGAGAAAGGAGTTTAACTTAACTGGGGATAAGGCAGTAGGTTTATGAGTGGAGGGTGCTAAATTTAGTTCTAAATACAGTGTGTTTGTGGTTTCTATGAAATTTACTGATGGAGATGTTTGGTGGGCAACTGAAATGTGAATCTTGGTTTAGAGGTTGCTTGCTGAGGGCTCAGCATATAGATAATGGCTAAAACCATAAATTTAATTGCATCATGAGAAGTGAGGAAAGAGGAATGAAGGTCGGACACTAGCAAGAAAGAACTCATTAGATATTATAATTTCTTATGGAATTATTGACACATTGTACTGCATATAGATAATGCACAATCAAAGGGATATTTGTTACAGTATGCAATTCACGTTACATCAATATGTTACATAATTTTTTATTCACAGTAAAAATATGCTAAGGAAAGAAATCATATGGGGTTTTTATCCTCACATCCAATAAATCTTCAATGAAAGCATAAAATGATAAAAACCTCAATATCTTTAATTCATTCACAACAAAATATGTATAATCAAAGTAAGAACTTAGGTCTAGTTACAGGAACCATGAACAGGAAATATGACTTTTTAAAAATATTTCCCACCAACACTGGAGTGAGATGAACCGAAAGAAAGAGGAACCTAACATACAATATTTTTAGTGTTAAATGCAAATGATAAAATAGTAGCAGAACCTCTGCTTGAGTGTAGCCTAATCTCAACATAGTAGCCAAGAGTGACGCATTAAAACTTAAGTAAGCTTTTCTCACTCAGATCCTTTAGTGGCTCTTCTGGCTTTATCCAGAATAAAAGCCGAAGTCTTTACATGCACCTCTAAGGCCTCACCTGAGCAGACTCCCATTAATCCACTACCTTCCACTTTTTCTCTCTTCTTTCTAGGTGTGCTCCAGCCACAGGGGCCGGGGAGCTACTATGGAAAATGCCAGGCATGATTCTTCTTAAGAACCTCTCACTAGCTGTTCTCTCTGGCTGCAGTGCTCTTCTTTTCAAGTATCTGCTTAGCTACCTCCCTCACACCTTCAAGGCTTTGCTCAAATATCACCTTTTTTTTTTAAACATCTTTATTGGAGTATAATTGCTTTACAATGGTGTGTTAATTTCTGCTTTATATCCCCATATCTCTTCCCTCTTGCATCTCCCTCCCTCCCACTCTCCCTATCCCAGCCCTGTAGGTGGTCACAAAGCACTGAGCTGATCTCCCTGTGCTATGCGGCTGCTTCCCACTAGCTATCTGTTTTACATTTGGTAGTGTATATATGTCCATGCCACTCTCTCACTTTGTCCTAGCTTACCCTTCCGCCTCCCTGTATCCTCAAGTCCATTCTCTGGTAGGTCTGCGTCTTTATTCCCGTCTTGTCCCTAGGTTCTTCATGACCATATATATATATATATTTTTTTTAAAGACTCCATATATATGTGTTAGCATACAATATTTGTTTTTCTCTTTCTGAATTACTTCACTCTGTATGACAGACTCTAGGTCCATCCAAGTCAACACAAAAAACTCAATTTTATTTCATCCATTCATCTGTTGATGGACACAGGTTGCTTCCATGTCCTGGCTATTGTAAATAGTGCTGCAGTGAACATTGTGGTACATGACTCTTTAAATTATGGTTGTCTCGGTATATGCCCAGTAGTGGGATCAATGGGTCGTATGGTAGTTCTATTTTTAGTTTTTTAAGGAACCTCCATAGCGTTCTCCATAGTGGCTGTATCAATTTACATTCCCACCAACAGTGTAGGAGGGTTCCCTTTTCTCCACACTCTCTCCAGCATTTATTATTTGTAGATTTCTTGATGATGGCCATTCTGACTGATGTGAGATGATATCTCATTGAGTTTTGATTTGAATTTCTCTAATGATTAATGATGTTGAGCGTTCTTTCATGTGTTTGTTGGCAATCTGTATATCTTCTTTGGAGAAATGTCTATTTAGGTCTTCTGCCCATTTTTGGATTGGGTTGTTTGTTTTTTTGATATTGAGCTGCATGAGCTGCTTGTAAATTTTGAAGATTAACCCTTTGTCAGTTGCTTCATTTGCTAATATTTTCTCCCATTCTGAGTGTTGTCTTTTGGTCTTGTTTATGGTTTCCTTTGCTATGCAAAAGCTTTTAAGTTTCATTTTGTCCCATTTGTTTATTTTTGTTTTTATTTCCATTTCTCTAAGAGGTTGGTCAAAAAGGATCTTGCTGTGATTTATGTCAAAGAGTGTTCTGCCTATGTTTTCCTCTAAGAGTTTGATAGTGTCTGGCCTTACATTTAGGTCTTTAATCCATTTTGAGTTTATTTTTGTGTATGGTGTTAGGGAGTGTTCTAATTTCATTCTTTTACATGTAGCTGTCCAGTTTCCCCAGCACCACTTATTGAAGAGGCTGTCTTTTCTCCCTTCTGTATTCTTGCCTCCTTTATCAAAGATAAGGTGACCATATGTGTGTGGGTTTATCTCCGGGCTTTCTATCCTGTTCCATTGAAATATCACCATTTTAATAATTCAGGGCAAGGCCTGCCCAGACCATTCTAGTTAATATTGCCGTCTGCTCCCTCCCACCTACCCCCAGCCTGGATCCCCCTTACTTTACCAACTTTTCTTCCCCAAACCACTTATGTCTTCCAATGCACTATATAATTTTTATAATGAGCAAATCTAAGAATCAACAACATTAAGATGTACCATTTTTTTATGTATGAATAAGAAGGAAGAAATGCTGCCAATGAAACCATGATATGCCATCAACAAACCATGATATGTCAACTGTTAGATGTACCCAGATATTACAGTTGCTAAAAATGTGAAAAAATTTCTGTCTCAGACTTAATGAAATGCGTATTTATTATGTCTAGTGCTTTTTTTTTTTTTTTTCTCCATCTCCCTATGCCAGGATACAAGGTTATAGCAGCAAAGATCTTTATATGGTTTCTTCACTGATATGCTCCAGGTGTTTAGAACAGTGCTTGGCAAGTAATAGGTTCTCAATAAATGTTTGTAAAATCAATTGTTAAGTTTATCATTTAGAGAACGGTCACCCTGGACTAAGTAAACATTAAATCAGAGGCATAATGGATGTCACCCAGAGATTATAAACTGGCAGCAAAGTAGCTCAAATATATTATCTCTGGATGAAGAATCAGTTCATGACTTCAGATGGTCACCTTTTAAGTTTGGGGATGAGCAGATTTGCAGTTGTAGATGGGATAAGTAGATCATATTATGTACATTAGTTATCGCTGTGTACCAGCTTGCCTCCAAACTTAACAACTTAAGATAACACACATCTATTGTCTCATAACTTCTGTGAGTTAGGAATCTGAGCACAGCTTAGCTGGGCCTCTGTTTCAGGATCTCTCACAGGCTGCAATCAAGGTATTGCCTGACCGTAGTCATCTCAGAGTTTGACTGGGGAAGGATCTGCTCTCAAGCTCATGTGACTTTTGGCAGGATTCAGTTTCTCATGGATCATTGGACCGAGAGCCTCAGTTCCTTGCTGGTTATTGGCCAGAGGTTACCCCTCAGTGTCTCGCCAGTTGGGCCTCTCCATTGTTGCACCTTGCTTCATCAAAGTGTGCAAATCAAGAAGGCAGTAGAAGGAAACTTCTGGCAATACTGAAGTCAAAATCTTTTGTAATTTAATCACAGAAGTGAGATACCATCACCTTTGCCATATTCTGTTGGTTAGAAGAAAGTCAGTACACTCAAGGGGGATGGATTATACAAGGACAAGAATGTTAGGAGGTGAAAATCATTGGGAACCATCTTAGAAGTCTGCCTACAACATTATGTGAAGGCATCTTTGGAATTGCTTGTCTCGCAAGAAGAGTGTATTTGCCTATGAAGGAACTGAGGAGAATGCTTTAGTAGACACATTCCAGAGTGTATATTAAAAGATGTTTTTAAGTGGGCTTCCTCTCCCTCACTTTCCATCTTAGTGATGGGTTTCTGATAATAATACCTTTCTGACCATAGCTGATTGGTTAAAGGGTAGATACCTGACTCAAGCCAATTAAATTCTACTCTGTAATTTTTGATTTTGGACTAACAGACTCTAGTTCAGTTTTGCTTTGAGAGATTGTATAATCTTAGGAACTGTGACTTGAACATCATATATCGCATGAAATGGGAAGCCAGAAAAAAGATCTGCAGAGAAGGAAGGACAAAGATGTTTAGGGAACCACCGAGACAAAAACAGAGTGTCTGATGGTTTTTCTGTTCACATTTCCAGGCATTTCTATAATAACCTTTCATGGGCCTCTTCTATATTGTTATAAATTTCTACTTTTTTTTTTAACTAAAGCAAGCTCAAGTTGGTTTTGCAACTTACAACCAGAGTTCTTACTGATTATCTCTTCATGAAGACCTTCAAAGTACCTTTGTTACCGTGACTACGAATATGACATATTGTGATGACGTTTTCTAACAAAGACATAGGGAAAACTTGAAGAGAAGGAAAGAAGGCCTTGAGCCTTCAGTCCAAATTACAGCACAATTAAAATTTTTGGCAAAGTGGTTATTATTTCACTACTTCAATCTTTATAAGATTTTAAAAGAATACATGTCAAGTAGGGATAGGTTTATAAGACCCCCCCTGTGGAACTAAAGAGGCAGGAGTCTGAATGGTGAGCGTTGTCTCAAAGCACATCTAAAGCATAATGGCATCTGTCTAGTCATCTCTTATTCATGGTAATACATTTGTTTACTCAAAAACCTGAAACACAAGAAAAATAGCAAGGTATAACACTAGGTTCTTAAAATATTGGCTGAAACTAACAAAATAGTATTATTATGGTTGAATGCTAACTTTATCTCTTACCATGTTTTTGTAAAGGTTTTTCAGTTTTGCTGCAATGCAGAAGAAAAAAATCACAGCATGTTCTAGGAATCTGGAAATACTTAGACTATAAAAGAATGAGTAGTAGATGAAGTGTTTGTATTACCACTTCCTCCATTTGAGTTGTTTAATCAGCCTCTAATCTTATTTTGAGACACCATTAGACACCCAGTCACCTCTTAAAGCAATGCTGAGCCAAGGGCTGAGTTTGGACCTTTTTAGTGAAGTGTCGGTTCTCTTTCTTTTCATTCTTGTCTTGGCTTGAACAGGGTTTATGTGTGTGGCTCCTGTTTCATGCTCAGTTCTCTAATGCACAGTGAGTACCTAGATCCACATGAAGTAATCTTCCAGGTCTTTAGTCAGTGACTTCTCAGTGGATGGTCGCTGCATAGAATTGACTTGTTTTCCTATTGCTGACTCAAAGTAGACCTCAACAGGTGAGATCACATGCCAAGCTAAAGTAAAATATTGAAAGAAGGAATAAAACCCCCAAATGGAACACTTTCAGAACTCAGTGAGTTAGTTATGTTAGAGAGCTTTTTCCCTTTGTTCACATTCTCAACTAGAACAAACGAGTTGTCCTTGTTTGCTGGAAGGGCTCTGCCAGGCCAAGAGCGCAAGTTTTGGTTAACAGATCTTGCACTAACTGTGTGTTCCTGATCAAGTCACTTCAGGACAAAGTTTCCTAAGAAAAAGCTCTGGGCTTCTTTCACTGATGATTGACATAATCACATTTGTGGGGAAAACTGGCCATCTGTGAGTGGCATCCGCTGGGATGTGTAGGTGTGAGTGGGTTGCATACGAGCCTCCTGGGCAAATTTCTGCCAAGCTGTCCTCAGCTCAGAGGCTAAATAAAGATGAAAAACTGCCATGCGATATTGAGATAGAGCCATTGCAAGACCAGAAAATATTGTTAGCTTCATCATAAATCAGAATTGTTGTGGAACATGGCAGTAACACTTTAATACAATAACGTCTTGAAGCAAAGTCTGCAAATTCACAATTTTCTCTCAACTTCCAATGCTGCCACCTTAGTTTCAGATAATTCCATGTGTCCATCACTATAGACACTCTAGTGGTTGTACCCAACTGCAGTTTCTAGTATTTCTAACTCAGATTGTAGGGTTCTGCCAGATTAGTCTACATTTATGAAAGCTGTTGTGCAATTTGGGGCCACAGTTTACTTCCAAAGAATGTTGATGGCATCACACACAGGGCTCTTCTGCGTCAACCCCACTGCCCTCTTCCTCCTTCCCATTTATTTCACTTTCTTTTTCTTCACTGCTCATTTCCCCCCTCCCCTCCCTAGTAGGTAAACATACCCTATTACCTTTATAAAAATCTGGGGAAAAAAAAATCTGAGTTCTAAAAGACATCTGGCCTGGAGGGTTTTGGATGATAGATTTGAGACCTGTACAACTTTTACTATTATCACTTCTATTTCTAAAGCTGCCACTGCTTTCTCTTTTCCATTAACATGTTACATTTTTGTCCAAATGTCCTTCTCAAAAACTCTTTGCACTTTCTTTTCAGAAAAGTTTTATGTTTGAAAATTAATAGCATCTCCCCACAAACGTAAAGGGAAAACCACCTATAATCCTACAACATTTTAACAAAATAAGAAATAAAAAGACGAGTCTCTGTCCCCTCTATCCAGTGCTGTTCACCAGAATAATTACTATAAGAATTTTGGGTGTAGCATTCTATTTTCTTCATATTTACATAAACATGTGTCTATGCATTATAAATACTCTAAAATATACATATATTTATGAAAATTAAAACATAACTTTGCTACTTACCTTTTCGATTTGACATTCTATTATGATCATCTTTTCAGTTTACCACCAACAGATCTACTCAGTTCTTTTCCATGACTGCCCAATATTCCAATATTGCATTTGTGGCATAATTGATTTCATTGTTTTCCCACGGATAAACAAAATAAGCTGCGTAAACAACCTTAAACATGTTTTTTTTTTACAGATGTTTTCCAATTTCTTTAACTTTTTGTTTTAAGATAATTACAGATTCACGGGAAGTTGTAAAGATAGTACAGAGAGGTCCCATGAACCCTTTACTCAGTTTTCCCCAATGATTACATCTGATGTAATTATAACACAATATCAAAACCAGGAAATTGACATTGTGTGTACAGTTCTGTGTCATTCTGTCACATGTGTAGATTTATGTACTGACCACCACAGGTTTCACTGGTCTTTTCAAAGAACCAGCTTTTTGTATCATTGATTTTTCTCTTTTTTTTTTGTTTTCAACTTTGTTAATTTCTGCCCTTATCTTTATTAAACATGTATTTTTAACTGATAAGGATAGATTTATAAACATAAAACTGCTTGGTCAAAAATATGTAACTTTTAAATGTTAATTTAAAATTACATTTCAACAGATTATATCAGTTTGCATTCTCACAAATAATATTTTAGAGGGCCTACCTCCTTGCCAGAACTTGATGTTATAAAACTTTTTATCCCTTGCCAATCTGATAAATGGAAGATGTCTCATCCTTGTTTCTGTTTGCATTTTCCTGATTAGTGCTCTGGCAGAGACCATATTTTTTTTTTCTGCTCCTATCTCATTCCTCCTCCTCCTCTTTCTCAAATTTCTGGTTTCTTCTTTAAGGAGTTCACTTTTCATTTCTTTTTCTTATTAATTTTTAGGAACACACTGTAAAGTACTAACATCAACTCTTCTATCTTTTGTAAAGTAAAATTCCTGTAGATTTTCCATGGCCTCTTAACATTCTTTATGGTCACCATGCACTTTCTTGTGACTAACACAGTCAGCTCTTTCTATTTTCCACTATTTATGGCATATGGATACCCTGTTTTATTTAGGAAAGCCACTTCTATTCAGCGTATGTGTAATTATTCTCCTATATTTTATTCAAATAGTTTTAGTTTTATTTTTTAATTTAGATTTTCATTTAGTCTTGAATTTAACTTTTTCAAATAGTGCAAGGATTTAGTTTTTAACAGAAGCATAAGGTGTCAACCAGTGGTGCTGGAACAACTGGATATCCACACATGAATTAATCTAGACACAGACTTTACACCCTTCACAAAAATTACCTCAAAATGAATCATAGACCTAAATGTAAAACACTAAACTATAAAATTCCTAGAAGATACCATCGGAGAAAATCTAGATGACTTTGCGTATGGTGATGACTCCTTCGATACACCATCAAGACACGACCCATGAAAGAAATAATGATAAGCTGAACTTCATTAAAATTAAAAACTTTTGATCTGTGAAAGACAATGTCAAGAGAATGAGAAGATGAGTTACAGACTGAGAGAACATATTTGCAAAAGATACATCTGATAAAGAACTGCTGTCTGAAATACAGTAAGAGCTCTTAAAACTCAACATAAAACAGCGCAGTTAAAAATAGAGGGCTTCCCTGGTGGCGCAGTGGTTGAGAGTCCGCCTGCCGATGCAGGGGACATGGGTTCGTGCCCCGGTCCGGGAAGATCCCACATGCCGTGGAGCAGCTGGGCCCATGAGCCATGGCCGCTGAGCCTGCGCGTCCGGAGCCTGTGCTCCGCGACGGGAGAGGCCACAGCAGTGAGAGGCCCGCGTGCTGCAAAAAAAAATAAATAAACAAAAAAAAAAATAGAAAAAATCTGAACAGACACCTTTCCAAAGAAGAAATAGAGCTGGCAAACAAGCATACGTAAAGATGCTTAACATCCTGTGTCATCAGGAAAATGCAAATTAAAACAACGAGATACCACTACACACCTATTAGAATGGCCAAAATCTAAAACATTTAAAATACCAAATGCTGGTGAGGATGTGGAACAACAGAAAGTCTCACTGCTGGTGGGAACGCAAAATGGTACAGCCACTTTGGAAGACAGTTTAGCAGATTCTTGCAAAACTAAACATACTCTTAACAAACAGTCCAGCAATCACATGCCGTGGTATGTATCCAAAGGAGTCGAAAACTTTATGTCCACACAAAACTACCATGGATGTTTACAGCAGCTTCAGTCATAATTACCAAAACTTGGAAGCAACCAAGATGTCCTTCAGTATGTCAATGGTTAAATTCCAGACAAGGCAATATTATTCAGTGCTAACAAGAAATGAGTTATTAAGTAATGAAAAGACGTGGATGAATCTTAAATGCATATTACTAAGTGAAAGAAGCCAATCTGAAAAGGCTACGTTCTGTATGATATCAACAATGTGACATTCTGGAAAATGCAAAACTATAGAGACAGTAAAAATGTCAGTGGTTGTCAGGGGTTAGGGGAGGGATAAGTAGATGCATCACATAGAGTATTTTCACTGCCTTGAAAGGATTTTCAAGGCAGTGAAAATACTCTATATGATACCATAATGACAGATACATGTCATTTTAGATTTGTTCAAATTCATGGAATGCACAGCACCAAAACAAACCTTAATGTAAACTGTGGACTTTGGGTGACTATGATGTGTCAGTGTAGGTTCATCAATTGTAACAAATATATCAGTCTTGTGGGGAGATGTTGATAATGGGGAGGCTATGCTTACATGGGAACAGAGGATGTATGGGAAATCTCTGTACTTTCCTCTTAATTTTGCTGTGAACCTGAAACAGCTCTTTAAAATGTCCTGAAAAGGGCTTCCCTGGTGGCTCAGTGGTTGAGAGTCTGCCTGCCGATGCAGGGGACATGGGTTCGTGCCCCGGTCCGGGAAGATCCCACATGCCACGGAGCGGCTGGGCCCGTGAGCCATGGCTGCTGAGCCTGCGCGTCCGGAGCCTGTGCTCCGCAATGGGAGAGGCCACAACAGTGAGAGGCCTACGTACCGCAAAAAAAAAAAAAGAGTTATCACAGATAAAAGAACTATCTAGTTTTAATAAGTGACTGTGGATGCCAGATGATGCCAGTTGAAATTGTAGTCATTTCCACCCTACCAGGAAGCACTAGATTCCTGATAATACCCCATGGTAGTAAAACACATAGTTGAGAAATACAACAATTTATGGGGGAAAAATCAACAATAAGGGATTAGATGTCATATATGAAAACTTGCAGAATATTAAAATATTTGTATTTATTAAAAGATAACATGCTAAATTAAATAATGTTGGTGACATTTCACACACATCAGATGACAAAAACTGCAAAATTACTTTCCATTGATAATCTCTTGCCTTCTAGAAAATGTAAAGATCTATTCTCCTGAAGTCTACATATGTTCTTCATAAAAGTGTTTTATTCTTGTCATTCTCTAAGATATTGGAAGATTCCATTATGTTTTTCCTTATATCTTTTGTCCAGATGTTCAGTTCTTGTACTAGCTCTGATTTAATCCGTTGGCGCTTAAAGTGCCATTATGAATAGTCCAGTGATTCAGTCTTAAGCCAGTTTTACTCTTTCTTATTATGAGTTTATCCTCCAATTCAACAGTACAATTCTTACCTTAATTCTGTGATCATACCCTCAAATAATATCCTAGTAGATGGATCAACTTCCTACCTTATTTCACTTCTGCATGATTCTGGACTGTAATAACCTTCTTGTAGACTATTATTTTCAAAATGTGGTCTTATCTTGCTTTCTCCAGACACTCCCTGAGCCTTCTCTCTGCTGTCACATGTCCCATTTGTCACTGCCTCCAGGACCACTGAGATGGTCACACATCATCTCCACCAAGACTCCACGACCACGTTCCTTCCTCATTGTTACCTCTTGCCCTATTGCAACTCTCTTCCCAGCAATTGCTAAAGCACACACCAATGTCTTCAGATCACCCTGGATACAGCCTGCAGCCATGAGAGAACACAAGCTCCACCCACAGGGAGGAAGGATGAAAAATTAGTCACCGTCTCAGTTTTCCAACATGCACGGGATTCTCAGACAGGAGCTGAGTCTGGCTTTCATATTTCAATGATATGGTAGTGGGGATGAAAAAGAGAGGATGAACTCAACTTTTATTTAGGAGGGTCATCTGACAGAACTTGGTGATTGTTTCAATGAGTCAGAGGGAGAAGTTGAGGATGACTCAGGTTTCTGGAACTGGGTGGATACTGGCTCACCATCTTTCACCTGGACTGTTGCAATGACTTCCTAATTAGTTTTGCCCTCTTCTAGCCTTTTATTATCTTTCTATTTTGTTATGTCTCCTCCCTGCATTGAACCCTTCCATGATTTCATATTAACTGCGGGATTAAGTCTATAATTTTTGTAGTGTCTGAGTTTCCCCACAATCCAATCCTCAGCTTAATGTCTTGTCACACATGCATTGTCGTGCTCTGACCAGTCATCTGCTAAGTGAACACTTTCACATCTCTCTGCCTTTGAATGTGGCATTCCCTCTGTCTGGAATGTTCTTACCACTGTCACTGCCTAGAAAAATCCTGATCATCTTTCAAGGTCTAGTTGAAATACCACCCCTCATGTAGAAGTGGAGTCTTCACTATGCTCTAACATCACTATGTGTAAGCAAATAATTGTGATGCGGTAACAAAAGTTGCTGCATCACAATTATTTGCTTACATATTTCCACCATTAAGATGCAATGTAATTCATGTAATAATTTCTAATCTTATTCTACAAAGTACTGTGGGCAGTTTTTAGGTCTACTAGTGAGGAACCATCTTTTACTAATGATTTCAAGTACATACTTTTATGACTGGTTCAAAATTCTCAAAAATTAAGTAGTATATAATTTAATGTGCTTAATGTAACAATACAAATTGATAAGTTATTTATTGTCCTAAAGTATTTTGTTTTTGGATGTTGTTTGCTAAAGGACATAGGAATAGGGGCACTGATGGGGGTCGGGGAGGATATTCTCGGGACATTTCAAAGAGAAACCTCCATGCTGGAGGAGCACTGACCATGTTTTGTGTGGCTGGATTCTGAGAAGAAATAGGATTAATTTGCACCTGCACAATGTGAAGTAAAGGGGAGTTGAAGCAAAAATCCATGCCCAAGAAAGACAGGCAAAGAGTTAAGAAGGAAAATGAAGGGCAGAATTTACAGTTGAGAGGAGAATTGGAGCAGGTGGCTTTAAAAGTGTAAATATGAGTTTGTGCTAGGAGAGATTCCCTGGAACTTCTGGCAGATGAAACCCTTTTATAGAGTGTCTGTGGCCCTGCTCATAGGTGGAAGGGAATGGGCTGCTAAGGGATCCTACAGTTCATAGCAGGTCAAGGATGACACTTCTCTGGATCTTCTTGCAGGCAGTAGGCTTCATTTCTAATGGCAAAGTGTGTTTTGACCACTAACTATGATTTTCAGTCAGTTTCACATGACTGTACATATAAATACAGAGGGAGAGAGAGACAGAGACAGACACAGAGAGAGGCTGATGTATTGCAAGGAATTGGCTCATGCAATTACAGGAGCTGGCAATCTGGAATTTGTCGGGTAGGCCCGTAGGCTGGAAGCTCTCCAGCAGGAGTTGATGCTACAGTCTTGAGACAGAATTTCTTCTTCTCTGGGAAACCTCAGTTTTTCCCTATAAAGCCTGTCAACTGATTGGATGAGACCCACCCACACTGTTGAGTGTAATTTCCCTTACTTAAAGTCAGCTGCTGTAGATGTTAACAGCATCTATGGAATACCTTCACAGGAACACTTATATTAGTGTTTGGTTAAATAACTGGTGCCATAGCCTACCTAAGTTGACATATAAAATTGTCACAGTTCACCTCTTGTCAATTTGGCACCCATACACATATCCTTAAACCAATAAAATCTCCAGTTAGAGTAACACAGCCATACTCCTGCCCAACATGATCCGACTATCCTGCATACAACGCCAAACACACTTTTTTCCCAGAAAAGGATATAAAGTCCTTGGGTGGTGTTCCTTCTTCTCAATATCTTGTAACTTCATGCTGTGATGGTAAGTTTATTATTACTACATCTTTCATTATATGATAAGGGGACAAGGGAGGGAAAGAAAACAGCCTGGTATGTATGCGTGAATAGTGGATAAGATCTCATATTCATGTAAATCTGATTTGGCAATCCAGTACTTTGTGTGAGCTCAAATATTAACCTGTGGCCAGACATGTTATTTCTTTTCCTGATTAATTAAGTAAATAAGACATAAGACTCTATTGTCAGGTTTTTCTTTCCAGAGTAGTTTGCATACTGTATATCAAACAGAAAATTGCAGTCAATTAAAATGTGCAGCAGTAAATAGTAATTTGGTCTCCAGAATTTAAGCAGAGCCCAGCGTCATGAGATGTGAAAAAGAAAGACAGTAACAACCAAGGATATAACATTGGACAAGATAGATGTGGTCTTGTGAAGTTCTCCCTAGAGGTTGGGGATAGAGCAGGGTCCCCAGTCCCCGGGCCACGGACCGCTACCAGCCCATGGCCTGTTAGGACCTGGGTCGCAAAGCAGGAGGTGAGCAGCAAGCAGGAAGCGAAGCTTCATCTGCCCTCCCCATCGCTCCCCATCGCTCGCATTACTGGCAGAACCATCCCCCCGGCTCTGTCGGTTGAAAAATTGTCTTTCAGGAAACCGGTCCCTGGTGCCAAAAAGGTTGGGGACCACTGGGATAGAGAGCTTTTCGGAGCTCATGTAGATAAAGAAAAGGCACGTGAGTCTTGGAGGCAAATTAAATCTTGATATCACAACCATTGT
This sequence comes from Lipotes vexillifer, assembly GCF_000442215.2. NCBI lineage: Eukaryota > Metazoa > Chordata > Mammalia > Artiodactyla > Lipotidae > Lipotes > Lipotes vexillifer. The sequence continues at coordinate 4,865,278 of NW_006790551.1, forward strand.
TTGTTAGCCTGACCTCTTATTGGTTGTGTTTATTTTTCTCTGGCAATCTGTTGGAGGTTATAATGTTCAGAATATTCCAGAGTTTTTCAGAGGTGCTGAATATACGAGTTTATTCATGATTAGACTGGAGAAGTATAGGGAGAATCACACACCATGAGACTCAGGGTAATGGGAGCAGCAATAATCACAGTAAGAAACTACCCATGTTCAGAAATAGAATGAGATTAGGTTACTCTCTTAGTGAGCACACAGTGGACACATTTGTGTGAGATTTATTCCAGGAATGTTACAAGAAGGAATGAGTTGGATATTACCAGAAAAAGTGAATTCTGAGGCCATTTTTTAAAGAGGTATGTGTATTACTGAAAAGGAAGGGACTTTCCTGGTGGCGCAGTGGTTAAGAATCCGCCTGCCAATGCAGGGGACACGGATTCGAGTCCTGGTGCGGGAAGATCCCACATGCCCTTGCGCCACAACTACTAAGCCTGCACTCTAGAGCCCGTGAGCCACAACTACTGAAGCCCACCTGCCTAGAGCCCTGCTCCGCAACAAGAGAAGCCACTGCAGTGAGAAGCTCGTGCACCGTGAGGAAGAGTAGCCCCCACTCTCTGCAACTAGAGAAAGGCCACGCACAGCCACGAAGACCCAACAGAGCCGAAAATAAATAAATGTTAAAAAAAAAAAAAAAAAAGGAAATTAAAAAAAAAAAGGTAAAAAATGTGG
>NW_006790551.1:4870677-4892225 GCF_000442215.2 Lipotes vexillifer
AAAAAAAATGGACTTCCTTGGTGGCGCAGTGGTTAAGAATCCGCCTGCCGATTCAGGGGACAGGGGTTCGAGCCCTGGTCCAGGAAGATCCCACCTGGTGCGGAGCAACTAAGCCCGTGCGCCACAGCTACTGAGCCTGTGCTCTAGAGCCTGCAAACTACAACTACTGAGCCCGCGCGCCACAGCTACTGAAGCCCACCCGCCTAGAGCCTGTGCTCTGCAGCAAGAGAAGCCACCGCAATGAGAAGCCCGCGCACCACAACGAAGAGTAGCCCCTGCTTGCCGCAACTAGAGAAAGCCCGCATGCAGCAATGAAGACCCAACACAGCCAAAAATAAATAAATAAATAGGGGAAAAAAAAGGTGGTCAAAGGTCTTGAGCCATCATGAATGTGATAAAAGGCCACTTCGTTGCCTATAAAATGTAACCCCACTGTTAAGACTCATTGCAGCCGAGATACCATGATGTATTTTTCAATGTAGATCTGATCTTTATTTTTTAATTAATAATACATGGCAGCAGTGTGGGAGAGCTGATCTGTTATTTATATATCTCTTTCAAAGAGTGATTCATTTATTATATATTCAGACAGCAAATTTATTTTATCTGAAGTTAGTTTCCAATGGAAAATATATTAAGATGTTATCATATACCCTGCAAAGGAAAATAGGTATGCTGAAATTCACAGTTCTCCCAGATGTGTGCACGCCCTGCATACTGATAGTTAACAGCAGTTAAATGGTCTAGACTGAACTTTTTCTTAATGCTAAAGATTTTTATTTAAAGATAAGTGGCTGTTCCATGCATCTATTTAGAGCTAGAAACAATAATGAAATTAAGGAAGAATGAAGACAGATTTTTTAAAAATTTATTTCCCTAAGTCATTTGTGTACTTTTCCAGCGAAAACTAAAATGATTACCCAGACACTGTGCAATTGTAAAAAATGTTTTAACAAGGCATTCTGTAAAAGTTCAATTCAAATTGTGTTTTCTACACTTAAAATGTGAAATACCCTCACCCAATTTTGTCAATACACAAAGAAAGCACCTGCCAGTCTCTTCAATAACTTATAACTTTCTTTAAAGTCATGTAGCACTATTATTAACTTCTTATCAGATTTTCTCAGTAACAATAGAAGTTATATTAAATTTGGAACAAACATAAAACTGAAAACTGGAGTACAACAGTGGGAAAAGTATGCTGAGAGAGAGAGAAGAACTTAGCAAGTACTAATCTTCATATGCCTGAAACTATGTCATTCATTCAACAACTTTTATGTAGCCCTGCTATGGGCAAGTTACTACTCTAGACAGTCAGGCTACATCCTTGAACAAAACAACATCCACCTATCTCAGAGCTTTCATTCTATTTCCATATAGTTTTTAAGAAGAGCAGTAAAAACAAAAAGAAAATCAGGAAATCTTTAGTTCTAATATAGGTGGTAGGACAATGTTGAGTGTCTTTTGTAATCGTTGTAATTACTTATTGAAAGATTATTGAACAGAAGCTTTTCAGAAAGTGTTATATAGTAAACATCTTGCGTTTCCCATACAAAATAAGAGGAAGCCTTATTTTGATTGAGACATTTCCAATGAGTAAGCTCTTCTTTTAACACTGTCTCTACAACACCAAACATCAAATCGAAAATGGAAGCATTCACTTAGTTATTCATACATTTCTTAGATTCAAATCAACTACAAGAGCAATAGTTTCCTTTGTTATTTTCAGTCATAGTGGAGCAGTTGGTAAATTACTTTTTGGGTTGTTGAAGAAGCCCTAAATGACATTAAACAAAATAAAGACTTTTTTTTCACATGTATTTCCTTTTTAATTTATTTTTCTATATGAGCAGAGAGTGAGTTAGCCTTCTGATGTTTCATAGGGGAAAATTGTCTTTTTAAAAAATACCCTTATGTTTAAAATTTGTGCCATTTCTTTCTTTGAGTGGATCTTAATCTATATTTAAATTATTCAATCAAAATAACATTTACCCTTAATTACTGAAGTAATATGTGTTCAAATCAGAAAATTTGGAAAATACTGAAACTCAGAGAAGAAGAGAAAACTCTGAATGTCTCATAATCACTGTTAGGAGTTTTGGTGTGTGTCTTTTTTTCTATTACACTTTTTGTCATATTGCATATATAATTTCATATTCTATCATATAGCATAGTTTCAAACTCTTTCTAGTTTGCCTCTTTCCTTTTTCCTTAGCAATCACAAACATCTTACTATATCAGTAAATATTCATCTATTTGTAGCATTTAGATTTTTCCAGAAGTATAAAAATGCATTGAAGTGTGTAAAAATACTGTAGATACTTCTATTTTCTAAGTGTAAATTACTGAAATTGGGAGTTGTGGACAAATGATATGCTCAGCGTAAAGGTTTTATGTGTGTGTGTGTGTGTGTGTGTGTGTGTGTGCGTGCACGTATGCACGCATGTGCATGTGTCTTTTCCTATATTATTCTCCAGAAAGCCATCCATTGCTTCACCGCCCTCTCATCCGCCCAGGTCTATGACCCTCCATTGTCTTTCTATACCTTCAAAACTTGGTCAAGTTTTTTTTTTCCTACTCATTTCATTTAACATTATCCTGCCTTCCCTCTCACAGAGGAAACAGAAGCCATTAGGAAAACTCCCTCAACTTCACTTCCTCATCTGCAAAGTTACTTATTTATTTGCCTATTAATTTTCCTCCTTGCTCAGAAGAGTTTTCTCTGTTGCTTCTGTGAGTGATTTTTCCTTATGCTCTAAATCCTGTCACCATAGTATCATATCTGAGACTATGTGCCAGCATTTACCAAGGACTTTATTCATTTTACCTACCTGATTGTATTTCTTGGCAAAAAGTTTTTTACATTACATTTTTACTGTTATGTAAATATTGATAGAATCACTAATGATATTCCTTTTTTAATTCTTGAAATTAGTAATTTATGTTCTTTAATTTTTTCCTTCCTCTCTTATGCTAAGAATTTATCTGTTTTACTAGTTGTTTGAAAGAACTAATGTTTGGTTTGAAAAGTTTTCCTTTCATAATTTTGTTTTTTGCTTTAATTGATTTCTGTTCTTATCATTGTTATTTCCTGTTTTATATATTCTTTGGATTGAATTTGCTGTTTTTGTTTCTTGAAATAGATACTTGAATTACTAAATTTCAGCTCTTGTTAATTTCTAATATATACATTTAAGGTTATAAATTATCTTCTAAGCAAATCTTTAGCTGCATCCCACAAGGTTATTTTTTTTTTCTTTCCCTGTCTTTTTATTTATTCTTTAAATTTATTTAAAAAATTTTTTTATTGGGGTAATTTGCTTTACAATGTTGTGTTAGTTTCTGCTGTACAATATATTGTATTTTCATTTTCTTTCAGTTTGAAATCTTTTCTAATTACTTTTGTGATTTTTCATTTACCCACATGTTATTTATATGTGTGTTGCTAAATTTCCCCCGAATTTGGGGGATTTGCTCTACTTACTGCCTCTCATTCATTTTTAGCTTAACTCCACCGTTATTGGAGAAAAGTCTCTGAATTATGTAAGTCCACTGATACTTTTTGAAATTTGCTTTATGGCCAGCACATTCTCCATTTTGGTAAATGATCCATGTGGGTTTGAAAAAGTGTGTTCTGCAGCTCCTTGGTTTATATTGGATTTATGTAAATTAGGTCAAAATTGTGTTTCTGTTAATTGTGTTTTTCAAAAATTTTATATTCTTAGTGATTTTTGATTTGCTTGTGACATCAGTAACAAGAGAGTGTACTCAAATCTCTTGTGTTTATTGATTTGACTATCTCTCCTTTGAGTTCTGCCCATTTTGCTTTATATATTTTGCTAGAAATATATAGAAAAATATAGGAAAAAACCTAGAAAATTCCATGTAAACAAATTTAAGGTTGTTATATCGTCCTGCTCTATTGACCCTATTGTTATTATGAAATATCCTTCTTGATCTTGTATAGTGCTTCTTTCTTTAAAGGCAACTTTGTTAGATATTAGTACTAGATATTAAACACTTTCCTTTTGTTAGTGTTTGCATGGTATTTATATTTCCATCCTTTTATTTTCAATCTACCTGTGTCCTCAGATATAATGTGAATCAGTTGTAATTAACAAAAGTGTTATTTTAAGATACAGTCTAACAATTTTTATTTCTTTGGGATATTATGCAGTTTACATTTAAACACATTTAAAGCACAACCATTTATGTTTAAATCTAAATTTTTATTTATTTTTTGCATCCCATCTGCTTTTTAAATTAATTTTTTAAAATATTCTGTTTCCTCCCCTTATTTGGTTTATTGTTAAACATGCTACACAATTTTTGCTATTTTATTAGTAAATGCTTTCAACCAGGGGTCATCAAACTATGGCCCATGGCCCAAGTCAACATGAAGCACTTATTCATCACAGTCTATCTTAAATTAGTAACAGCACTCCATGGACAAGGCAAGGTTATCAGGACATTTTAATCCTATTTATCTTCTCTTGTTTTTTGTATTAACTTTTTATGTGTTTTATTTTCATACATATTTGAAACTTCAAATATATTATAATTACTATTTTACATACTCATTTAGATTTACATAAACAATTACACTTTCTACTCATCATTTTTTACCTTCCTGCATTGCTGTGGTTTTATCTAGGATAATTTTCTTTCTCCCTATAGAAATTTCTTTAGAATATATTTTATTGTGGGTCTACTGGTGATAAAACCAGGATTTTTTTTTTGGCCTGAAAATATTTTTCTTTGCCTTTATTTTTGAATGATATTTTTGTTAATTGTTCTGGAATGACAAAAATGTTCTGTTATCATTTAAAAGATGATATTATCATCAGGCTTCCATATTTTCTGTTGTATAACCAGCTGTTGAAATATAGGTGTTCTTTTGGAAGTATTGGGTCTTTTTTTCCCTCTGGCTGCTTTTGTGTTTTGTTTCAAGCAATTTTTCCCATGATGTGGCTCTGAGTAATTTTTTTCTTTGTTTTTCATGATTGATTTTATAGAAGTTCTTGAATTTGTGGTTTGATATCTTTCATTTGTTTTGGAAAATTCTCAACCATCATTATCTTCTCAAATATTATGTCTTTTCCTTCCTCTCTTTTGTCATTTCCTGGGACTCCATTGGCTTTTAGGAAGTTTTATCATCACTATGTCTCCACCACCCCTTTTTTCTGTCTATTTTTCAATCAGTTTTATATACAACTATTTTCTTTCTATTTGCTGAAACCTTAATCTGTAGTTAAATCTATTTAATTATTAATTTCAGACAATTTTTGAGCTTTAAGGTTTAACATTTTTCAGCTTTAAGATTTTTATTTTATTTATTTTATTTTACAGAGATGCAGTTATTCTGAGGAAAATTTTTATTTATTTTTTAAACATATTAATTATAGGTACTTAAAGGTCCAAGTCTATAACTGAAAAAACGAGGTTAACCTAGCATGTTTTCCTATTGCCTTGCATGTGTGTGTTTTCTCTTGGTTTTGGACATTTGTACCTATTTCTTGATAAGACTGTTAAACTTTATTAAATACTGGATATTGCTTACAAAAAATTGTAGAGGTTCTGGTTGACACTATCTTCCAATGGGTAGAATTTAGGTTTTTTTTTTTAGTAGTCAAACTGAGTAAGGTCAGTGTATCTTGAACTAGTTAAGGCTATTTCCAAGCTGCATTTAGTTAAAGGAAATAGCTTTTCTGGATTCTCAGTGTAAAGCCTGAGGTGTTTCTCATGGCTTCTTTTCTCCTGCAGACCCTGAACTCTAATTTTTATCTCCTCAGTACTTGGAGACCATGAGAATTCCTGCTTAAAGTTTTGCCACTTAGCAGCCACTTTCTGCTTGGTTTCTGAACATAAAGTTCTGTGCATTCAGTTTAGGAATTTGTAACTGTATCTAGGAAAAATTGTGATCTGTCTGTTGGATTCATTTTTTTGTGACTTGATTTTTCTGAAATTTTAGCCATCAGTCTTAGTAACCTTGATAGTCTTGAACTTTGAATTCTGTTTCCCAGGCCCAGTGAGATGGCTGCAAGCTCTAACTTACTTCCTGCTCTTCTGCACCTATACTGTATGGTGAAAAAAAACAAGTCCCCAAGGGTGTGTGTGGCATCTAATATAGAGCTTACTGCTCTCCTGCTATTCTCTTCTCCTAAGGATTTGGCTTCTCATGTACATATTGTCCTATTCTCCAATGTCCTGAAAAAAACCCAAAACCAACCAAACAAACAAAAAACAGCGTTTAAAGTACTTATTTAGTTTTGCAGTTGTAATCAGTAGGGGTGTAGGGGTTAGTCTGATTCAGCTACTGTGACATGGCTAGAGGTGGTATTCCTACCTCAGTAATTTTTACTTTAATTTTAAACTTCATCACTTCTGCTTTTTGAGGTTCATTTTCTTGCTCTTTTTCTGACTCATTACCTTGAAAGCTCTCTTCATCTATTTGCATTCTTTCTTGTATTTTTTTTTAAGGCGGCGCCTCTTCTTCTCAGCTTCACTTTAGCTGTATTCCACAGGTTGTGGTTTCTGGTTTGTACCACCCCCTCTACCTCCCCCACAACCTTCCTGAATGTTCTGGAATTTCCCTTTGGGTTTCTTATTTAAACCAAGATAAGAAAAATTGTATTGTTTCAAAACCTCTAGATGCTAGACTGTTTTTGATTTCTGGTTTTGTTAATGATTTCCAATTTTATTATATCCCAGATAATGAATACATTATCTACATTTTGGAGTTTGTTGAGGCTTCTTTTTCAGTCTAAGATACGAATTTTAATGAGTGTTCTCATGCCACTTGAAAAGAAAGTGTATTCTCTGTTTTCTAATTACTAACCTCCCACCTCCCGACCCCATCTCTCTGTCTCTGTCTCTGTCTGTTTCTCTGTCTGTCTCATTGACTGTTTTCTGGCTTGAATTCAACATTGTTATGATCCTTACTTTCATTTTGTTTGCCCTTGTACTTTGCCCAGTATTTTATTTTTAATCTTTCCAAAACAGATTTTTTCCATTGCTTCTTGTATATAGCTCACAATTTTATTTTTCATTGTATTACAATACTTTAAAGAAGTTAGGCCACTTACTTTCATTGATATTTTAGAGAAATTTGAGTTTAATTTGGCATATTATTTTATACTATTCCTTCTGCTTATATAACTTTGCTTTTTAAAAATCTTTCACTCTGTAGTGATTTGCATTGTTTCCTCTGAAAAAATGATTTTTTATTGTATCTATAAGTTTATATATTACTTTTATACACTGTATATTTAGATTGCATTACTTCTGTATTAGTAACAATAATATAATTTCCATGTCCTCCCTTTCTTAAGCTTCTCCCAATCTAACAAATCGAGTTTACTATATTATTTTTGGTTTTAGCTACCTTTGTACTACTGTATTTACATTTTAAAAATCAACATTAAGTGATATTATTTGACTTCCAGGTACTATAAATTAGGAAATAATTGCATGCACGTACATGCCAAGAACAAACGCGTGTTACTCCTTGCCTGTGGACTTTTTCTGATCTGTTGGCAAAATCTGGCTGCCAGAAGTGAGTGCTTTTATTCTGAAAAATATTTGTTTATTGCATTTATATTAAAGGACAGTTCGGCTGTGTATGACATTCTTGGGTGAAAATTAAATATATAACACCCTTGTCTTCTTGTGTTTAATATTGCTGAGGAAAAATGTGAAGGCAGCCTGATATTTCCACCTCCCCTTTTTTACATGTATTAAACTTTAAAGGAATACTTTCTATCTTTGAAGTTTAGAAACTTTATTCCAGTATATCTAGTGTTTTTTTAAATTTAAGTATAGTTGATTTACAATGTGTTAATTTCTGCTGTACAGCAAAGTGATTCAGTTATACATATATATACATTATTTTTTAATATTCTTTTCCATTATGGTTTATCATAGGATACTGAATGTAGTTCTCTGTGCTATACAGTGGACCTTGCTGTTTTTCCATCGCATATATTATAGCTTACATCTGCTCCTCCAACCCCATTCCCTTGGCAACCACAAGTCTGTTCTCTATGTCCATGAGTCTGTTTCTGTTTTGTAGATAGGTTCATTTGTGTCACATTTTAGATTCCGCATATAAGTGATATCATATGGTATTTGTCTTTTCTTTCTGGCTTACTTCACTTAGTATGATAATAAACAAATGAGACCTATGTATGATACCTAGTACAATAATAAACAAATGGGACCTTAGTATGATAATAAACAAATGAGACCTAATCAAACAAGCTTTTGCACAGTAAAGGAAACCATTAAAAAAAAAAAAAAGATAACCTACAGAATGGGAGAAAATACTTGCAAATGATGTGACTGACAAGGGCTTAATTTCCAAAATATACAAACAGCTCATAGAATTCAACAACAAAAAAGCAAACAACCCAATCGAAAAATGGGCAGAAGACCTAAATAGACATTTCTCCAGAGAAGAAATGCAAATGGCCAATAGGCACATGAAAAGATGTTCAACATCACTAATTATTAGAGAAATGCAAATCACAGCTACAATGAGGTACCACCTTACGCCAATCAGAATGGCCATAATCAAAAACTCTACAAATAACAAATGCTGGAGAGGATGTGGAGAAAAGGGAACACTTCTACACTGTTGGTGGGAATGTAAGTTGGTGCAGCCACTGTGGAAAAAACAGTATGGAAGTTCCTCAGAAAACAAAAAACAGAACTTCTATATGATCCAGCAATCTCACTCCTGGGCATATATCCAGACTACACTCTAATCCAGAAAGACACACACACCCTTATATTCATATCAGCACTATTCACAATAGCCAAGACATGGAAACAACCTAAATGTCTATTGACAGATGAATGGATAAAGAAGATGTGATATATATACACATATACACAATGGAATACTACTCAGCCATAGAAAAGAACAAAACAATGCCATTTGCAGCAACATGGATACAACTACAATATATCTAGTTTTGATTATTCTCAGATATGGTATGCCATTTCAACATGTAGTTCCAGTGATATCTGGAAATTTTTCTTCAATGGAATCTTTAAATATTTATTTGTCCATTTACTTTGGGATTCTAATTATACCTATATTGAATATTTTTCTTCTGGCTTTCCTAACTAAAGTTTTCCTTCTGTATTTTAACTCTTCATTTCCATTCTTTTCAGTTTGTTTTACTTATTCCTGTTCTCTATGTACCTTACATATTTTCAGCAGCTTTTATTTTTTTATATTGCTTCCAGTTTTACTTTTATTTCAATTATGATTTAATTTTTTCCTTTTACTTCTTTCCTTAACATAGATAATCTATGTTTTATATTTTCCTCATATCTTAATATCTTTTCTGAAGTCTTGTGTCCATGTTTTATATTCCTAACTAACAGGAGGATTACTTCATTAAGATTCTGGAATATTAATTCCAAGATATTTTGTTTCAATTTTCATTGTTTCTTGGCAATATTTTTCTGGTGAGTTTTCATTATCTGTCTTGCTTTCTATTCCTTTTCTCCTGTTTTACTCATTATTTTTGTATGTATGCATCCTTATGTGAGGTGATTTTTCTTGTTCATATATTTGAGGAATTTCACCTGGGAAGGGACCTGTGATTTGATCTGGATTAATGATTACTTTACATATGATGCAAAGGTAGTCTTTATTTCTCCCAATCTAATACACAGGAGATATTTTGGCAGATCTTTTTATAGTGCAAAAGTCTTATCTGCCCCTTCTCCTATTTACCCTGTGGACAGACTGTTTCTTCTCAGTGGGGCTTTCTAACTAATTCTTTGTTTGACCCTGTGTTCTCTGCTTCTCAAATATACGACATATTCATGTCAGGGAAAATTTTGTTGCCAGCCTTTTCTCCTATGCCCAACAGTTGCAAACAAGAGTAGTTTATATTCAGTGTACTCTTTTTACCATAAAAATATCATCTTATGGGTTTTTTTGGTGACCAACTGCTGTAAATACCCTACCTCTACTTTTTTCTCCACAGCTTATTTGTGGTTTTGGATTTTGCTGACACATAATTTATTTGAAGCTGGGCTTTGCCTGTTTCTTACTTTCTTTGATGCATTGGTTGATATTTAACTGAAGAAGGGGAAACTGTTAACTTTTCATCATCAATTTCAAATTGGATGTCTGACCTACATTTCAACCTTTGATTTTAAGAGCATAAAGGAAACATAGAAAACTCCTGGTCCAAGCATCTCATTTTGCAGAAGGTGAAATTCAGGCTAAAGTAAAATGATTCCAAAGGCCAATACCAAACTTACTATAAATAGCAAAATAAAAATCCCTCCCAGATCTCTTAATTGTCAGTCCAATGCCATTTAAGCTACACAAGCTATTGCATTTCAAAACTTCTAGTGAAACATGTCTCAAAGTAAGTAACTTGCTAGCAAGTTAGGAAAATATTTGCAGAAATTGGAAATATGGATGAATTTTCTCAATAAGCAAGAGCCAACTTTCATCTAACATTTCCACTAGAATAAAAAAAGATATTTTGATATGGGTCCAAATTAAATATTAAAGTAGTTTTAGGGATTAATGGTGTGATGATCTCAGGTTTTGGAAATGATGGTGGGATTGTTACTATTGAACACTGTGCTGGTCAGTGGACGGAGAATGCCTGATTCTGTACTGCCTGCTTTATCACTCTTCCTCAAGAGTTATCTGAAGGAAGCAAAATCAAGGGCACTTAATTATTATCTGACACTTTGCTCAAGATACCCATGGATTTATTCTGGACTTCTGGGCTACTGTGTGTTTTAGAATAAAACCTCGTTTTTCTCTCTGAACCCAAATTTTAATATATTAATTCATCAATCTACATTTGTGCTAGATGCAGTTCTATGCACTGGGTAGGGAGTGATTGAAAAAAAAAAGAAAAAAATCTCTGCCTTCGTAGAGCTAATGCTTTGATATGGGAGACAGACAATAATCATATTCATAGGTAAATAGATTTATAGACAAATAACTGATTGTTGCCATAAAAAAATGAAATGAAGTAGTGAGTGAATGTGTCTCCTTCATGTCCCTCCTGTTACTAAGAGGTGTGCCCATGTTTGAAGAGCTCTGGAGGCTCTAAGGGAATAGGTTTAAGGATTGTAGAACAGCAGGCTCACCTATATACCATTTCAGGTTGGAGGTAGGTGGTATTTTAGCACTTAAAGGTCTACCTTATTAGCATAACCTGAACTTCATCTTGCCTTATGGTTATGTATTTTAAAATTTATTTCATAATGTATTTCTGTGTCACTGGGTCCGACTAAGGTACCAGTTCAATTAGACTTCCCATGAGGTACTACAGAGAGTGACAATGGTGGGAACAACAATATAATGGAAAAAAAGAAACTTCTGTAGTGACATTTGAGTTGAAATTTAATTGATGAGAAAATGAAGGCTTGCAAAGACTTCAGTGTAGAGCATAGGAATAACAGGCTTGACATGTTTGAAGCATAGAAAGGAGGATAGTGTAGCCGGAGTGTTAAAAGGGAAACAGAGAGTGTTGAAAGATTAAATTTTGGCGATGGGCAGGACTCAAATCACAGAGGTCCTTGAAGTCCTGGAAGGTCTATGGACCTTTTACTTTCTCTATAATAGGAAGCCGTTGATGGTTTTTCATTTGTTTGCTTGTTTAGTAAAAGAGAAGCAGGACTGGTTATGTTTAGCTAATGTGTAGAGAATTAATTGTAAAGGACAGGATGGAAGCAGCAAGATCAGTTACAAGCCTTTCGTAGTAATCCAGGCTTGTGCTCATGGGATAGCAGTGGATATGGAGCAATGTAGATATACACAGGATATTCGGAGATTTCAGAATATCTGAAAACATAGGGGAAGCATTTCATTATTTTTATTACACATTTTTCAGGTTAGTCGTTGTGTTTACGACTTTAAGTTAAGAAGTTTTTCACCTGAAGATTTCTCTAGAGGTTGAAGAAAACTGTTCCCTGATGAGGGAAATTTGTCTCTGGCTTGAATTCTTCCACAGGCCCCCACCCTTAGCTCCTGCCACAGATGGTCCAACCCATAGACTTTTATTACTGGGGTCTATCATTTCATGGGTATCTCTCCTGAGGAATACTGGAAAGATGGTTCAATGTTACCCAGGTCTATGGTGACCACCCAACTTCTGCAAAATTTTAGATACATTTGTATGAAAAACAGAGGGAGTTCAGGATGCTTTCCTGCCACTTCTTCTGCACTCTGCCATCATTCTTTTTTTTTAATTAATTAATTAATTAATTTTATTGGGATATAGTTGTTTTACAATGTTGTGTTCGTATCTATGGTACAGCAAAGAGAAGCAGAGTTCCCCGTGCTATACAGCAGATTCTCACTAGCTATCTGTTTCATACATATTTGTGTATATATGTCAATCCCAATCTCCCAGTTCATCCCACACACCCCCTTTCCCCCCTTGGTTTCCATATGTTCGTTCTCTACAACTGTGTCTCTATTTCTGCCTTGCAAACTGGTTCATCTGTACTATTTTTCTAGATTCCACACGTATGCATTAATATACCACATTTGTCTTTCTCTTTCTGCCTTACTTCACTCTGTATGACAGTGTCTAGGCCCATCTACATCTCTACAAATAACCCAATTTTGTTCCTTTTTATGGCTGAATAATATTCCATTGTGTGTGTATGTGTGTATGTATGTATGTGTATATATATATATATATATATATAGTGGTATCTTCTTTATCCATGCATCTGTCAATGGGCATTTAGGTTGCTTCCATGACCTGGCTATTGTAAATAGTGCTGCAATGAATATTGGGGTACATGTGTCTTTTTTTTTGTAGCTCTATTTTTAGTTGTTTTTGTTTTTGTTTTTGTTCTTTTTGGCGGTACGCGGGCCTCTCAATGTTGTGGCCTCTCCTGTTGCGGAGCACAGGCTCCGGACGCGCAGGCTCAGCGGCCATGGCTCATGGGCCCAGCCACTCCGCGGCATGTGGGATCCTCCGGACCGGGGCACGAACCCGTGTCCCCTGCATCGGCAGGTGGACTCTCAACCACTGTGCCACCAGGAAAGCCCCTACATGTGTCTTTTTGAATTATGGTTTTCTCAGGGTATACGCCCAGTAGTGGGATTGCTGGCTCGTATGGCAGTTCTATGTTTAGTTTTTTAAGGAACCTCCATACTGTTCTCTGTAGTGGCTGCCGTCATTCTGTTGCCTCCTTATCTACAGCACAGCTTAGCAACATAAGTTGCTCTGCATGTTGAATGGTGAGCCAAATTTCAGAGGTGAGATCGACATTTGCCTTGACCTAGTAGAGGATGAAAATGATCAGGGTTTTCACTTAATTTCTGGTAGGAGATGCACCCCATGGGAAAAAGTAAGGGAAGGAAAAACAGCTATGTTCTCTATCTCTCCCAGCTCTCTTTTATTGACGGAAGTAGTAGTGAGGTGGTAATGAGGATGATTTTTGGTGGTGGGGCAAGTTCTCTGCCCAAGCACACATCAGAAAGCCCAACAGGGCCTGTTTCTCAATGTTCAATTATTAATTCAACAAATAGTTATTGAATATCTACTTTATTTTAGATACTACAGGAGGTGCTAAGGCCACAGAAATGGAAAGACAACCATAGTTCCTATCCTCAATGTCTAAAAACATCAACTGCTTTAGTTTATAGTATAAACTTTCATTTCTTATTGTTTCTACCGGAAATCAAATGTTTTAACTTTTTAATGATTGTATATGCTTATGTGGGTTAAATAATTGGAATATGAAAGTGAATTATTTCTTTTTCTATGATTCTATTTTCTTGTTATCTATAGTCATATTTACCCTATTTATTCAGTTTAACTTCTCCTCTTTTATCCCAGTTCGTTGGCCAATACAAAGTTTATCATCTTTTTAATGGAATTTTAACTCAGGACATTGAATAAATGATGGCTGTGATCTTCTTATACATGGGAACTTGCTCATTTTATAGCTCAGTTCCCTGGAAGCCTATGCTATATTTTTGTTGTTGTTGTGTTGTTTTGTTTTGCGGTACGCGGGCCTCTCACTGCTGTGGCCTCTCCCGTTGCGGAGCACAGGCTCCGGACGCCCAGGCTCAGCGGCCATGGCTCACGGGCCCAGCCGCTCCGCGGCATGTGGGATCCTCCCCGGACTGGGGCACGAATCTGTGTCCCCTGCATCGGCAGGCGGACTCTCAACCACTGCGCCACCAGGGAAGCCCTATGCTATATTTTAAATTAGACTGAGAATTAAGCACTATGCTTAAATGACTCCAGTCTGTCAATAACCAACTATGTTATTTTCTGTGCCTGTACTGTCCACACATCTTTATAAAAGTGTTTGAATTATTTATTGCTGCATAAACAAATGACCTCAAATCTTAGTGGCTTAAAATTTGTTATTTCTCACTATTCTGCAATCTGAGCTGGGCTTAGGTGGGTGGTTTTTCTGTTCCACATGGTGACTACTGTTGCTTGAATATCCAGAATGGCTTCTTTACTTATGTCTCACTCCTTAGCTGTGGTGGATGGAATAACTAGGGATTGGCTGGATATTTCTCTTTATCACATGGTCTATCTATCAGGGTAGCTGGATCTCTTTAAGTAGTTGCTCAGGGTTTCAAGGGAGAGCATTACAGTGCAAACCCCAATATGCAAGCCTTTATTAAGCCTCTGCTTGTATTTAGTTTGTTAATGTTCCATTGGTCAAAGATAGTTAAATGGCCAACTCCTGAGTCAATGTCAAAAAGAACTAAATGAGGGCATGTATACCAGGAGGGCTGGTGCATTAGTGGGCCACCAGTGTAACAGCTACCACAGGTGTCCCTCTGGCCTCTGATGATTCATATTCCCCTAACATGAAAAATATATTCAGCCCTTCCTAAGATCCGCAATGTCATTCCCTGACAGCCTCAGACATAGGCTTGAAACTTAGGCTTAATGTTCAGAATATCATCAACTAAACTGAGTCCAAGTATGGCTGAGGTTCCTGGTGTGACATCCCTCAGATAACTTTTTACGTGCCTTATCTTGATTACAGAGCACTGTAAACTAAAAATTATCTGCTCCCTCTACCCACCCCAACCCCAACACAAACATACAATTATGAGATAGGAGCAGGATAATTTAAATTAATACTTCTATTCAAGGGTGGTGGTGGTGTGTGTACAGCATAGCAGTTATTCGTTCATAGCAATTCTGAAATCCACCTGGGCAAATATTTTCAGTTCCCCCTCCTCTGAGATTTAGAGGAAAATCTACTCTCATATCCAAGGAAGAAATCCCATTTAGCTTCTGATGAACACATGTAATGTTTAAATCAGTGGTAGTCTGCATTGCATCTGAATTCAGTAGAACACTCAAGAATTTCTCCAGCACACAATACCTAAGTAAATGGCTATAGGATAATTTGGACAAGGACTAGGGGAATCATTACCATGAAAACTTGATTTGATGATACAGGGTTCTTCTTTCTAGGTATCTCTTTCATTCAGTGGTTTCCAAATCTGTGAAATGGCTCAGGTCTGAAAGCTATTTTTCTTCAGTATAGCTTGGGCAATCTATAGATTGAACAGTATCTTTGTTGGCTGCCATGTTTTTCCATCCCAGGAGCTCTGTGTTCTATTAGTTATCTCCATAGGTCTCTGAAGGTCAGGCTCCCCCATTTGTCATGCCATTCTTGCTGCTAATTGCATGTATTGTGTCCATTTTGTTTCTGGTGGTTAAAATATTGGATTGATTATTTGGGGATTTTACCATCCCCTTTACTTCCTGGGATCCTCCTTATGCAAAAGCCCTGGCCTTCGGAGGACAACTGCTACTAAGCTTCTTAACAATTCTGGTTCCCCCCTCAGTAATGCATTCTTTATCACTTTGATAAACAGAGTGTCCCTTGGGCCTCTCTATAAAACATAGTCCTCTCATGAGTTTCTGTCTGCTGTAATATATTCTCTCTAGCAAGCCTATCTGAATTTTTAAGCCCCTTGTTCTACCATTTGCCATAGCAGTCCTACTTCATGTAACAAGAGCCATCAATTTTTCCAAGCTTCGAAGTTCCAACTAAGCAGTGTAGCAGCACTATCTCCATCTCCCAAGGCTTTCCAGAACGTTAAATCCTATATCACAAGAAGATGAACCCATATTGAAACACTCTCCATTATCCAGCTTTATGTTTCACTTGACTTCATTCATCTCCTTTAGGATCCAGTCCTGAATCTTGCTGGTATATGTTGGCTATGTCTTCCAACTCCTTTGACTTATAGACCCTTTCTTCCTTTAGGGGGCCCACCTCTTCCTTTACCTGGTTATGTTGTAGCTAGACCCTGCTTATTAATATGGTGGCCAAGAGAGGAGTGGAGATGAAATATGAGAAGGGATCTTACCTTCTAAGGCACAAGCTTGTGTATTATTGTCAAGCAAGGAGGAAGTGCTGGCCTTTATCTTGAGAAGTGGTGTACTTCTCTGGGCACAGAGAGTTCAGAGGAATCCAGAGATTAAAATTTTCTAGGTGCGTCAACCCAGAGACTCAGATATCACCATCTCAAGTTTCAGGGTCCATTCCTTCCCAATTAGAGCCCTGATTTTGGCATAGCAGACTTGTTGGGATTGAGAATTCAAACTTCTCTGGAGTTCTGCTACTCATAAAATTAAGTGTTGGCCCTGATCCTAAGCCTTCTCTGACCTTCAGGTACAGCAGATGAGAATCTCTTTATTCTTTATATGCTGCCTAGGAAGCCCTCTGTCTTTCACAATTTGTTTTATATTGGTGATTAATCACCCTCAGCCTTTGTTTTCTTCTTTCAATGCACCAATGGCTCTTTCTACAGCTATCCAATTCCGTAGTCCTTATCATTACTATTTTTCCCAAACCTCTCATGTGCCTGAGGTATTGTACTCATCAACTCATCCTTTCCACTGGCATCCCATCCCAGTTCACCACTGAAAAAAAAAATTAGCAATTACACTGAAACCACATGCCAGGGGCTCTCGGTGCCAGTGATGATGTCCTCAGGCCTGGAGTAAGATCCAGCTCCAAATTTTACTTTTAGGTCTGCTTCCTAGGGCCATTCCTGGTGCCAACTGTCACAGGTTCTCTGGGAAATACATTCTGATATTTACACGCAGGAGGTTTGTTGAGAAATAGTCTTAGGAACTACATGCAAGTAGTAAGGGAAGTACGACTGGGCAAAGGAAGAAGCTGAACAAAGAAGCAGTTGCAACAGAGACCTCAGGCCATACTTTGGGGAGTTCTCATGCTAGATGACCCTCCAAAGTTTTCCCACTTGGGTAAGGAGTCCAGCCCTTGCACTTCCACATTGAACTTCCACTGGAGCTATTGTACTCCTGGATACAGGGTGTCTTGTAGGCAAGATGAGTAACCTTGAGCAAGGCAACTTCTTTTTGCCAAGGGCAATTGCTGGAGAGACCACAGTTGTGAGTTGTCCTTAGCCCATACTCCCAGAGGTTGAGAGGTGAGTGCCACAGAGTTAAGAAGTGTATGCCACAGCATGCAGTAACTGGGCCAACTGCTAAAGTCACTAGGTTTTTCAAGCTGATCTTTTATAGTGGACATTTATTTTTAAATCTACCCACATCCCTTCTTTCCTCCTTCTGGGAATAATGTCTACCTTTTCCTGGGAAATGGTTTTCTCTAATCCAACCATGTGCTCTGAATTTGTGTGACCCTCTTTTAACATATCCTAACTCCTCCTCCAACTATTGTTGATGATTCAAGCACCTGACTTCAGGAAGCTGACTCAGCACGCTCCACACCTCCCTCCCTAGCTGCAAAGATTAGCTCTGGAATTAATTTAGGTCTTGAATTAATTTAATTTAATTAAAGCCCTTCTTTATGAATTTTTTATAATAGGTTTATTGAGATATAATTCACATACCATAAAATTCACCCTTTTAAAGAGTATAATCCAGTCATTATTAGTATATTCACAGAGTCCCACAATCACTTCCGATATCTAATTTTAGAATAATTTACATCACCCTGAAAAAAAACCCCTGGGCTCAGCATTCACTCTCCATCTGCCCCTAACCCCAACCCCTTGGCAATCACTAATCTACTTTTTGTCCCTAAGGACTTGCCTATTCTGGACATTCCGTATAAATAGAACGATAACAGCGTGTGGTCTTTGGCAAGTGGCTTCTTTAACTTGACATAATGATTCCCTGTTATAATGTATCAGTACTTCATTCTTTATATTGCAGGGTAATATTCCATTGTATGTTATACCACCTTTTTCTAATCCATGCATCAGTTGATGGACATTTGGATTGTTTCCACTTTTTGACTCTTATGGATAAGGCTGCTGTGAACATTTGTGTCTCATGATTTTCTAAACTTGATACCAGAGAGCAACTCTCAATCCTACTCATTTTGCCTCAGCTGAGCAGGTTTTCAACATTTCGAGGCAGCTATTCTACAATAAGAGAAAAGAAGTAGAGGGAGAGAGAACAGTCCCTTATTTCAGTTTTCCGCAAGGCCCAGGTACACCACTCCTCTTCCCACAGTTTGGTCACATGATCTGTTAAAATGTCCCATTTTACATAACCTGATTTGGGCTGGGATGATTCTATCATGTGCATACAAAAGAGTTCAGGCTAATACATGACTTCTGATAAAACCTTAAACTGTGCTACCAGCAGTGAAGCTGTTTAAATAATAAAAGTCCAAAGTTTAGAGATAACTCACAGCTGCTCCCTCATTGTACCTCTCTCATCTCTTTGTGGAAATAAGCTGCCTGTGGAAATAAACCCCAATCTTACTGCACCAAACTCCAAAACTTACTTTGCTCAGAAGTCTCCCTAATGATATTTAACCACCTCTTCCATTTCAGGCTTAAACAATTTGTTTGCACCTTTATTTAGGGCTTTCTTCTATGTGAATTAAATTATCATTAGTTTACATATCTGCCTTCTTCATTAGGCTGTAAGCTCTTTGAGACCTGGGACCCTTCTTGTTCAACTATGTGTTTCAAATAGTTCTCACAGTAATTAATTCAGCAAACACATTAATTTTTACATTATCAGTCACCTATTCTATGCTTAGAACTATGATAGCCCTAGGGATAGAAAAATGAATAAAATCCTTTGAGGGGCTTACATTTTATTATAGGAAGGCTATATTAAAATCAGTAAGAATAAACTGTATAAGTGTTGTTATGGTAAAAATGAGAATAAGCACAGGGGACAGCAAGTCACAGGAAGGTGTAGTCCATTCTGTCAGATCATATAATCAGGTTTATAGGTGAATCCACTCCTAAGCCCAAGGAGGGAATCCCCTTTAGCTTCTGACAAAAAGATGTAATGGTTAAATCAGGGTTAATCTGTACCGTAGGTGAGGTCACTAATGAGCCTATTTCAGAGTCACGAAGTGGCCACAAGTCTTCAACTGATCTGTATTGTGATTTCTAGTTCGCTGGGACACATATCAGACAGTGGATCTCTTCTCCCCTTGTGTCTGAATAGGAATTAGGTAGCTAGGCCTCCTCCAGGGAATAGAAAGCATCCTAAGAGACCCCTACTAGACCATTCTCAGTGGTTTTCTTGTGTGGGAGGGAACCACCGTACCCTTGTGTAATATGTACTTCTGCAAAGGGTGAAAAAAATTAACATGCCTACCTCATATGTAGCTTCACTCTTTCTTCTTTAAGGCAGTATTTTTGATGAAAAAAGAACTTGGTGGCAAGATAAATTGCATTCTACCAGTTAGTCACTGAAATCAGATCCCATTTTACTAAGTATGAAAGGTATAAAAGGGGAGAATATCAACACTGCTGGTACCTGTGCACTTCGTTCAGAGTTTCACGAGAAGAGTGAAAAAAATTTACCACTTGCTAAAGGTATTATAATAATGAATAAGTTACAGTAGATTTAGAAAACAAGTGACATATTTAGCTCTATGGTACAGTAGCTTTACTGATCTATTACAATTTTTTGTTTGTTTTGGTGTAGGTTGGAATTCACTTGTGAAAATACTTTCAGTGCACCAAGGAGCACTTGCCTTTTCCTGAATTGAGCTTACCTTTGAGATTATATTTTAATTATTTTAAATTGGTCAGGCATGGGGATAATTGATCCTCAGGGAGAGTTTTACTCACTATAAGGCTAAGCTAACCTTCCTATGCATGCCCTAATCTTCTAAATATCCCAAATAACCCAGTGCCTGCTCTATAATAATATCATATTTTCTCTATTATAATGTTGGAATACTCTATACTTTATTACAATTTCTATTATTCGTCTTATGGAACACTAAGAATAGAAATTATGACACATAGTAGGTACTCAATATATAGTTGCTGACTGACTGGATAATAATCCATTATAATTGTTTTGAATATTCACTTTTTTTTTCAAATTCCTTAGTGCTATTTCATGACAAGTATCCATTGTGCCTATAAAACAAAATTCTTTTATTTTTAAGTTGAATTTTTGTTAACTTAATTATGCTATTAGGATAATTTTATGAATTATATACTTTAGCATATGAAATGTCCATCATTTATATATCATTATTAGAATATTATACACATAGAAGATGCTCAGTATGTATTTATAGAGTGAAAAATAACTTTTATTTTTAATCTTAACTTTTTAAAATTTATTTTCTTCTATTTGAGTTACTTGCAATATTACTTTCAGTAATTTCCAAAGTAAAAGGCAGATTTTTTTTTCAGTAGGAAACAAATGTAAGAAAACACGCAAAATATTTGCAGTGGCACAAGACTAAATATATTTCTTAGGTCCCTCAGCAAAATTTTTCAGAGTGCTCTCCCATTCACATCTCTAGCCATTAGACAAATGTATCATACCCCTAACTTCCTCTGTTTCTGTGGCTATTCAGGCAACCTCCAGGGAGGTAGCTATATCTGTGACTTAAACTCTTATCTATCTTCTCTCAATATAGTTTTCAACATCCCTCTCCTATGTATATTTGACCTAGAGTCACAAAGAAATCACCCCTTAATAATGTCTTCTCTTTCCTTCAAAAGCATACATGATGTTTTTGATTCCAGGAGATCTTAATGAAGAAATATTTTTCATTGATCCCAATAATGATGGCCTGAGATTTCCCATAGCTATTCTCAAAGGCTTGGGATCCATGAACTCTACTTGAGGTCTAGCAAGAGAATGTAGAGCCTGTGACATTGAGAGCCCTCTGTCCTGAAATCTCAGATGACTCATGAGGGCAAAAGTTCTCCATGGCTGTCCTCTTAAAAAGACGAATTGGGACCACACAGCTGGTCTCTCGGGAGGTGGGGAATGCACTAGCCGCAGGAAAGGAGCAAAATGAACTCTCAGAAGATCTACAGTTCTCTTGGTATTGGTTTCATGGCACCAACATTTCTGTTATTTGCTTTTGGAAAATGAAAACTCAATTTTTTAGTGAGAATTCTCACCATAAAATGCCATTTTCTGTTCTGATATCCCTTTTTAGGTCTTTGTAGAGTCAGTTATGTTAACTGCCTTTTCTTCTCTGAATGAGTGTTTCAGACATTGATTGCAATGACTTGCTTCACATCATAATCCAAGATGATAGGAACTTCAGCA
>NW_006790551.1:4892235-4906306 GCF_000442215.2 Lipotes vexillifer
GCAGGAAACTTACTTCACTTCCCTCAAATAACTGTCTGCATTATCTTCTCTTCTAAACTGTTAACAGGCTATTCATTGCCTTTTGAAATTGTGTGGTAGATGTGGGAAATACCTTCTATATGCTCTTCTAATTTTTGGATGGTGTCAAGGGGCACAATTATTAGAACCTGCCCTAAGCACACTAATAGCTAGTTACACCATTGGCTGAAACGTTATCTTTGCTTCTCTTCCTGTTGAACTTTGCTTCTAAACCACTTCCTGTTGTTGTCTTCTAGTTCCAAACTCCCAAATTCAATGTTTCTTTACTATGATTTATTTATAATGGAAACTGCCCCAATAATCACATTGCTTACAAGAATATCCTTGACCCATCCAATTGTCCAAAGGTATTTTTCAATTACTATAGAACCAGTTAGTATTACCTTATCTGATACAACTCTCCACAAAAACTGAAGCACAGTATCTAGAAGGCAGAGTTTTTGGAAGCAAGGGCTGTATCTTTTCATCAGTGTATGTCCAGTGTCCAGCACTGTATCTTGGATATGATAAACACTTACAGAAATCTCTTTGAATGACTTAATAAATGAATAAATAAGTGAATAATGAAAATGTGAAGAGCAGTGTCTCCTTTTATCAATCCTGTAGATTGAAGCTAACAGGTTCAGCTATTGAGAGACCTGTGGTGAGTTAGGTGCTAAGGAAAACATTATAAGTAGGGTACGGAGTGGGACTGAAAACCTTATCTAATCAATAATTATAGGGTAAACACAGAAGCAAATTATCAGAGTTCTCAAAGAAAGCCAAAACAAGCAAAAAGAGAAATAGAGAATTTTAGATTTTTTTACGTTTAAACATTTTATAGTATTGTTTCTTAAAACTCAGATATAGTAATCAAGCTCCGTTCCAGCAAACTCACTTTCACTTGTTAGCACAGGCAGGGGTGAGGATGGGCGGCAGTGGGTGTGGTGGTATCAGCTATGGTACAAGCAGAAAACAACTTGGTTAGTTCCACAAGTCATCCTCAATTGAACAGAAAAGTGAAGATCCAGCACATCTACTCAACCAAGAGAAGAAACAAGTACATGATGCAAACAGCCCTGCAGGAAGGCATATCAAAGATCTACCACATCCACCAATTAACAGTGAAATATTACTCCATAGGGACTTAGAAAATTAATGCTAAAGGGAATTGTATATTCTTTAATATATGTTCATTTAGAAGAATGTAAAATTTTTTCCTTATTAATGAATGTCTCCAAACACTCAATTAATCGCCGTAGGTTGGTGTCAGCTTTCTGTTGCTACTCTAACAAACTACCACAAACTTAGTAGCTTAAAACAACACTAATTTATTATACTACAGTTTGGGAGGTCAGAAGTTCAAAATCAGTCTCACTGGGCTTAAAGACAGGCGTCAGCAGAGCTGGTTCCTTTTGGAGTCTCTGTAGGGGAATCTATTTCCTTGTCTTTTCCAGCTTCTGGAGGAGACCCACATTCCTTGGCTTGTAGCCCCTTCCTCACGTTATTCAAAGCACATTACTCCAATCTCTGCTTCCTCATCCTGTCTCTTCTCTGACTTTCCTGCTTCCATCTTATAAGTGCTCTTGTAATTACATTGACTCACCTGGGTAATCCAGGCTACTCTTCCCATCTCAATATCCTTAACTTGATTCCACCTTCCATGGAATGTAAGGTAATAAATACACAGGTTCTGGGGATTAATATGTGGATATCTTTAGGGGGCCCATCACACAATTAGATTAGTATGAAAGAAGTCAGTTAAATATGAGGAAGGATAAGAAAATGAAGAAAGCCTCCCAGCAGCAACAGCAAAGAAAGTATTATTGCTAAGAAATTCCTTCGTACCTTCCTAGTATTTGGCCTAGTTTTGAACTAGAAAATAAGATGTATAATAACACTCTATAAGAATAATATAATTCAGTGTCTAAAGATCTGGACATGTCCTTCGAGAGGAAAATTCTCCAATAATAAATAGCCATGAAGAAGCAAAGTACTCTTTCACCCTTTCACTTTTACAATAGTTTGCTGCATTAGGAAAGAACCTGTTTTGTTCTTTAAAGGGATCCAGAATCTAAAAGTAGTAATAAAACCAGCAGAATTAGCAAAAGCATCCAGTCTGCAAGGGCACAAGAAATCAGCCACTGCAATTGCAACAGGGCAACAGTCAAAACAGCCTCAGACATCCAGTTAATGGAACATAGCGTCAGTGTGAGACCCTTATAATTTCTACCAAGTAGAGTAATAATACTGAGGCTGTCAATATGCTGCTAGAGAAAAAGAATGCAAGGGAAGAAAATCAATAGATCCAAGAGTTTGATATATTGAGAAACTAGAAACCAAATGTGGCTAGCATTTTTTGTCATTGTATAATAGAGGAAAAATCAGAAACCTGCTATTACACACTGCTGGTAGCATTCTGCCTGAAAAAGCATCTCAGTGTAAGAATTACTAAGTGCCTCTTCCCTGAGAACAAGTGTGAACCAAGAGATAACCCAGCATTTCAGACAGTATCATTTCCTTAGGGGAGAAAGTAGGGGGAAAATAAAGTCAACTGTGACTAAAGATGTGTTTGACACTAAGAAACAAGACCAAAATGAGTGAAAACATTTCTAAAATATATTTTTGTAAATGCATAGGCAAAGTTAGAATACATGTAAGACTTAGGTCATGGCCTCTGTGTGTGTCATCTCCACACATTTTCTTTTCTTTGTGAAAACAGTGTCTACATAGTCTCAACCAATAGTGCCAGTATTGTAATGAATTATGAGTACGGTTCATGCCTATTTTTAAGGAGATAGATGTTCATTTCTATGAGATTTTTGCTCTGTGGGAAAGTGAGTAGGAAAACAAAAGCAATTTTTTGATATGTATATGTATAACCTTGCCTATGATGTCCATGTAATTTTTAGCAATAACTTTATGTGACCTTAAAAGGAAGAGAAGGCTTCTAAGAGGGAAGGCTATAGGGTCAGATCTGGGATTGAATTCCAGCTCTGTCACTTAAAACTTTTAAAACCCAGATTCCTTATTTGTAAAATATAGTTAAAGCCACATTGTTTTGAGAACCAAGTGACATGAACACTGTGAAACGCTTACATAGTGCTTGGCACATAGAATACTTAAAACAAAACAGAGTAGCTGTTAACAGCAACATTAATAAAACAAGAGTGAACGAATAAGTAAAGGGGCTAAGCTGTTACCTCATAACTTTTGAACAAGAGCTATGTTCTCATTCCGTACCTGAAACAAAAAGAAACCTAGAATAATTTTTGAACTTTAGTAGATTTTTAAAGATTTTCTAGCACAAAGTCTTAACCAAGGAAGTAGTTTTAAAAAACAGCCCATAATTTTAAACACATTTTTGTTTTTATTTTTCCATTTACCAGGATCATATGGATATAAATTGTGGAAGTGAGCATCTGAAAACATACTTAATTATCCTATGTACTGTAAGTCTTCTATGTGTATTAGAGGAGACAGCGTCATAAAATTGTATAGCTGGCAGAGACTCGAATATAATTATTCCAATTTCCTCATTTAGCTGAGATTATGCAAGGCTCAGAAATATTGAGAATTGCCCCGGTTGCCCAGATAGTGAGGTGGAGAGTCAAGATGGCATCCGCAGCCTTCTGACTTCCAGTCCAGGGTTCTTCAGACATGTGACAGATACAGTTTGCTATCTAAAGACTATCCTTCTTTGCAAATCTTTGTGTGCAGGGGGGGAATGAGCATTGTGTATTTCCGTAGAACAAACTGGGATGCCTTTGAAGATGTGGACACTTAACAGGGGAGCGGGAGCTGGAATGTGTATATCACTTTCTCCTCAAAATCTTTGTCAGGGCTTCCCTGGCGGCGCAGTGGTTGAGAGTCCGCCTGCCGATGCAGGGGACGTGGGTTCGTGCCCTGGTCCGGGAAGATCCCACATGCCGTGGAGTGGTTGGGCCCGTGAGCCATGGCCGCTGAGCCTGAGCGTCCGGAGCCTGTGCTCTGCAACGGGAGAGGCCGCAACCGGGGAAAAAAACCAAACCAAAACAAAACAAAAATCTTTGTCACAGTATCTTTTGTGAAGAAGATACATCACTTAGGGCATTGTGTCCCCAGTGGATTGGTTTAAGAGGACTTATGCTAATTTCCTGAGAACTGAATTCCTAGAACTCTTGACCAAGAGTTTATATGCACCCTGCAATCCATACCCTCTGTCTTTACCTTATTGTACTGCAGTCTGTTGGTAAACAGGCATTTGTAGAAGACAGTAAACTTGTCAATATGATATTATTTCATAAATTAGATAGTATCTTTTGCTCCATTATTTCAAATACAGGAAATCAACTTAAAGTTAATAATGAGGTTAAAGGAACAATTGGAAAGTGGATGAAGATACCTATAATAGTTTTCAAAATTTGCTGACATGTCTCCAAGTTTACTTCATTATGGTATAAAATGTAAAAAAGTACAGTTATGTGAAAGAAAAGTTTAACATTTTGATACTTTGACAGTTGATTTTCTAAAAAAGACTTTGTGAGATAAATAATTGCTATACAAGCCTCCCTCCTAGGTTTTTTTTCTAAAAAGAGGGAGAGGGACATTTAGGCGTGAACGATTACCAAAACTTCAAATTGATCTTCAAAAATATTTTTAACATCAGAACGTAAATTAGTAATTTAGAGATCCTTGAGAGAACAAGGGACATTTATTTTAAGGCTCTGGGGGAAACTCTTGAGTATTTCACAGCCTTTAAAGCAAACAAACAAACAAAGGACCTATTTAGATCCATAACTTATTATTTTTTTTACTAGGCCCGGAGTAGGAATAGGAAATAAATTTTTAGGATTTAAAAATCATTTTATAATTTATGGCTCTAGCTTAAAATTTCTGGGCAAAATACAATATCAGAAACAAACAGTAAACCAACCCAAAAAACCCTCCAAACAAACAAAAAAACCAACTATGTATCTACATCTACATCTTTATACCTTTACTGATACATCCATATCTGTATGTCTATATCTCTTAGTCCCCTTTTCCAGCAAGTGTCTACTTCTGGTATCCCTGTTCCTGGAAGTGGCAGCATCGTGGAAGCCCTTGAATGGGACAAGAAGGGCTACAGGAACAGGTAACCTAGCTCTAAAAACGTCCTGAGTGAAAAGATGAGGCGGGAACAGGACCAGAGAGTGTTAGGAGAAACCAAAGCGTCCTAAAAAGGAGGCCCAAGCAAGCCCTTGAGCAGTTTCACTTCCGCGGGGCTCCCAGCGTGGCGAGCCCTCGCCCTGAGGCCCGCGTCCCGGGGCTGCGTTTCCAGGACCTCGGCCACAGCCGCCGCGGTGGGAAGCGGGCTGAGGACGGTCGGGGGCCAGGAGACCAGCTGGCGGAGAACCTCAGACTGGGAGAGGCCGGGCTTGGTGGGCACCTGTCCGGGCGCCCGGGCTTCAGCAGTCGCGATGCTGCCAGCAGCGCCGGGCCGGGCGGGCGGGAGTCAGGAATGGCCCGCAGGCGGCCCAGCGCCCCGAGGTGGGTGTGCGCGCGGCCGGGCGGCCGGAGGGAGGCCAGCCCGCCCCGGGGTCCCGCGGAGACTGTGCGCCTCGAGGCCGCGGGACCACGGCTGCCGCTTCGCCGGCTTCTGTCTCGGGCTCCTTGCCGGGGGAATCGGGACGTGACGCGGTGGGAGCTCTCCTTGAGTCTGGGCGGCGTACCACCGCCGGTGCCGCAGCTTCTGAATAGCTGGAACTTTCCAGAGCACCCGGGACAGGCTCTTCTAGTTTCTAAAATCAGCTTGGAACGTGTTTTAAAGTTATGCATCAGCCTAAAACTTCTGTCAACATGGCAAGCCTGCCCTTTGGTAGCATCGCCCGTTTACCTGCCGGGTCTCCCAAAATCCAATCTGGTAAATTTGGCCTGTGACCTGCTAATCAGACAGGTTACTTTCTGTAAAAACTCCTCGAAACACAGATTTTCTTAACTTGTTGAAAGGAAAAGCAGTCCGTTCGGTTGAATACATAAATGCATTTACGGGTCAAACAGAAGTTAAGGCACTTGTTTTCATTCCTTTTTGAAGTATGTCAAATGCATTTGTGAATTGTACAATGATTATAAAAAGTGTTCAGTTTTGAAAAAAAGAAAAGGCTTCACTTGGATATTAAGATTCCTGGAGATGTTCACACTGAGATGTGCGATAAGAAAATCTGAGTGAAATTCTATTAATTTGCTGAATGGAGTTTCTCATAGCTTATTAGCATTTTGTTAAGTAATGAAATTATGGCTTTAGCTGTTTCTCTTGGCAAGTGTTTTTTTTCATATATAAATTTTAAAAGACTGCTTTTCAGTTAAAATGGGGGTATTTGTGGCAATGGAAATGACAAGAAACGAATTATATCTTAATATGTTAACTTTCTAAATGTTAAACATTCTGAAAACTGTGGTCTGATGGACTGCATCTGTGCTTGGTTCAGTAAATAAACCAGCCTTGTCTTTTGAACCTTGAGCAGGTTAGCTCTTTTGTAATTTCAGTTGAACAATTTAGTTAAATAGAATCAGCTACAATTTGTTTCAAACTTCTAGATGGAGCACTTTAGCCAGAACATGACTATTATTTCACTTAATACTCAAGTAATACTTTGAGGTATTTGCTATTGTGAATAATGCTGGAGTGAAGTGAACCAACTTTGGTCTCATCCTGAGTATCCCTGTTCCTCCCATGCGTTTCCCCCCATCTCCTTTGGTCCTTCCAATATGGTATTTATTACTTGCTTCATTTGTCTCCTCATCTGGCTCAGGTAATGACACTTTTCTTATACTGAGCTATCTTTTTGTTATTAGCCCACGCCATTCCTAGATATGAAGAGTATTCTAAAAGAACTATTTCTGATTAATCCTTCGTTAAAAAATGGATACCTTTCCGTGTGACCTCTGTCTCTGCTTTGGGCAAGTGTCTCCACAGCATCTTAGACTTTGGCTTAATGTGACACATTAAGGGTCAGTTAGTCCAACTGCCTCATTTTAGACATGAGAAAACTGAGACTCAGGGAGTGATTTGCCCACAGTCCCGTAACCAATAACTATTTGAAGATCCCGTTCATCATTTCACCAACAATCTTTACCTACCCACCCCCAAGACTTGTGTAGTGATATGAGTGTAAAATGGGCAAACACAGTTTAAAGTGGTAAATACAGTTTCATGCCTATGAAGATTATATGTCTAGCATTAGGTGTATTTTGTAATGACAGTATCTTGTGTTTACTGCCATCAGAGAAATCTATGAGTGTCCAACTTGTCCTTTAATGGAAGCAGAAAAGATACGATACCCAGAACTAAGACAGTGTAAAAATGATGCACAGTGGTGAAAATTCCACTTAGACTTTATTTTCTGGCTTATGTTTAACTAGATACTGTCCACTAATGTCCAAAAGAGAAATTCCTTCCTTGTTTTATTCCAAAACTAATGATTGTTTAAATTTAAACTGCTACCTTTAATAAGGACTGTTTATTAAAGCACAGATTGCTCCCTACCCCGTAGTTTTTGTATTTTTTATTAATATTATTTGATGCCTCTGATGAAGAGAGAGATCAGTTGTTAGGTTAAAAGCAGAAAGCATCTGTCCTGTCTCACATCTTAATGTGTTAACTTTCTAAATGTTGAACATTAACATTCTGAAAACTGTGGTCTGATGGACTGCATCTTGGCTTGTGAGAAACATGGTTTGTCTAAGTCTTTCCTTTGTGTCCTAAAGTTCTTGAAGATTTGAAGCTCTTTACTCTGACTACAGTCTTCCAACATAGCCAGCAAGGTAGATTTCTCCTACCAGGGAAATACCCTTATTTAACTCTAGTGGCTGGTGAAACTTGCTTTCTTCAGACCAGCGAGAAAGGTTCTGAGATAAGCTTACTTATGCTGAGATTTTAAAGAGAGGTAGCTCTCTCAGGGCCTTTTTACTTTAATATGGGATAATTCTGTAATATTTACTTGCTTAGGATTTCAGGCGTACACAACAGCATACTGGGCGTCGTACTTGGGGTAGCAGAGGGACCTTTTTTGCCACTTGTATCTGAACATGTGCTTTAGGTGATCATACCCTACTTATGATGGCCTCTGAGCTCAGACTGCTTCAAATTCAGTCCAGCTTCATTGCATATCTGCTTTGTGATCTTGGATAAATAAATCAATCTGTCATTATCTCAACTGGTCCATTAAAAAAGCAAAAGTGGGTACAAAGCAACATTTATTTGAAAGAATGATTTTGAGGATTAAAGGAGAAAATGCATGTGAAGTGCTTTTCAGGGTGCCATATCAAAGAGTAATTGCTTGATACGTGTTAGTTTTACTTCCTTGGTCATTGGTCAGTAGTGTCATATTTACATGTAAAAGATAAGAGTTCTTATTGAGAAACTGCCTCATGGTGACTTGGGGAAAAACTTAAAAGAATGAAGCCATCAAACTCCACACCAAAAAAATTTGGAAGTGTGACTTCCTGTAGTAAGATATTGTCATAATCTTGGGGAAATAGTGTGGTTAATAGTTCTGAGAGGAGAAAAAGAAGGAATCCACAATGAGAATAACTAAGGATAGACAGATTAAAAGGGTTTAAACTAGGGCAGTTACAGGAAAGAATAAAGTGGGAATTTAAGAGGACAAAATGAGAGTGTGTTTTATTTCCCCATATCACAGAGTACCAATTGTGACCCAATTAAAAAAAAATAAATGTATGTGAAAAAAATAAGCATCAAACATAAAATTGTGGGATACTTCATCAAATTATAAGAAGATGGAAGATCTATTTTACCAAAATATTTACTGTTGGGTTAAAAAAAATCCAATGTAAAGAATATCATTCCTGCCAAATATAAATCACATGTTTTGAGAATTTAAATGGCTGTTACCTGATCATCTAAGTTACAGTTGCTATTTTATTACTTTCTTTATAAATTATAGAATATCTTATAGTAATTTTGAAGACAACTATGAAATAAGAATAGGAAGGACAAACATTCTGGAAGTTATTATTTAAAAATAAGTTATTATATGGCCTTGTAATTCTTTCCTGTTTTAAATGTAAAGAATGGTATCTGAGTTTTACTGCAGACACTGAAATAGTCCAGGTGGTGAAAATAACAGATATTGTATGGAATTATACCCTCCTGTATTTATTTTTGACTCAGAGAAAAATAATGAGCCTTTTAGACCTTTAGCACTGAACAGAAATATCATTGTTGCTTCTAAGTGCTCCAAATTGAGATAATCCAGAAAGACCACTTCCCTTTGTAATCATGAGAAGTAATTCATCATTGCCTTGTGGTCTTCTATAAGATTTTCTTTGCTCCAGTTTATTAAAATAAGTTTTGTTTTATCATATTAACTATGTGCCATATTTTCCTTTCTTTTAAGTCCTGTACCTCTTTTCCATATTAGTAATTCTCATTGCTTCATGTTTCATGCGTTCCATTTTATAAGGAAGACATACTGAAAAGTGTAAGAACAGTTCCTGACTTGGAATTTCATTTGCCTAATTTCGTTTGGTCATGATCTACGCTGGGGTGTAAACTTCATCCTTTGGTCGGGATCAATATCCTCATTCCCTTTTTGTTTGAATTTATCCGTAGGATCATGTCTAACTTTCAGAAGAAAACAGGGTCAGACCACTTGAAATTTTGGCCTTCTTTTAATAGCTACCATTTATTACATTTCTACTTTGAATTCATAATATATGGATATCACATTACCTTGATAGTTGAGAGCATCAGAGGATTAGCACCTACTTTGGACAAGAAGTTATATCGTTCCATATAATCATATGAAAACATTTAATAATTCATTGTGTTCTTTCATTTCCTAAAAAAACTTTTAATTTTTTTTTAGGGTTTGGGGTGGAGGGTGAAGCACCAACATCAAAGATATGGAGAAACAAATCATATCAAAGTGGTAGGATTCTATAAAATCATGGAACTGGAATGACACATTGTAGAGCAGGGCTCCCCAACCCCCAGGCCGTGGACCGTTAGTGGTCCGCAGCCTGTTAGGAACTGGGCCGCACAGCAGGAGGGGAGCAAGGACACTTCACTGCTGCTCCCCATCGCTCGCATTACCGCCTGGACCACCCCGCCCCCCGCACAGCCAGCGGAAAAATTGCCTTCCACGAAACCGGTCCCTGGTGCCAAAAAGGTTGGGGACCACTGTTGTAGAGTACTTCTTGTGACTGTATGAAGAATCCCTAAAATGTATACATTTTCTACATTGGCCAATCACATTTTATTTAGATTTAGTAGACCCATGTAATTAAAAAATCTCAGGAGACAACTACAGTTTTAATACAGTTCGTGAACTATTGGGTCACAGTTGGGAAAGTGAGATAAAACTGAAGCAAAAATCTGCTTTGATTTCAGTTAAAGAGATAATTTCCTTAATTTCCTCATTACTTTTCAGTAAGAGTTTAGAACTTTCACTACTCCAGGAACTTCTCTGTAGACCAGAGGACCCTTCCTTTTATCATATCCTGTCCATCCATACCTATGTAAAATGGGTAGAACCATGGATAGCCCAGATTCCAGAAACAGTTACTTTGGCCAAGAATAGGCACTTGATTCAAAGGCAGCCAGTCCATGGACTGCTTAATGACCAGTGATGTGTGTTGTCCAGCACACACATTTAAAGATTTGTTGGACTCAACCAAGCCCTTCTTTCAAACAAGAGATAATGAGACTGTTGTCAGTGGAAGGTCGATATTTGATGATATACAGTAGAGGATGACAGCTAGTTGACTCATGTGCAAGGTGGATAATTAGAAAGAAGACGAGAAGAGAGAATTAAGGAGCACTGAAAGACAGAGGGAGGAGTTTTAGTTTGACTTCCCATTTCCAGGCCAAGTAAGACCCAGCTGCACTTGTTCTGATATTGTCTGTTCATGAAATGCCTGTGGCGTCCTTGCAATGACCTTCTCTTTACATGGACTAATTTGAATGAGTTTCTCTTCTTTGGAGGAAAAAAAAGAGTTTGGGTTAGAATAACTTTATTTCTCAAACACTGCCACTCCTGTTCACATAAGCTTCTTCTCTTTTAGAAAGTTGTTATTATTGTTAAAGTGATGTCTTCTATGCATCTTCCATTTAAAGTTAAACAATCTGAGAATTAGGTCTATTCCTTTTATGTGCTGAAAGTAGGGTGCCTTATGAGTAAGTCTTGTGGTCCTCTAGATAAGAATATTTGGAGTTTTCTAGCTTTATTGTTGATATTTGAAGAAACTGCATGAAGTTATTTTTGTCTCTAAACTTGAAGTCTCTATAGTTGGTGAGGAAATACTTCATTCAAAGGTTAATATTATGAGTTAAGCACTGTTAAGAAGTCTAGAGTTTTGCATTATGTACTATAGTTACAGAATTATGTTATTTATAAAATTTAGCAATAGACTTTTTGTTTTGTTAATTCTATGTTTTTATTTATCTGAAAAATTTACAGCATACTGTTTCTGACAAATTTTTAAAATGTATTTAACTTGACATTTATTTAAATGTATTTAAATTATGACATTTATCTTTGTAAAAAAGGAAGAGAAGATACAAAAGCAGCATAATTTACTATTATCGCAATCCCCCGGCATATGATGAAAAATAGCATCACTGACAGGCAATTATGAAAACTTTATACACACTATCAGTGGATTAATATCGATCTGAAGCAGTGTAATCGGCATTGTACTTCAGAGATTGGTCCTTGATTAAGATATTTTTTTAGTATTTTTTAGTTTAGTATCCTGATTAAGTTACAGATGATATGTTAATAATGGGGTTAATGATCATCTTGGAAAACAAGATTAAATTCAGTGTGCTCTTACCAAACTGGGGAGATAGGCACAAATTAATGAAGTTCAGGTGTGATCAATTAAGTGTAGTGATGTAGATGAAGGAATTAGGCTCAGAATGATAAAAGATTTTCAAGTTTTGACAAGGGTACATTCACAGTCTTATAATGAGCAACGGGGAGAGTTGCAGAAGAAGAAGCTGGAAAAGTAAACGGAAACTAAATTACATAAATCTGTGAGAAAAGTCCCCTAAGTAAATATAATGAGTAGCTATTGAAGAGTTTTAAAACAGAAGCATGACATCACTAGATTTTGGTTTTTAGAAGATCACATGAAAGGTTATTCTTCTTCCGAATCACCTTCTAAATCAATGAAGGTGAAAACAAAAAGAGAATTTATAACCTAAAAAAAAAGATCATGTAACCTGCTTTTGGTACAACACATTGGAAGAGGTCAACAATGGAAAGGTTTTGAACAATTAGGAGTTTATCAACCAGTAAAATATAGGGAGAAGTGGACATGTTTATTAAGAACTATTACTTACATACTTCTTGTGGTATAGTAGGAGATATAGAACCTGAGGGGGAAAGAGATGTGAAGAATCAATCTTAGGTTTGTGGCATGGAAAACTTGGAGGGTCATAAAGCTGTCATTTACTCCAATGGAAAAGATTGAAAGAGCAGGAGGAAACGGTAAGGGCATGAGAACATCCAATTTCAATTTTGCATATATTATATTTGGGATATCTGGGAAATATTCAAGTAGCGATGTCAAGTAAACATTTGATATTATGATCTGGAGCTCAGAAAGGCAGTTCAGGCTGGAGATATAAAATTGGGGAAAATACAGTCTTTAAAACTGCATCAGTAAATAAGATAACAGAAAAAAAAGAGTTTAGAGTAGAAAGAAAAGATGACTCAGGATAAAGAACCACGTAAAGCAAACATTTAAAGCATTGATAGAGCGAGAGGAGTTACCCAATATGATTGAGGAGAGGCTAAAAAGAAAAGGAGGAAAATAAGAGTAAAATGGCGAGAATTCAAGAATAAAATGTTTGGGGAAGGCAAGAGTGGTGAACTGACTCAAATTCTTTGAATAGGTCAGGTAAATTGAGGACTGAAATTTAGCCAATGGATCTGGCACCATGAAACTTAAGACGACCTTAGAGAGAGAAGTAAGTAGCTTTAGCAGAGGAGATGAGAGTTGAAGGGTGAAGGTAGATGAGGATGTGGATGCCATGTAGACAACTTTTAAAAGTGTGGCTGCCAGAGTGTAGAAAGGAAGTAGCCACTGCAGGAGATGTGGGTCAAGGAAAGAATTTTATTTATGTATTTATTTTTTTGTTTTAAGATCTGTGCTGCTATAATGATTTATTTGTACTCAAAAGCTGATAGCACTACACCAAAGGGGATTTTCTCCTGTGAAAACTTTCAAAGACAAGGTCCATAAATTCCATTAGGAACACATTTTAATGGACAGATTTTCTTATGTGTTTAAATATTCTGTTTCATTTTTTCCCTTACTTCTTTCCTTCTCTTTTCCCATGTTTCCAGAGGGCTTCTTCCTCCTCCTCTCCCCTTCCTTCTCCTCCTTCATTACTTTTCCCTCTGCCCACCTCCTTCTCTCCCTAAGCATCAATGTTAATGGAAAATAACATATTTCTTTAGAAACTTTGTTTCTAAAACTTTCCATATTTCATAGAAACTTTGTTTCAATGCTAGATTATTCCATAGCTTTATTTTTTGTTGATCATCCCGTCCTTTTTATCCAAATTGGAATCAATGCATCACTATTACAATCATATCTTTGCATATGCTTCAACTCCCACCCACCTCTTTTTGTCATACCCGCTTGATAAAACAGCAACCCTACATAAGTCTATCCAGTTGTATTCTTCCTGTCCGAATCCACATAACTGAATGTTGCTAAATAAAAGCACATTCAAGCAGGTTGGTACAGTTATAAATTTTGACAGTTCTTGCTACATGATAGTTGTGTCATAGAAGATTTTGATAATAAATGACAGTGAGCTCAAAATTGCATTCCCTGACAAGGATGTAGAATGCAGATTTGTTCTGTGATGTCAGATCAGTGAAATCTTAAATACTTTCTGTCTGCTGATGGGCAAAAAGCACTGTACCATGTTGCCTAACACTGTATACACTGGGTAAGGTGGCTCTTGAGCACTCGAAATACAGCTGGTTCAAACCGAGATGTGCTGGAAGTCTAAAAACACACACCAAAAAAAAAAAAAAAAAAAAAAAAA
>NW_006790551.1:4906955-4935654 GCF_000442215.2 Lipotes vexillifer
AGGGCTTCCCTGGTGGCGCCGTGGTTGAGAGTCTGCCTGCCGATGCAAGGGACACAGGTTCGTGTCCTGGTCCGGGAAGATCCCACGTGCCGCGGAGCGGGTGGGCCCGTGAGCCATGGCCGCTGAGCCTGTGCGTCCGGAGCCTGTGCTCCGCAACGGGAGAGGCCACAACAGTGAGAGGCCCGCGTACCACCCAAAACAAACAAACAAACACACACACACACTAGTTTTCAAAGATTTAGTACAAAAAAGTAGAATATAAAACCTCTCAGTCATTTTTATATGGATTACGTGTTGAAAAATATATTGCACTTATTAGATTAAATTAAATATCTTACTATAATTAATTTTACCTTTTTATTTTTGAAATGTAGCTGTTACAAAGTTAAAATTACATATGTGGTTAGCATTTGTGACTTGTATTTTCTGTTGGATAGCAGTGCTCTAAGCTTTCAAAAAAAACCCCAGTGAAATCCATTAAAGGTTTGATTTGTCCCTTATAAAATATTGTTATATAAATATTACCAGATAACTGTCATAAAAATGGTAACGTAATTCACAGTCCCTCCAGCAGTTTAAAGAGACCCTCTTCCCATTCATGCCCACCCACAGAAGGTATTTTAATAGTGACATTTCATTATTATTTTAATGCTAGGTAAAATGTAACTAGCATTTTTTCATATCATTTACTCATATTTCTATATGTATTCTGTCTTAATAATTTGTAAGAGCACATTGTAAGATCATACTGAAAGAACATATCATATACTTTATCTTATGGATCACAGCTACTTTATCGTAGTCTTTCTAAATGATTTAGATTATGGTGTTTGCTGCCACTGAATATATTTTAATGCTCATTGGTTC
Organism: Lipotes vexillifer; assembly: GCF_000442215.2. Taxonomy (NCBI): domain Eukaryota; kingdom Metazoa; phylum Chordata; class Mammalia; order Artiodactyla; family Lipotidae; genus Lipotes; species Lipotes vexillifer. Next base: position 4,907,823 of record NW_006790551.1, read on the forward strand.
AAATATGCTCATATTTTCTTTCCTAGTTCTGTTTCCTGTCTTGGCTGGAGGAGTCTTATAAACCCCTAAATGACCAATGTCACTTTCTACATTATTTTCTAGGATTTAAATTTTTATAGTTGCATGTAGTATGCTTGGGATTTATTTTTGTTTATAGCATGAGGCTGAAATCCAACTTAAGTTTTTCTTTTTTTTAAAAAAAATAAGGGCAGCCAATTGAGAAATCAACATTTATTAAAGGAACCCTACTCTTCCAAATGAGTTGAAATACCACCATTGCCATGCAGCAAATTTTCGTATATCCTGGAATTTGCATTCGGAGTGTTCTGTTCTAATGTATATGTTTATTCCCAAGCCAGTATCTGCTAAGGAAAGTTCTCCCAAGAAATCTCCTTTTCCTTTATTTTCTTGTCTATTAATAGATATTTATTCTTCTATTTTTCCACTTGCATTTAAAGATTATTTTGTCCACTTCTCCTTCCCATGAAACAATTGGGGGGGATGCTGTGTAACACGTAGTTTAGAAGCATTTAATAGAAAATAATCTAGCAGTTTTAAGTAGAAAGAACTTTAAGATAGGGAATTGAGTTTTTACGTAATTGATGTAACGAGTTTGGAAATAGGCTGGGACAATTTTCCTAAGTGTCCCGCTATGGTGGGGGGCTGGAGCAGGGGGTAGGGGCAAATGGGGTGGTGACTGCTTTCTTATCACCATCAGGAAGCTAGGGAATCTGGAAGGCAGTGAGCCAGATGTTGGCACCTGAAACACACTGGCGTCAGGACCCTAAGAATTTTTGGCTTATAAGCCATCTCCTGTTTGCTGGATCTGCACTAACAAAAACAGATGCCTTTCATTTCTTTGGAATTGCATTATATGTATATACTGATTTGGGGAGAATCAACTTTAAATTCTATTAAATATTCTATTGGATTAATTTGGGAAGAAAATTCTGTGTGAAGAAGGTCCTAGGTTTCAGAAGTATATAGTAACTTGGGTTACTTAAATCAATTGACAAAGTTGGAAACTTTCCACTCACTCAGTGTTACAACCGTATGAAGGTTGAACTTTCCTGATGTGCTTCTGTGAACAAATGTAACAAGACATTACTTTCTATATTTGAAATGTCTTTCCAGGTAATATTCTATCACAAAATTAGTTCCTTGAATCATTAATTGGAAAAATGTGACCTCTGCATTGAAATTATGAGAAGGAAAATATCTGAAATTTTATTAGTATTAAACTGTATAATATATTAAAATTAAAAGAAGACACACAATGCCTTTTTTTTTTTTTTTTTTCCTTGCGTTATGCGGGCCTCTCACTGTTGTGGCCTCTCCCATTTGCGGAGCACAGGCTCCGGACGCGCAGGCTCAGTGGCCATGGCTCACGGGCCCAGCCGCTCCGCGGCACGTGGGATCCTCCCGAAACGGGGCACGAACCCGCGTCTCCTGCATCGGCAGGCGGACTCTCAAGCACTGCGCCACCAGGGAAGCCCCACAATGCCTTTTTAAAAGGAATTTAAGATAGATCTTTGGATATGCCTATAGAATATTAGTTTACAACTTATCAAAAATTTTATTTGTATTATAGACGAAACTAATTTCCTAATCTCTCACCTGTTTCCTGTACATTTTTCCAATTTAACATTGATAAGTGTTATTTTACATGATAACTAAGGCTACAAGTTGTGTTCACCTTTGTGGGTTGATTATCTGTACTGATATCTATGTCTTATCTATATCAACTCAGATATGGGATCTGTCACTTACTTGTGTGACTTTGAACAGATTACTTATCTAGGATCCAATTCTTTTATATCTGGAATGGGTAACACCCTATTTTATAGGATCATGATGATTAAATATAATTCTGTGTGTAAAGTGCCTGGAGCATTCATAACAGGTGCTTAGCAAAAGGCAGATATTATTACATTCAGCATAAGCTGGTATTCAGCTTTCACTCTTATTAGAAGAAATGTGTTTACATGGCTCATTCCCTGCACTTCTGGTGTCACATACATATGAATCTCAGGATTGAGAGCCTCATATAAATGTTCTTTCAGTTCTCCTGTTTAATTATTCTCAACACTACATTAAACACTGTAATATCTCAAACACATGATTATCTGGTATTCACTACAAACTGAACTTGATGAAACCTGTGATCTGTTATGAAAACAAATACTGTGGTTCTATATGTGAATTGTGTGTTGTCTTCAGGAAAAACAGTTAATGGGTAAAGAACGTTTTTCTCATTTTGAGAATTTAGTTCTGTTTAAGCATCATATTTTCAAAAATAAAAATGTAGTTAATGTTCATTGCTTTATCCTTGGAGGAGACTTGGCCCACAACTGTATCATAGATGATACCCCCCTCCCTGGCCCCACGAAGAAAAAACAACAGACAGAAAAGCTGGATCATAGTGTAGTTGACTCATAGCGTAGTTGACTCTTAACTTTTGTGATAAAGGCATTTCTAATATCATCATAGAGTTAACTAATAGTTGATATAGTTGTATAGGTAAAGCTTTAGTGATGTATTTGAAATTGTTTAAATTATGTCTGAGCAGTGCATTCCTTATAGGCTATAAATCTATACAGTGCTTCACCTAGACCTCTGAGGGTGAGGAGAGTAACAGAAAGGGGACCCTAAGCAAATTTCTAGTTTTAAGTAACCTGCAGTTCCTAATTATGGAGAGAAAGGGACAGCTTTTCTAGTTTTTTTATGAGAGCCAGTCTTCTGAGAAGTTAGCAATTAACACACATTTCATTTCTGCCTCTCCTTGGGAAAATATAGAAGATTCGTTAGAAAGTATGCTCATATGTAGTACTTTATCATATGACCTCTGAGAATAATTTTCTGATCTGGTGCATATGAAAATCTAGGCTTAGGTTCCTCATTCTGAGTTTAAAGCCTACCTGAATCACCTAGTAGTTAGTCATGTGACCTTAGGTAAATGTTACAGGACCTCTCTGTATTTCACCAAGAAATGGGGAAAGAACATGTAATAATACTTGCAGCAGAGCAGGCGCTCTGTAATTGATGGCCGTCATGGCTGCTGCAAGGTGAGTAGCTGAGTGGCCATGTGAGACATTATGAAGGGTGACTCATACTTCTCTTACCTGATGGTCAGTACCTCAAAAACCTGAGTTCATACTTCCAGGGCTTTATTCCTTTAATACTGTGTTGCCCATATTGCTCTACAGCCTATATATTCCTTGGAAAAAAGTCTTCTATGGAGGAAAAAGTTTTGAATATACATATTAGAACATTAAAATGGCCTGAGAAATTCTGCAATAAACAATGTCTCTTCAATTTCCTTGAAGCTATTGTTTGACAAATATATTTAGCCGTGGGATGCTTTGTCATCTCAACACTGGTAGAGAAATAAGTCCTTCTGCACAAAGTTATCATCCCTGTTAAATGGCAAAGAGTTCTTGAGAGGATGGCTCTTTCAACCAGAGACTGGTTGCCCTCCTTTTAGCTGTTTTCCTGGGTCTCTTCATTCCATTGTGTAAATAAAGTTCTGACCCTTTGCTGATGACCACATTTTGAATGAGTGGGAGGGAGGGAGGCTTATAATAGAAATAAAAGCAGAAGGAGCTATACAGTAGTGAAATGACATTGGTAGACTGAGTAGGGCACACACAATTGGCCGATTTCTTTCATTCTCTTATGTTTAATTCTGACCATCCAGGTGGGACCTTTGATTACGGGATGTGCTAGAGAAAATGGGAGGAAAATCAGAAGGTGATTCTCTGTTAGGGAAAGGAAAGTGTATGAATGAAATGGAACTGGGAAAGTACACGGGGAATTCTAACATAATAATATTTTGGAATGTATTTATGGGGTTGATATTTAAATAACGTGTGCATCTTAACTGAGCAAATGATTTTACAGATATTTTCACATGTTATATCTGTAAACCTACCACTATCTCAGTAATCATGTAAGCTATGTAGATGCCTTCACATTGTTTAACTATTGGGATTTCATTCATCAGAACATTCTAAAATTAAGAGCATCTTGACTACATGGCCATAAACAGATTACTTCATGTTAGAAATGTCTGTCAATGAAACACGTGTTTGATGCAAACGTATGGGCTATTAAGAGTCACCCAAATAAATTTTTATTGAAATACTTTTCAACCTAAAACAACAGAAACTGATATATGCAAATAATTTAGACAGAGAATGAATTTTATGTCTTGGAGATTGACTAACTTAACAGCCCACATAGAAAACATGGTTAATACGACAATGACTTTTATTACTGAAATAGATTGGGTGCTATCTAAAGGAAGGGGTAACCTCTGGCATCCATTCAGCAGAGAAAAACACATTAATAGATGCTTCCTGATTTGCTAGTACAAAGTGTGACATTAGAGTAGCCAATTAAGTTTATGAAAAAGGATAAATAAAGGTGAAGCCATTTCTGAATGCCCTGTTTCTGAACATCCTCGGAGTCCTATATCTACCCTTAGATAACCACCCTGGTTTCCAAATTCTTTCTCAATTGTTTGGTTTGCATATGAGCTGCCTTTGATCGTGAAAAAAAGTCTTAAAAATTCACTGGACTATTTTTTTATTTTTTATAAATTTTTCAATTAAAAAACTTTTTTTTGGCTGCATTCGGTCTTCATTGCTGCACGCGGGCTTTCTCTAGTTGTGGCGAGCAGGGGCTACTCTTCGTTGTGGTAATGCGGGCTTCTCATTGCGGTGGCTTCTCTTGTTGTGGAGCACAGGCTCTAGGGCGCACAGGCTTCAGTAGTTGTGGCACGCGGGCTCAGTAGTTGTAGCTCATGGGCTCTAGAGTGCAGGCTCAGTAGTTGTGGTGCACGGGCTTAGTTGCTTCGCGGCATGTGGGCTCTTCCTGGACCAGGGCTCGAACCTGTGTCCCCTGCATTGGCAGGCAGATTCTTAACCACTGTGCAACCAGGGAAGTCCTCACAGAATTTTTTACACAAAGATAATTTTAAGGCATTTCTCAATATTATATTAACTTTTTAAATCTGGTAACTAATAGTTTAGTATTTTTACTAAGATTTCTATAACCGTTTAATATAACTAAGAATATTTAATTAAAATATATTCTGGGGCAAATAGAGTATGATTATGGTTTAAAAGAAAATGAAATTTAATATCCTCCATGTATGTCTAGAAGATTAAATCATTGTGCTTCATTACTTTTTCTAAAATAATACATGTACATAATTGAAAATATGTAACAAAGACTGAAAAAGCAGAAAAAAGCAGTGTATGTACTTCTAGTTTTTATTTTTCTATGTTTACTTTTAATAGTTTTACTCATTTAGCATTGTAGCTTTAATATATTTACTATTTGTATATGCACTTTAAAATTTCATTTGTATAGCTGTTTGGTGATATGACATTTGTAAATATGTCAGCTGTGCTCTCTCATATAAATCTGTTGCACAATGTTTTAAAACAAAAGAAAACGGAAGAAAAAGAAGAAAATCCACAGTGATTTATTGGATAAAAGAATAGATCATTGTCCATACAAGATTCTTTTAATTAATTTAAAGAAAGACTGAGAAAGACAAATTTGGTATGATTTCACTTTTATAAAAAACAAAACAAATTAATCAGCATAACAAAACGGAAACAGAGTCATAGGTACAGAGAACAAACAGGTGGTTGCCATAGAGAAGGAGGGTGAGGGGATGAGTGATTGGTGAGAGAGATTAAGAGTTACAGACTTTCAGTTACAAAATAAATGAGTCATAGGGGTGAAATGTACAGCAAGGGGAATATAGTCGATAATATTGTAATAAGTTTGTATGGTGACAGATGGTAACTAGACTTATGGTGATCATTCTGTAATGTACAGAAATATCAAATCACTATGTTGTGCACCTGGAACTAACATAGTATTGTGGGTCAATTATATTTCAATTAAAAACTATGTATACTCTCTGAGTCAATTTTAAGTATACAGTATGGTATTGTTCCCTATAGTGACCATGTTACCTTTAGTCACCATGCTGTACATTTCTTAAGTTTTAACTCATTTAAATTATGATTATAAATGAGAATTGTAATTTAACCTTCATTTAAATCATGATTCTCTTTCCCAGACATTTTTCTTAGGATTTCTTAAGTTATATTGCCAGTGTTCTCAGACATTTTCCAATGCTTATGTCACTTCAGTCCCTTGAATGTATCATGATACAGTGGAAAGAGCACAGTTTTAATATTTGGAAAGGGTTTTATAGCCAAGTATGTCCCTAGTGTTGTCAGCCATATTGTTTTTTAAACATTGACAATGTAAATTAACACTTCCAAGATGCTTATGGGCCCTGCAACAACAACAACAAAATTTAACTTTATTAACTCTTCTAAGACATATTGGGGATGGTTTTGATTGTAGAAAATTTGGGAAATACAAGGAAGAAATATAAAATCCCATTTCAGTGTACTGCCCAGACTTCATCCTGTTTACATATTGAGACATTTTTTTTAACTTGTATGTATATAACATTTTTTAAAGAAAAATTGGACCTAAAAATAATAAATAAAACAGTAGTTTTTAGGAACATAGGAAAATTTTTTTTTATAGCACTGGATTTGAAGTCAAATAAGCACAGGATCAAATCCTGGCTCTGTCACTGATGGACCGTCCTCTTTTGCAAGCTATGCAACCTCTCTGATGCCCAGGAGGCATTATGTATATTGATGATAACATCAATTATTCAGGAGAATGATTGGCTCATAAGAGTAATTCAATTAGTATCTCTTATCTTAAAAGAAAAACACTACAGAAATTAAAGTTGGTTTCTCTAGGCACTTGGGAGTGAGGATATTTGTCAAGAAAGAGTGGACTAATGCCTCTATATTCTTGTGTAGGAGTAATTATCCTTCATTTATTCTGCATCTCCTGTGCTAGGGTCCAGGGATATACACAAAGTTGGCTCCAGCCCTCAGGGACTGTATTTAAGTGAAATAGGATGGGACAAGCTGAATAGCTCTATTTCTTTTTATCTTCACTGTGACTCAACATCAGGTGACTCAAAACCCCTCAGCCTGCATAGATCTGAATAATTCAGTCATGAGAACCAGTATGCAGGCCAAGCAACTGCTAAGAGTGTTTTCTCTGACTACTCAGGGTGATTCCTGATGCATACCTGCTGTTGCAGAAAGTCACCACTCATTTTAGAATGCAGTCATGAGTGCGGTCTCTAGGGACAGAGTTTTGCAAATTTCAGTCATTCTCATAAGACCTTCCCCAATTTTTGGCTGTACTACCCATCTTCTTCCCTTTTAAGAAAAAACTTTTCTTTAGGCTAAATTTGTTTAGCTTAAATATGATATATTTTAAAAAATTATATCACTACCGTAAATGAAAAATCATTATCACTTGCCGTAAGTAGAAGGTGACCGTACAAATAAACAGATTGAAAATCAAATAATTTTGAAAAAAATTGTAGCTAAGGATAAGCTCTGGGCACATGGGTCACTCTGTCTTTGATCGTGTTGGAGTTCATGAACTCACAGGAGCTCCAAACTGAGACATAGCCCTTGAAGGAGTCAGGATTGGAGGAGTACTCTAAAGGGAATGACTTTCCCTCTGTGACTTCCTGTCACAGTGTCCCAGGAGTTTGCATCCCACCCACTGGCAAATGCTATCTCGGAAGACAGATTTCACTTTCCAGTAGATTGAAAGGAAGTTTTATTTAGAGCTGACAGGTGTCAGGCACTATGATAAATGCCCCACATACTTTATCTCATTTAATTCTCACAACAACCAATTTCATAAGTGGTATTATCCAAATGTTACAAGTGGGGAAACCAAGCTCAGTTAGTTATTTGTCGAATTTGGACTCATGATAGCCTTACCCCAAAGCTTGGCCTCTTGACCACTGTATGCCTCTCTGAAGTAAACTCATTTCATTCTCACACAAACCCATATATACATCCATGTCAGGCAGATATTCCTCCCATGTGAACATTTCCCATTGTTTAATCAATAAAGTAGCCATGTATATAGAAAGTCATCTTAATAGAAACATGTACAGCATAGAAGATGATATCGTTACTTATTAGTAGATCCACTTAGAAACATTCTTTACAAGCGATAGAATAGACAACCACAGTTTCCAACTGATAATCAAAAATATTTAGAAAGTTTTGCTACTTTCAGGGTCCTTGGAGATGAATGAAGTAATAGGAAGTGAAATATCTACAGTGAAATGCTAGAAAAAATGTCTTTAATGAAGGCCGTCAGGGTATTTAAAATAATGAAAGCTGTAATACATATGTGATTAAAATATATTGTAAAATGCCTGCAGTAGAGTACTTTAAGAATGCAAGGCTAATAATTTGCACCTGCCTAATGCTTTGCATCCTCAAAGGAATTTTCAAACCCCTGCTAATTGACTCTTAGAAAATTCTTCTAATGTATCATTTGCTTTGACTCAATAAGAAATTTAAACAATGATCTTTTAAGCTTTTTAATTAAGGTTATCCTACAAACACTGTGTGAGGAGAAGCAGAAAGTATACTTGTACGTATATCTGTTTTACTTTAGAAGGCTTTGGGGAAGGGAGGGATAGAACCAGAGCTGAAAGCAGTGTTCAGATGTTGTGGTGGACAGAATAATGGCACCCCAAAGGTATCTACATCCTAATCCTCGAACCTGTGAATATGTTATTCACCTGGCAAAAAAAGGATTAAGATTGAAGATGAAGTTAAGATTACTAATCAGTTTACCTTGAGAGGGAGAGAGTATCATGGATTATCCAGGTGGGTTCAGTATATTCACTAGGGTCCTTATAAGTGAAGGAGCAGGCAGCATGTCTCTTGCTGCTGGAGACACGTACTGTATTCTGTAACATCTTATGCAAAAACCCGAACGAACTTTTTGGGCAACCCAATAGTATGAGAAGGACTCAGCCCAATGTTGCTGGCTTGAAGATGGAGGAATGGGGCGAGAGCCAAGAACTGTGGATTGCTTCTAGAAGCTGAAAAATGCAAAAGAATGGATTCTTCTCTGGGCCTCCAGAAGGAACATAGCCCTGCCTATGTCTTGGTTTTAGCCTAGTGAGACCCATTTCAGACTTCTAACTTCCAGTACTGTAAGATAGTAAATTTCTGTGGCTTTTAAGTCACTAAGTCTGTGGTAATTTTTTACAGCAACAATAGGAAACTAATACAGATTTCTAAACACAGGTGGACTCAACAGGAGCAAAGAATTGCATTCTTTGCATGAATGCCACAGATAAGACCCTATCCATCAAACATTCATACACCATCAGCCTAGTTAAAACACTGGATGTAACCATGAAAAAATTAGCTGTTATAAAACCTGATATCAGTGTAACACTTTAGAAGTCATCCTTGGTAAGATAGATAGTTATTCATTATTGAAACATCTCTCTGGAATTCACTGTTGTTTTAATAGAGAAACAGAAAAAGAAAGCTCCATTATTATTTGTTCCCATTTGATGGTTTTACCAGTTTAATAATCCTTGTTGTTAATGCTACTGGCTACTGCTGCTATTACAGTTTTTACCAGTACAGATATGTGAACTTCTGCAAGGTGTTTACTTTTTCAGTGCCTCAGCCACCACAAGTGCAACATGAGGTAAGAAGAGCACTTGTTCACAGGGGTGCAATGAGGTTAAAAGAAATCAGTGCTTGTAAAACACCAGAACAGTCGTTGGCACATATTAGGCACTCACTACATTTTGGTAGCCTTAATTATAATTATAATTATCATCATCATCGTCATCATCCACTGCCATGCGTATCAGTGACTGCTGGATGCCAGGCCTGAACCCGGCATCCAGATTTAGTATTTTATCTCTAGGAATTGGGGGTCAGTATCTCCACGTTTTCAGGTAAAGAAAGAGAAATAATTTAACCAAGAAAAAAACCTAACCAGGTTGAAGAACTTTAAAATGACGGAGTGAGGACTGTCCCTGAGATATTTGGCTAAACTTCTGCTAGGCTTGGTGCTAGATGCCTCCTGCTTTCAATACGTAAAGCTCTGTTCCATCTCATCCCCTCCGAGGACAACTATAGACTGGAAGACAACTGATTTAGATGGGCACTCCTTGTAAAAGGTCACTAATGTTATTCCGTGCTCCCACTTTGTTTTAATATCTGAGAACGTGAACCATCTTTTAACACTAGTAGGGAATTATTTTGATGCCATTTTCTCCTAATGATAAAAATTGGGTTGGTGTCAGGCTATTTTGCCATGAAAGGAACCATATGGAATCGTTTTAGGGGTATTCTCTTGTAAAAGTAAATTGTAGAACATGTGAAAAATAGAGAATAAGATAAGAATAAAATTATAGTATACCATAGCCCTTCACTAAGAAATAAGGATTGATAATATTTGCCTGGAATTGTCAGTTCGTGTGTACATATGTGAAAGAGCTCACATTTTATGTATGGTTTTATACTGTTCACAGTGGTTTGCATATTGATTCATGATACATTTTCAGATTTTTTTTTTTAGGTCCAACAGAGACTTTGTAAAATTTAGATGTTGTTTTGGATGTGTAAATTGTTCAATTCTGCATTTTATGATACTTAAGGATTTATTGGCACTTTGTTTCCAAGACTGTGTTTCTAATTAACCCTAGGACAAATAAGATTCTTTAGCCACAGGTCTTAATGAAATACTAAAATAAACTACCTTGTATTAAGGTAACTTGTAAAGATCCATTTCCTTTTTTTAGTACATAAATCCCATTAAGGGTAGGAATTGTGCTTCATAATCTTTATATTTCTTAAAGTCTGAACAATTGTTTTTGATAATAATCATTAAATGATTTTTAAGTAAACATATAAAAAGTATAAATGATTAGGGAATTGATATTGAGGCATTTTAAATCAACATTATGGTACTTATGGATAATTGTGGTAAATTATCCTGTTGAATTTCAAAATAGCCGATCTGAAAATCCAAGTGATGAGAGAGAACTATAAAATGTTAGAGCAGTGAGAATCAGGATCATTGAAGGGTAAGGATGATGTCTTGTTAAATATGACTGTCCAGAAGTACTAAGAATTTCCAATGAAAGAACTGTACCTTCCAACTGTGTCTATATTTTCAAGTATCTGTTGCTGATTTTCAACTTTGCTTACAGTTTTAAGCTATATTAATATATAGGAACTCCTCAAGTTCAACTGGTAAAATTTTTAAATACTAATATTATCTTACTCTTACAAGCTCAGAGAAAAAATATAAGGGAAAATTCAGTATTTGAATAGCTTTTTCTCTACACTATATTTAAGTGTAATTAAGCAACCAGATTCAATACATAAAATAGATTACTAAAATTGTTTAATAAATGTAAAACATTTATTTTCATATATTTTTTTTTTACATCTTTATTGGAGTATAATTGCTTTACAATGGTGTGTTAGTTTCTGCTTTATAACAAAGTGAATCAGCTATACATATACATATGTTCACACATCTCTTCCCTCTTGCGTCTCCCTCCCTCCCACCCTCCCTATCCCACCCCTCCAGGTGATCACAAAGCACCGACCTGATCTCCCTGTGCTATGCGGCTGCTTCCCACTAGCTATCTACCTTATGTTTGGTAGTGTATATATGTCCATGCCTCTCTCTCGCTTTGTCACCGCTTACCCTTCCCCCTCCCCATATCCTCAAGTCCATTCTCTAGTAGGTCTGTGTCTTTATTCCTGTCTTACCCCTAGCCTCTTCATGACATTTTGTTCCCTTAAATTCCATATATATGTGTGAGCATACGGTATTTGTCTTTCTCTTTCTGACTTACTTCACTCTGTATGACAGACTCTAGGTCCATCCACCTCATTACAAATAGCTCAATTTCATTTCTTTTTATGGCTGAGTAATATTCCATTGTATATATGTGCCACATCTTCTTTATCCATTCATCCGATGATGGACACTTAGGTTGTTTCTATCTCCGGGCTATTGTAAATAGAGCTGCAATGAACATTTTGGTACAGGACTCTTTTTGAATTATGGTTTTCTCAGGGTAATGCCCAGTAGTGGGATTGCTGGGTCATATGGTATATTTTTGACATAGCTCTGTGTTTAAAACTTTTATATGATATAGAGCTTCAGTTTTTGATGGACAGTATCCTTATACATTTTAATAAGAGAGAAGGAATATAGAAAAAATTGTAATAATTCTTCCCAGTTCTTCATTTTCTAAAATCATCTTTCCTTTTCTAGTAGTTTACATTTTTATAAGAATTTATACATGTATCTTATTATATTATACACTTCTAAATGTCGAATATTAATGAAAGCAGTTCCATCAGGAATTCTCAGTGCTTCATTATTTCAGTTCAGAAAAGAGTTTAGAATTCAATCTTGTACAAAATGTTAGTCATAAGTAAAGTAATTGAACGTTAATGTTTTAAACGTTAGCTTTTGTAACCTGGTTATTGCCTGAGTTCTAGGCTGTTAATTTTCCTAATACGACACCTGGTACACGAGAATTAATAACAGTAAAATCGCAGTTTTTATAAAAGTATGAAGTAGAATACTCTTAAAATTGCTTTTACTTAACCACACATTATATTATAAAATCTGCCCCCATCACTATCTATATTACTTTTTATAGTTTTGGATAAACATCATAAACACAATGTTCATTTCAGAATTGCAATCTAAATTTTAGATATGTAATTTCAAATATTGTGTTCTTTGTTTGGAAATAAGTGATTTGGCCCTCATATGACAAACAAAAATCATTTTGGTAAAATAAGACAGATTTTGAGCAAACAAGTTAATGATTTTAGTGAATTGAATTATGCACATGCATTTAGTTCCTAGTAAATAACATTATAAGCCACTTGGATTTTTTCTTTTTCCCCTCATTAGGAAAGACTTTTTCTTTTTTTTACATCAGCAAAACTCACGTTGTAATTATCAAGTATGGTACTAGAAATACTAACAGCATGAAAAAGACTCTACAGCAATTTTCAAACTTGAGTGGACATAAGAATTTCCCCAGTGTTTAGCTGCACAATGGATGATTCTTTCCTGGGTACCAATCCCAGGAAATAATGATTCTATCAAACTCCCAAAGTGGTTCTGAGGCAAGTAGGCCCTTGACCACATGATGAGAAAAGAATGAAGTTGCAGTGGGGCAGTGTGGCTGTTATTAAGTGCTGTAATGGAGTTGAGGACTTTTATAGAGGCACCCAGTATTTTGATCACTTGCAATTGTTTGATCTCTACACAGAACTCATGTTTACTGCGAGCATGTGCCCCAGTTTGTCTCCCAGTGAGGGAGACAAAGAAACAAGGGAATGCCAACACAGTTTTGGATTGCTTCCGCAAGTGGTAGGAGACATACTTTGCTCTGTCTGCTATTTGCCTTCTGGTCAAGAATGGTCACAGGAGGATGCAGACATCAGGAAGGGGTGGGGGATTATATGCTTGCTGGTATTGCTTTCAACAAATGAGCAGAAATTCATTCTCTTCTTTGTTTCAGTATGTCCATGTATTCTAGTTTTCTAGCCATTTCTAAGATATTTTACAATGCCCACAGAAAAATGTGAATTTTAAGTTAAACTTTCCACAGAGGGTTTTGCTAAAGGTATGTTCTTACTCAGTTATATTCTTATATTGTGACCTCATATGTAATTCTGCACATAATAAAACTGTTGAAAGACATTAGTGTCTTTCTGATAAACACTTGCCAGTATAATTAAGTTGCACGATTCCACTAAAGATTGAGACTGTGGAGTGTATTTACTGTGTCCTTGGTTTATATACTTCAGTAATAGAGACAAAAACGCATTCATTTCCATGAAAGGAATTCAGAAAGAAAATGATAAACTATTTGGTCATTGCTCTCAAGCCATGATTAGCCATGGCTAATTAATCATGGCTCTTTTTTCCTACCATTGCCACCATCTTGTGTTTTGTAAAGAAGAGGTAGAGATGAGAAGTGAGGGAGACAAAGAAACAAGGGAATGCCAACACAGTTTTCTCCTGCTCAGAACTAGGACAGCAAAATTAGATTTGCCAGTGAAACTAAAGTCAATTCTCTTTTTAATCTGATCAACTGATCATGTGCTTCTGTCCACTGAAAAGCCCAAGGAAAGGACTGCAGTTTTATTTCATTTTCTCAATAACATTGCCTGCAGTGTGCTTTGATACCCAAACCAGAGTTGGCAGTAGATGATGGGGATTTAAGCCCGCCTCTGTGACCTACCATTGGTGTGACCTTGGGCAACTCTCTCAAACTTTCTAACTTGTGTCTTCTCAAGTTTAAAATTTTGTTTTTGACTTAAATTGAGTTAAAATACTTTTCTTAAAACTGTAACACTATGAATAGCAAAAAACATATCGTAATATTCATGTGAATGCACTTTGTATATTATTACAATTGAATGGGATTTCAGTGTATGTTACTTTGAAATGTGGCACATTTACAGTCAAGTGTTGTTACCTGATTAGTTGCGAGGCTCCCCTGTAGCTGCATTGAAGCCCCTCTGGCTTGGGTCAGCGAATTCTTTCCTGCTCTGGTTCCGGCTGCCAATAACAAAACAGTTTGGTGCGAGCAGGACAAGCTTTTATTCAATGGCTTGAACGGGAATGGAGAAGGGGAGCTCATGCTCTAAAGGCACCTTCTCCCCTTTAGAAAGAGGGGAGGGGAGTCAGGGAATTTTAAGGGGTAGGAGGCAGACAGGTCATCAGGGCTTTAGAAAAGGGGCGGAGATTTCCTGGGGGTAGCTGGGGGCCGCTGGACACGCACAGGCTTCCAAGTTACTTCCGTGTGTAAACACGGCATCCATTGTGCCTGGCAGAGCACAAATCCCTCCTTTGGGCAGAGATTGTAGCACGGTAATGAAGCAAAGGTAACTTTCAGACACCTTCAGATTCCATCTGTGCAGACACGGCCCTGTGGTCAAGTCAGAGCTGGTTCCGGGCGGTTGACCACTGTATATCTCTCAAACCATATATCTCTCAATGTACAGCTGCAAAACATCTCTGCCAAACACCAGGTACTTTTGAAACAAACACAGAAGTAAATCAGGGAAAGTGTCCTTTAGCTCTCAGGGGTTGGTATGGAAACACAGAGATAAATCAGGCCTAGGAAAGCAGTGACTTTCAGCCTGCTTTGCCCACTATATTGAATCTAGCCAGTTCAGTCTGGTTTTGTCACTGGTCTTTGTGGCATCCTGTTGATAAAACACAGCTAGACTGTATGGTTAAAAACAGTTTCTGCGCGTGAGGGCTGGGCTGCTTAGCATGGGTGACAAAGCCACTTTTCAGGAAGAAACGTCAGGGACTTGTACTGAGGATGGAGGTAGGGCTGGAGCAATAAATCCTTCTTCAGTGCTTAAGTTGTTACGCAACTGAGAAATAAGACCAAAAGAATAAAGCAGAAGGGAAATCGAAGATTGCCTTTATTATTGGTAAAATTTGCATTGGCTAATGTGGTGTATATCTAACTTGCTTTTGTATAAGCCACAAAGAATATAAGGGTATCACTGCATGGAAAAAAAGTAACTTGTAGTCTCATGTTTCCAAGATATATTTTCTTAATTAGTAACCTAGTTAGGGTTAATGAAATGAGCATATTCTTTTCTACTCTTTCTTCTTTTACTCAAAGTAGATCCATAGTTCAGGCCTTTTCTTCAAAGCAAGTGGACAGTTAGAGATACTGCCCAAAGTTCTGCCACCTGGGAGAATTTCCTTTCACCATTCTCTTCCAAGGACGACGACCATGGGTTCCAGGGTTGTAATGCAGCAACCATTCACTTTGGCCTAGTGCCAATATATTTTCAGACCCAAGGCACGTAGTATTTGGTTTCGTTTACTATTTTGGGGTTTAGCAGTTCCAGAGACATATTTTTTCCCTTCCTCCCAAAATATCCTCATTCTCTGTAAGGATTCTGCCATTTGCTATGTATACGTATTGCCACATACATTCCAGGCTTTAAAAACCCACAGGATATCTCTATGGGCCCACTGGAACCATGATTAGATACACCCCCAAGGCAAGAAGTTATTTATCATTACACCTGACTTCCATAAATTCCCTTTTACCAATGTGCTATGGGGCATTTTGGGTCCACGAAAATGGTAGTATACATGGCTGCAAGTCTCTGGGGAATGCTTGGGAAAAGATTTGTTGTCTACATGTTTAGCAGCACAGAAGAAGAATCCTTTCTCAAAGGGACTTGGTCTTCCCTAAGTTAATGGGCTCTGAGTCTGTAAGCCAGATAGGAGGCTGTGAATCTCCACTATTGTAACTTAAGTCAGTTTCTGCACTCATACCTAGAATTGTTTTGTTTATAAAGGTGAAATCGAACCTTCATAGGCTATGCAGATGTTTCATTCCTAAGGACCCTCAGATCAATTAGTTACCGTAACAGATCCCTGCAGTGAAAAACACT
This sequence comes from Lipotes vexillifer, assembly GCF_000442215.2. Classification (NCBI taxonomy): domain Eukaryota; kingdom Metazoa; phylum Chordata; class Mammalia; order Artiodactyla; family Lipotidae; genus Lipotes; species Lipotes vexillifer. The sequence goes on from NW_006790551.1 coordinate 4,924,214, forward strand.
TTGATTACTTAAGTTGCCTGTAATAATGAAGTGCTGCCGTTTATTCTCTACCAATCCAGAGTTCATTATTCCCCCACTGACATAAAAAAGTGCCATTTGGAGGTCCAATTCGCATCATTGTCTCCAGGCTAGAGAGGACAGACAGTACAGAGCTTCTCGTGATTGAATTTCTTAATACTTAGTGAAGGGAATGTCAGAATACTCTAGGGCAAGGGTCAGCAAACTATAGGCAACAAGCAGAGTCCAGCTGGTGGCATATTTGTGCACAGCCTCTAAGCTAAGAATAGATTTTACATTTTAAAGAGTTATAAGAAAAGAAAAAGAAGAGGAGAAGAAAAAGAATGAAGAAAAGAAGGAAGGAAGAGAGGGAGAAAGAAAGGGAAAGTGAAGATATCCTATGAGGCCCACAAAGCCTAAAGTATTTATTATCTAGCGCTTTACAGAAAAAATTTGCCTCCTTGACCTCTTTTAGCTATCATGGTAGGCAAGTTCTAGCCTTGTAATCACATTGATTGTAGGCCATTACAGAGTCCAAGCTTTACTTATCCATTCTATCGACTGTTAATGCCACTCAGGTACTTGAGATAACACATTACATTTTGACTCCTGTATGAATATAACCATATTGATGAGTTCAGTTGGATTCAGTCCTCTGTTTTGCCCTCCTTGGTCTAACAACTCTTAAAATCCATTCCATACATACTTTCCAGACTCATGCTGATATATATTGGCAAGGCCCTGTAATAATTTCTGTGTTTGAAATAGTTTCTCTTAGAATATTCCTTTCACTTAGGGGATCTAACTTTAGTTATTGATATTAAAGGCAATCAGTGAGGGATGCTGGCATGGTTACTGAGAAAAGTTGACGTAGCTTGTAAGGCAGTTGCCTCAAGTGAAGTTCCTGAAAACTTTTAATTTTATTTTGTTTTTGTTTATTTGTTTTTACAAGGAGTACAGGTTCACTTGGTTAAAAAGGATCCAGGGACATTTGGAGGGTTTTGCCTGCTACTGGAATTGCAGCTCTGTCTTTGTGTGAATGCATGTTCTCTAGGACAGAGAAGCCAAATACCAACCCCCTCCATATCTGTAATCCCTATTGCCACCACAGACACTCTATCTCCTAAAACTTTCCCCTCCATTGACACTCCATCCAATTATACCATTATGTCATTATGGTGCTTCTGCATGCCATAAACTGCCAGTGTACTGTTTTCCCTTGATGAGGGCTTGCTTGTGTTCTCCACAACTATGAGAGCAATCCAATTCCAAAATCCGTCTTATAGTGTCTGTTTCCTGTGGTCACTCCTAGTACCTATATTTATTAGGATCCCAGCAAGAAACGGTGCCACCATCAAAGATTTTTAACTGAAAAAATTTAATAAAGTGATTATTTATTAACATGTGCAGGGCTGAAGAACCCAAAGAGGGATAGTGAAGCATTTGAAGAATAAGCAGGAGTCCTTTACGCTGCCAGTGAGGGAAGTGGAGGAAAGATGGTTGCTAGAGATGCATGAAAATTGGAACCACGGAAGAAAGGCCACAGAAGAGCCACAAAAGAAAATGGCCACTGCTAAAATTAGAATGGGGGAGTGAGTGACAGGACCGATAAATAACCCTATTATTCCTTTCTCTCACCTTCTGGTGTTCTGATGGTGCTTTTCATTGGAGTGGGCATGGGAGCCTGGGTGATGTAATCCATAGGGAAGAAATCAGTCTGGAGAGATCACAAAAAATATTCAGATCCTAATGAGATCATTCTTTTATTTTTCCAATATTTTTTTAAATAAATTTATTTATTTTTGGCTGCGTTGGGCCTTCGTTGCTGCATGCGGGCTTTCTCCAGTTGCGGCGAGAGGGGCCCACTCTTCAGTGCGCTGTACCGGCGGTGGCTCCTCTTGTTGCGGGGCACGGGCTCTAGGCGTGTGGGCCTCAGTAGTTAGCTGTGGCTCGCGGTCTTCAGAGTGCAGGCTCAGCAGTTGTGGTGCACGGGCCTAGTTGTTCTGCGGCATGTGGGATCCTCCCGGACCAGGGCTCAAACCCGTGTCCCCTGCATTGGCAGGTGGGTTGCTAACCACTGAGCCACCAGGGAAGTCCCAGGAGATCATTCTTGAGTGTGAATTGGAGAAATTAGAAGCACCTAAGATACTGTGTGAGATGATACTACTCCCATATTTAATTGATTCTGATAATGTTTTTTTTTTGTTTTAGGCTAGTCAAATTCTCTGAAATCAGAATTCATCTTAAAATTTGTAATATGTCATAGTTTATTTGATCACAGTATTCTTTTCTGAGAGGAATATCAAATAATAGCCTGTCTTATGGTCAGTGTTGTCCAATTCAGTAATCTATAATGGCAATAAAAGGAGGGAGAGGGTATGGACATTACAGAAATAGAATTCCGTAAATTTGAATTAAGTAAGTTTGAAACATATTAAAACCTCCTTACAGATCTAGTATCTTTTATGTTTATAATTCTTTAAATGAACTATTAACAATTTGTATTAGTGATAAAAAGTGATAGAGGTGGGAGCTGAACATTTGTAGTTTATATATGAAGGGGTAGGAGGTCTTCGCAAAATAATCCTGTAACAATTAACACCATGCTTTCTTTACAGAAAACAAGGAAAAAAAATCTCTTTCAAGGTTGTTCTGTGAAGCATAGAAGCATTTATTTGCATCTTAAAAGGAAAAAGAAAGGGGAAGGTCTGCATTTGTATAAAAATAATTTTTGCTGGTCGTTGTTCTTCACCGTAGCTGAAAAGTGTAATCTTAAAATGTGTTGGTACCTTCCTGTATTTGAAAAGAAGAACTAAGTTAATTAGCATATATGTTTATAGAGATTTCCCCTGAAGAAGACCCTAAGAAATGGACATGAGTACAAGCAGTTTATTTAAAGATAAGTCCATGAAGCACTAGTGAGAGAATTGGGAATGTGAGACAAGAAAGGGAGAAAAGCCGATACTGTGTATATTAATAAGCAGAATAATGTGATGAGCAGTTATAATTCAATACCACTGGGAATCCTCTAATTACTGTGTAGAACAAACCTCAGAATTGTCCCACTGAGGGATGGGGAAGCTGACCTGTTTACACCTTGACTTCCATCCCTCATTGACTGAGGGTTGCCTCCCAGCCCTCCGTGCACTAAATCCCCAGCACTTCTGAGCTGCCAGGCAGGCACGCGGGCTGGGGAAGCTCCCTCAGCTCCAGGGAAAGTCCTCAGGCAGCAGAGCAGAGGTTGGAAGCGGTCCGCGTGTGCTTAATAGCTGAGCATCAAGCTGAAGCCAGAGGGCCAGGAAGATGTGGGTTGTGTATCAGCTACACAGAAATACACGGAAAACACCTGGTACTTTTTGCCACTTGTGGATAAGTGAAATTAATCAACTTTCCTGGAGAAGAAGTAAGAGTTATAGTGTATTTTGCTACCTTAATACCTTTGGAAATTGTCCTCAGTTTTGTTCCCCTGTTGTACTAGGTAGAGTACAAATTAGAGTATAAGACCAATTCAGTTATATTTACTATATAATTTGAGTAATGATATATATTTGTGTGTGATTAGATCAAGATTAATGTTCATGTTATCACTACTGAGTCCATTATGGCTGTAACTCATTTCTTTGTAATTTTGTTTCTTCTGCACTTTGGTTACCAGTTAGAAAAATATAATATTGAAAACGTGCATCATACTGTCTTTCTCCATTATGCACAGACATGGGTGAGAGGTGGGATCTTATTCAAAAAGAAGAAAATCTGCCATTTTGAGCTGGGCATATATAATAGGAAGGATTTGGTTGTATGGCCAGTCTCATTCTTTTGGCAATATGTAGTATAATTCATTCTCATAGCAAAAACAATTATTGATATCAATTATTAATACACATTTTCTTCAAGCTTGGAGATTTGTTCAGTATTCTGTAAGATAAATAAATAAGGCATCATTATGGAATCTGAAAGAACACTTTATAGTAGTTAGATCTATTTTGCTCATACCATTGTAGTACAAGCTGTCCTTTATGTTCCTAGACTTGAGATTTACATTTTAAATAATTTATTTGCAGACCTTAATGGCATTTTCAATACCAATTTCCCTTTATCTTGATGACGCTTTCCAGGAACGAACATTTTGTGCTTCTATATTTCAGGTTCATCCTTTATTGTTTCATTTCACAGCCTATAAAATCTGGCCATCATTAATGACAGTAACCCTCCTTAAACAAGCAGAATCATGATTTAGGTTTGATTTAAGTGTATAAAACAAAGTGCATTGCAAGGTCAGTTGGCTCCTCTTGAGAAATCATAGAGAACTGTTGTTGAGTCTACAATGTAAATGTTACTCAAGGACAAGCTATTTTCTAGAATAAGGCCCCTTTATTAACTTTTTGTATTTTGATCCAACATGCTTTCATACAAAGAGATTGGAAGGTAACATAAAGACCAATTACTATCTTCATAACCGTGACAAGTTAGTCAATGTGATCATCAGTAAGATAAAAATAACAAGGCCAACTCCGTACAGTTTTATGAATATTAAATGAAGTAATGCATGTTAAATGCTTAGGAACATACCTGGTCCGTGGAACATCTCGATAAATAATATTTGAGAAAATTAAAGAGTAAAAACCTGAGATCATTTAACCCATAGAAAAGAAAGGGCTAACATTTAATTCTAGTCTTAGTTTCTGAAATCTGTCAAACAGAGTTTACTAAGTACAAGTCAAATATAAATTTTAAAGGAAGGCACAATTTCAGCACAAGAAAAAATGGCCATAGCGTATGCGAGAGACTTCCTGTCTAATTTTCTTGGGAAGTTTTGAAAGATAGGTTATGATTGTCTTTAGAATTGATTTCCTATGGTAGTGTGATATCCAACCATATAATGTGGCAGTATTCATTCTGTACTTCAATACATCCTCATAGCCTAATGTATAACTTTATTGATTTAAGTTTTAGAGTCAGGAAGGAAGTTCTGTGAGTTCTTCATAGACAACGACACTCTTGGATTCCTCTTTTTTCCCTGATGGGAAACCAGAGGAGCTTTCACATACTTTGCATACTTGATCTTAACTCATAGGCTGCTTCATAGAGACTAATCTAGTTCATATCACTGCAAAGAATCTATTTTAATCTTTTAGATAATGTTACTGTGTCCTTTACTGTTAAAGGTTAAAAGTACGGACTGTAGGGTCAGACTGCCTGCATTGGAGTCCTAATTCCGGTACTGATTCAGTTTTCCCATCTGTAAAATAAGAGTAACATTAGTACCTTAAAAGGGTAAATTTTGAGAATTAAGTGAAATAATATGTATAAAACAACAAGAGTCCTAGTTTATTTTAAGCACTCAATAGTTTATTATTAGTTTTATATTTACCCTAATTATTTTATAACTAAACAGCAGCTTACTCTGGCTATATGTAATATAAGGAAAACTCTTCCTCTGCTGTTCCTCAAACATAAAAATACTGAATTATGACACTATGTTTGTGTTTGTTCAATAACTACTTATTTAGCATTGAGGCTAGGTGAAACACTACATAGAGAATAGCAGAAATATGCTGATGATTCCTACACAACTTGTGTATGATTCCCATATGTTTTCTGCCAGTTATTTTTTCTCATTCTGTATATGTAAATCTATTTTTAAATTTTTGTTGAATATCTGTTCAAAAAATTGTGCTAGGCATTGTGTAGGAATCAGTGAGTTGAAAGAGGAAGCATCTTCCTTGGGGATACTATTTATATCATGAGAAAAGATATAGATAATTCAGTAAAAATGCAAAAGCTCTCAAAATCATTGTGGTGTTAATTGCTACATCAGTGGTATAGAAAATACATGCTCTATATCCGGAGTGAGAAAGATAAGTGTGGAATATAAGAGTTTTGGTGTTTTGTTCTTTGTACTCATGATAATACCTTACAAACTAAATTGTTAAGAATGATTACTTTGTTTTATACAGTAATACAATTTTACAACAAAAATATAAGCTATATGGAAGAGTAAGAAAAAAGAAATCATACCTCTCTCAAAATTTTATCTCTCACATACAACTGTTGCTAACGGTCAATGGAACTATGGTGTATTTTGAGTAGATGGGCAGGATTATTTAAAAGTGAGAAATACTCTAATGTGCTCTTTTTTAAATAAAATAACTTATTTTAAAGTAATATAAAGTAAAACCAAAGGACGTTCATTTTCAGATAAAATTTTTTTTACTCGGAATACTTTCCAAGTTTATTATTGCTTAAGAAAAATGATGATACAAAAAATAGTACAAGAATTGAGTCACTTTTTATTCAGATTTAGGCAGTGTTAAATAGCTGAATTCTATGAAAGATGATGTTAGTGTTTTATACTTTCTCCTCCACAAATACTCAGTTTTCCCATTCTACGGATACTTTCATTTCATCAAGATTTTTAACATTTGCATTTTGTAGTGCCATCATAATCCCCTTGATACTTAGTCTTTGATCCATATGTATATGTATTCAACTTACCATGTGTTCTTTTTTCCAAAGTTTTTACATTTTCATTTTGCTTACTTTGGTTCTTCTATTTGCTGACTGGGTTTTTTTCTTTATTTAAATTTTGATTATAGTTACACAGGCATATTGAACAATGATAAAACACCTATAATGAAAAGCAGCAGTTCTCTGCTCTCCCCTTCCCCAAACATAATTCCTTTCCCTATGGGAACCTTAAGAACCTCATTATTTCAAATTTTGTTGTTGTTGTTGTTGTTCTATTCCATGTTTCTGAAAGATACATTTATACTACTATTTCTTGATTTACTAATTCTATTACCTATTTTCTGTAATATGCTGGATAAGGATTTCAATCTATTAGTCTATCAGACTCTTTCCTTATTCTCTAGTATATTTAAATCTCAACTTGTAGTTAAATCATTAGTCATATTTTATATTATTATGATTGCCTTAGTCCATTTAGGCTGCTTTAACAGGATACCATAGGCTTGGTGGCCTAAACAATAAAATATTTATTTCTCACAGTTCTGGAAGCTGAGGTCCCGGTGCCAGCAGGTCAAATTCTGGTGAGGTCCCTCTTCTGGGTTGCAGATTGCTGACTTCTTTCTGTGACCTCACGTGGCAGGAAGTGCAAGGGACCTCTCTGGAGCCTCTTTTATAGGGGCACTAATTCCATTCACGAGGGCTCCACCTTCATGACCTCATCACCTCCCATTGGCCCACCTCCTAATACCGTCACACTGGAGGTTATGATTTCAACATAAGGGATTTTGGGGAGGACATAAATATCCAGTCCATACAATGATTATGTACACATTTACACTGTTGATCCAAGTAGTATATAATGATCCTGCTTTCTTTTTTGTTTTGTTTTGCTTTGTTTTTCTGCAATTAATTTTTCTTCTTTCTTTTGTATTTTACATGTAAAAGATGATAATGTACCTATCTTTAATTTTTTTCAAAATGTCCAGTCAGAACTGTCAAACTTCTGTTAGCATTTTTTCTCAAATTTTCAAATATATGATACAGTCTTACGGTTGTTTTATTTTCTTTTGATCTCCCTCCCAAAATGCTCCGTTCATCTATTATAAGTCCCTATGCCTCTTGAATAGCTACCATCCTGAAACTTCCTTTTTCTTTTGATATTTTAATTTACTTTTTAATTGCCATGTAATTTACATGCACAATCTAAGATATACAGATGAACAGATTTTTATATATGTATACTTTGTGTAACAACCACTCAGATCAAGATATAGAACATTTTCAGAACCTCAGCAGGCTCCCTTTTATCTGCTTCCATTCATTAATCCCACTCCCAAATATTCTGATCTGTATCGCCATGGATTTTTTTTTCTATTTTTGAACTTTTAATAAATACAATCCTTCAGTATATACTTTTTCTTCTTTCAGTCAACATTATGTTTTTGGATTCATCCATGTTGCCTGTAGCAGTGGTTCATTCTTTTTTATTGCTGTGCAATATTCTGTAGTATGAATATACTCTAAAATTATTTTTGTAAGAGCTGTTTTATAATTTATTATAATATGCCTTTGAAATTGCTCTGAAAAAATCTACCAACCTAATATTGTTCTCCTCTTGAATGACTTGCTTTTCTTTCCTAGATATATGAAGAGGTTTTATAATAATCGTTAAACCAAGTGAAATTTAATCAAGATGTTTTCTCTGACAATTTTTCCATAGAATTGGCTCATTTTTCTTCCATATTTTATGGATTTTAAAAATTATATTTTAAAACTTTTAATGCATCTTTTGTTCTCTTCTACTTCAGGTTTGGGGATTATCTTTATATTGAATCTTTTCCTTTTTTGGCTCTTCCCCATATATATCAGATTTTTCACCAATTGCTTTAATTTTATTCTCCCTTTTTGTGTTTACTATGAAAATATGAAGCTTTACTTTGAGGCCAGAAATGAAAATATTATCTGTGTCTAAGTTAGTCATTGCTTTTTCTAATTTATTATCTGGGCAATGGTATTGCTTTGGCTCTCAACTTGTCTTTTTATCTATTTGTTATACCCTTTCAAATGATTCTTTTAAAAATATCAAATCAATATGTCTTTAAACTTTGGTTTTATTTAATCAGTGGTTTTTTAATACTGTGAGGGACTTTTCTTGTGTTTTTCTTCCCTGCTTATGATTCCTGCTAGTCTTTTCATGCTGTGTTACTTTCATTATGATGATGATCATATATATTATTATTGTTAATATTGTTGTCATTGTCTCTTTCAATAACTCTGAATTTGTATTGCTAATCCTTTCATCTTGCTCATGATTCTCTTAGCTCAGTGTAGGCTTTCTATTTGCTTAATATTGTGTGGGTAAATTATTCCTTAAAATTCCCCTCCCTAATTGCTACTTTTTATTTTCCCTCCAAGCTGTAGTTTGAGAGACAAAATCTACATTCCAGTCAGTTTTTATGCCCTGAGAGAAAAGAGGAGAAGAAGATCTGTCAGTGTGACTCTCAGGTTGGAGGTGGTGGATTGTAGTCTCTAATGAGACCCTGTCAGCAAGGCCCCTCTCCAGTGCGCAGGGATGCTCTTGAGTTCCTGTGCAATTTGACTGGCTTTACCGACTCAGCTTTGAGCCTTGGCTTGTTGAGGATTCAGCCTTTCCTGCTTCTGCAGACACCCCTGATCAGTTTCCAGCTGGGGAAGAGATTCATGACCACCCTGGTGGTTTGGTGGTTTAAACGTTTTTTCATCAGTGCTGGTTTAGAGTGTGAGGGAGGTTTAGGATTAGTACTGCCTCACCAGAACCTCTGATTTATTTCATAAACAACAACTTTTTAGTTTATGGCATGAGATAATACCCCCTTTATTTGGTTTTTGCTACTGAATTTTTTTCTTTTAAAAAATTTTTATTTTGTTGGTTTTCTGGGCATGGAGTTATGTACTCTGTCTTGATGTACCCATCTTTACCTGGAAGAAGGATTTTAAAGTCCTTCAATGTAAATTGTCTTATTTCTTCTCAGAATAATCCGATCCATTAGGTAGGGCTTATTTTTTTTTTTAACCTTCATTTAGTTGGTGAAGAAACATGGCTGAAAGGAATTAAGTACCATAATCTAGGTAAAATTTTGTGGTTACTGGCAGAGCCATGCCTAGTAGCCCAGCATCCCTAATCCCACAGAATATTCTTTCCATTCTATCTCAAGGCCTCTCATTTATTTCTATTGAGCTTCCTGGATTAACATTTGTGCAGTGAGTACAGTGTACCCTTGCACAGAGCATGAACTCTGTGTTGCATCTGAAGGATTACTTTACTCCCATAGGATTCTGATGGGGATAATATGAATTATATTATTGGTCTCTGGTATAAGCAAATTAATATATTCCCTAAAGAGTACATTTAATTCTTTGAAAAATCATAATATAGCCTGCTGTTAGCATGTCAAATATAAGAAAATTAATTTATTATTTTCTCCTTTCCAGAAAATGCAAAAGACATCATCATGATATATGAAGAAGATGCTGCAGAATGGGCTTTGTACTTGAGAGAAGTTTTTTCACATGTTGTGAAAAGGGAAGCAATCCTGTTATATCACTTGGAGAACTATTCTCTTCGGGATTTGGAATTGCTAAGTTTAAACTCTTACAAGTGTAAACTTTTGATATTATCAAATAGCCTGCTTCAAAACCTATCTTCAAAGAAATGTCAGTTTCTAGAAAACGTACTGCATTCACCAGAAAGTGTGGTTACTCTGCTGTGTGGGATGAAGAGTTCAGATCATCTTTACAAATTATTAAATATCTCTGGAGGCAGATGGGAGATCTCAACTGAGCAGGAGCCTGAAGACTACATCTCTGTAATCAAGAGTATCATATTCACAGGTAGTGTTGCCAAACCTTATTTGTTTGTTTTTATTTACTTATTTTTATAATAAAAAATAGGAAGTTTTTTTGAATCAATGAATATCTGATGTTGGGATAAAACAAAAGAAAAATGAAAGCCAACTTTATTTAATGGTATGTTACACTTCCCTCAAAATGCATGAAGGTTCTTAATTTTTAGCTTTATTCCAGTCAAGGCTTATCTGTTCAAAAAATGGTTTAAAATTATATTTCTTAGGGCAGCCTGTATGAGATCATACTTGGTAGAGCAAATATGGTATGCTAGGTTATATGTCAGTTTGGTTCTGGAAGCTGATTTCTCAGTTAAGTAGTGAGGCTTGAGTTAATGTTGTCTACCCTAGTATTGGTGCCATTCAGTAGCAGTCCAGGGTTTAAAGGTCTGAGTTATTATAGAACTGTAGAATTTCCCTTGTGCTGATAATTGTATGATATCATTACTGTGGTATGATATACTGTTATTTTCACTAATTTTAAATAACAAATTTAGTTTTAATCATTGAAGCATTGCGTTAAAGGGCGGAACACAGGGACCTGTTCATTAATTAATTACAGTTTCATGTAATAGTCAAAACTCTGAAGCTTCCTAGTGTTAAAGCTTCTCCCTCCCCCAGGGCTTCAGCCTTGGTGTGGGAGGGGTGCTGTGCTCAGCTGCTTGCCTGCTTTTCTCACCTTGCCTCTTGCCTTTAACTCCCAGTGTTCCAGCTATGGTTTCCTCTCGCACAGAAAAGAGGTGGGGTTCTTATCTTCTCCTGGCCACATCACATATTAAATGCTGGCTCTTTTTCTTGGAGCATATTTCTGGGCTCTGTGGAGATCCCCTCATTCCCGGGGGGTGTATCACCTGCAGTTCCTTAACGAAGTTCCTAGTTGTGGTGGTCCACCCCATATAGAGTCTTAATATTAATTTCTACAGCTTCTTTATATGTCTCTTTTGGTCAAAGTCACTGAGATATCTCCCCGCTGGCCCTTTCTCACACCTGGCCTACATCTGTCTATAAAATCATTCGTTTTTCTTCTGCCGTGACAAACTCTGGGCACACGAGCCATTCCCAGTAGAGCCACCACCATCCTGCCCTCAGAGCAGG
>NW_006790551.1:4935725-4962053 GCF_000442215.2 Lipotes vexillifer
CAGGAATGCACCACAGCCTCTTACCTTTAGTCATTTCCAAGCATGGGTCTAGCATGAGTCTTGGTGTCCTGTAAAGCCAGAGAACACCTGTCAGTCCCAAAGGCTCTGCTGGAAACCCTTGTCCCCTCTGCTTGAGGTTGATGATATCCCTCAGTCTTCCCTGTGGAGGATGGTGGGACTCACAGCACATCAGCAACTCTTTAAAAATTCCTCTCCCTATTCTCCAGCATTCCAGCCTCTTCAACAATACTTTTAAGAGCCTTGTTTTGGTCCTCTATTGTTGCGTAACAAGTTACCTTAAACTTTAGCAACTTCAGACAATGATGGTATCACAGTGTCTATGGCTGAGGAATCTAGGAGCAGCTTAGCTGGGAGGTTCTGGATCAGGGTATCTCCAGAGGTCGTGGTCAAGCTGTCTGGAGCTATAATCCCCTGAAACTTCCAGTGATCACTTGGGGAGGATTTGCTTCCAACAGGAGCTTACATTGTTGTCAAGTTTGTTATTGTTTTTTAACCAACTCTTGGATGAAAGTCACCTCTAGTAGATTCCTGAGGAAAAGCAATGTTTCTGAAATCTTGCATCTTCCAAAGCGTTTGTCTCTTGTCTTATACTTGAAGTGCAGTTTGACCATGTTGCTCTTCTTTCTTCTAGCATTGTAGAATTTAGGGAATTCTTATTTGCCTGGCAGACTAAAGGATTCTTCATTTATATGTGAAGTCTAGTGACTTCACTAGAGTGTTATCCTTGTGCTGACTGTTCGGGACCGTTTTGCCCAGGGATGTGGTTACTTTTTGTCTTTATTTTCCTTTCTTTTGGGGGGGTCTTTTCCCCAAGATGTAGATTCAATATTCTTTTATTTCAGGAACAATTTCTTGACTCATATCATTAAATGTTTGCTCTATCTTATTATTATGGTTTTCTTTTTCAGGGATTCCTTTTATATGTATGTTGGATTTATTTTTGTCTGTAATATACTCTACAATTTCTCTCTAATTCTTTTTGATTCTTTATCAATATCCATTTACTTAGCTTGTATTTATCATTTCAATCCTTGCTCCTTTCTTGTGCTTTCAGTACTCTCTCTTCCCCTGTATTATTTCAAATTTCTCCTTCATTTTTATGTTGCTTTTACTTTTTTTGTTGTAACATTTGGTTGAGCCCTGGAAGCTTACAGTGCATTTCTTGTTCTTATCTTACCAACCTCACCTTGACACCCTGTATTTCTGTACTACATAATTGCTTCAAAAAGGTGATTGCAATTCATTACATTTTAAAACTTCATGGGGAAATGTTTGGTCACAATTTTCCACTTCTTTTATGGCAATATGTTTTTAGTATGTGATTCTTTATGTGTAATTGGTTTTCTCTCTCTCTTGTAGCATCTTTATATAGATCCTGTGCTGGTCCAGTTTTTCTTTTGTATCACTGAACAAAGTGAGTTTTACTTGGTCTAGCTAAGGGAGATAGAAAATGTGGGTTTTGTTGTTTGTTCTTTTTTTTTTTTCTCCCCCCCCCCACAATGAAAGACTTTACTTCTCTGTTTATTTTCACAGATATAGACTACTTTCTACATATATGTCTTTTCTATATAGTTCCTCATTTAGCCTCACTTTTTCTGCTTTTTGGAACCAAACCACTTCCATAGATGCTTCTACCTGAAACTGTTGCATCATGTTGACAATATAAAAAGGCATGGACCCTAGCCTTAGTGGAAGCTATGTTTGTTAATTCTTTTTGAAATCTGATTTTGGAACCATTCTTTTGACCTGGAGGTCTAAGAGTTCACTGTTTACCATTTTCAATAAATAGGACATTTGCGTAATTGTTTCTCATTCTCTCTGTTTTGGGATGATTTGCAGGAATAAAAAAGGGGAAATGTTGACTCTACACTATAATTTTCAAACTGGCAGTCGTCTACTTTCCAATCATCTCTGTTATTTTTTATTTTTGTTTAGTATTCCACAGTACATTGAGTTAGTTTTTTTGGTTACAAATGAAAAATGTTACAATTGGAAATTATAGACAATTTATTACAGTAAAATGCATATAAGGTACAAGTAATTTCATGTTAATTGTCTCCCCGAAACAGAGAAGCACTAAAAATTTGTGGCAAAATTTTGAGTGATTCTCCACACCCATCATTTTTATTTCCTTGAAGAATTCAAATTTTATTGGCCATTTAAATTATGATATCAGTATTGTGTAAAAATATTGAGGAAATACATTTTATCTTCAAATTGTATACCTATTGGTATTTGATAGGAGAAAATCTTATACTTTATGAACAACATAGGACTACTTATGAAGACACTATTAGCTCTCATCTTCCCATATTCAATTTTTAGACTCTGATTTCTTATAATAACTTAGATGCACCTACAAAATAGAAAATATAACAGTGTTGTGTGGAAAAAAAATTCAAAGATGATAAATTTGTCTGAGCTACAATCATGCAACCAAAATGTAGACCTATAAGCAATTTGTAAGCCATGCATAAAATAACTTTTATGTATGGGTTGTGTCCCTTGACAAAATTGGTATTAATTGCTGTGGTCTATGCAATAATAATTTGTTTTCATAAACAGCTTAAATGTTGTGCTACATTATTTTATGTTTCAAATTGCTATTTGTGTTGAATACATTAAGTCTGGGTTTTTAAAATAATGGGTGAATTAGTATGAAAGATGTGAAATTCAATTTTACTGTCCTTTTTCTACTTCCCCTCTATCCCACAGAGAAATTATTCAAGGAAGAAAGGAAACTTATTATTCAGGAGCATTATGTGATAAAGAGAATAATAAGTAGGGATCTTCCTGCACCAGGGCTTGAACCCATGTCCCCGGGCCTCTCACTGTTGTGGCCTCTCCTGTTGCAGAGCACAGGCTCCGGATGCACAGGCTCAGCGGCCATGGCTCATGGGCCCAGCCGCTCCGCGACATGTGGGATCTTCCTGGACCGGGGCACGAATCCGTGTCCCCTGCATCGGCAGGTGGACTCTCAACCACTGTGCCACCAGGGAAGCCCTGGCAGGTGGATTCTTAGCCACTGCACCTCCAGGGAAGTCCCAGGCCATTTCTGTCGTTACCATTAGTATAGGCATGTGCTGTACACTAGGGTAATTGCATCACCTCCCATTGAACACAACCTCCCATTTCTGCCTTAATTCCATTGTTCTTATGCTGCCTTCTTTATGTGGAGTACCTTTACCCATGTTTTTAATTGAAATCCTGGCCATCCTTCAAGGTCAGTTGAAAATCTGCTTTATCAATGAATTCATCTCAGATCCTTTCTGCTTGAAAATATTCTCCTCATCTCTAATTCTATTAACCTTTTATTACTGCTTATTTATGACTCTCCTTATATTCTTTGTAATTATTTTTGACAATTTCTTTTCTCCTCATTACTTCTGTTTCAAAATTTAATGCTGGTAACTTTCTTTCTAAAATATTTCAGCACTTTAAACATCCAAAAAATAACAGAAGAGTACAAATTGTGCTTTTAACTGCAGGTTTATCAATGTTTGCTGGTGCATTTGGGTTTTCACTTTGTTAATGATGCTAAGGTTTACTGTGGTATTCTTGTCAAGATTACATAATCTGAAATTTGGGAGGGTTCAAGATAGCAGTGTAGGAATATCCTAAACTCATTTTTCCCATGAACCCAACAAATCTACAACTATATATGGAATAATTCCATAAGAAAGGGACTTGAAAACTGGATGAACAGAGACTCTACAACAAAGGGTAAAAGGGCAGTACACCTGGCTCAACAGGGAATATGTCCAAGAAAACTATTGAACTGTAGGAAACAGAAAACCTGCTCATAAAGGGCTCCCAAACAATGCACTTGACATGAAAACCAGTGCAAAAATACCAGATTGAAAAGCTCACTTACTAATGGAGAGGCCATTAGTGGAGTGGAGAGGGTACCCACTTACTAATCTTAAAGCATCTGAAGCATTTGCCAGAGAGGCAGGAACCAGTTCGGATGCTCCACAGAGACTAAGACACTGGCAGGGGGGGTTTTTTTTTTTTTTTTTTTTTTTTGATCTCAGGCTACCTTTCTAATGCTGGCACTGGTAGGTGCCATTTTTGAATTCTCCTGACGTGTTACCACCAGTGGGCACACCTTGCTGAGAGCCACACCTACCCCTGTGCCTCAGCTAGACCTTAAAGCCAGGCCAGGGCTAGCCCTGCCCACCAGTGTGCTGTAGCAGTGTGGCTCTGCCAGAACAAGAAGGTGCACAAAACCCACACGGGGGCATCCCTTGAGCACCTGGCTCTCCTGGCAAAAAAAGACTTATGTCTAAGCCCCACAGGATGTCTCCTCAGTAATGCCACTCCTTCTAGACTGGGAGAGATAGCTAATTTACCTACTACATAGAAACACAGAGAATTAGGCAAAAAGGAAAAAGAGGAGTATGTTCCAATCAAAAGGATGAGACAAACTTCAAAAAAAGATCTGAATGAGATGAAGATAAGCTATATTTGATAATGAGCTCAAAGTTATGGTCATAAAGATGCTTACTGAACTCAGGGGAAGATAGGATGAACACACTGAGAACTTCAACAAAGAAAGAGAAAATACAAGGAAGTACCAAACAGAAGTTATAACTGAACTGAAAAATAAACTGGAAGGGTTCAACAGTAGACTAGATGAGGTAGAAGAATGAATCAGCGAGCTGGAAGACAAAACAATGACACTCACCCAAATGAAAAAAGAATTTTAAAAAGTGAAGATACCTTAAGGGACCTTTGGGACAACATCAAGAAGATTAATATTGATATTTGCATTATAGGAAACCCAGGAGGAGAAGAGAGAGAGAAAGGGCCCCAAAATTTATTTGAAGAAATGGTGGCTTAAACACTTCCCTAATTTGGAGAAGGAAACAGACAACCAGGCCCAGGAAATCCAGAGAGTTTCAAATAAGGGAAATACAAAGGAACTCATACCAAAAGACACATTATAATTAAAATGGTAAAAATTAAGGGTAAAGAGAGAATTCTGAAGGCAGCAAGAGTAAAACAACTTGTTTCATACAAGGGAATCCCATAAGGCTATCAGCAGACTTTTCAGCACAAACTTTACAGGACAGAAGGGAGAATGGCATGACATTCAAAGTGCTGAAAGGAGAAAACTCCCATCCAGGAATTCTCTACCTAGCAACGTTATCATTCAGAATGGAAGGAAAGATTAAGAGTTTCCCAGATAAACAAAAGCTAAAGGAGTTCTTCACCGCTAAATGAACCCTATAAGAAATATTAAAGAGACTTCTTTAGGCTGACAAGAAATGGCATTATTTAATAATAAGAAAACATACAAAAATAAAATTCTCACTGGAAAACGTAAATATAAAATAAAGATAGTGGATCAATCACATACAAAAAAAAGAATGAGGGTTAAAAGACAAAAGTAGGAAAATTAACTAAATTTACAATAATCAGTTAAGGGATGCATAAAATAAAAAGATGTAAAATGCGTCATCAAAAGTATTACATGTGTTGGGATTTGGAAGGCCATTTTTCTTCCAGTAATAAACCATTATCTTGTCACAGTGGAAAATAAAGTATTAAGTGTGTGTTGGGGGTGTGGATAAAGAGATAAAGCTTTAGAATGTGTTCCGGTTGCAGTTGCTAGCAACTTAAAAAGGCAACTACTTACTTTGAATTTTATATGTGAACCTCACAGTAATAGCAAGGAAAAAACAGTAAGTACACAAAAGAAATGACAAATGAATCTAACCATAACACTAAAGAAAACTACCAAACACAAGGAAAGAAAGAGGAGAAGAAAGGAAGTTAGAGGAACTACACAAACATACAGAAAACAATGAACAAAATGGCAATAAGTACATGCCTATCAATAATTATTTTAAATGTAAATAGACTAAATTTGCCAATCAAAAGACATAGAGTGCTTGAATGGATATAAAAACAAGATTCACCTATATGTTGCCTACAAGAGGCTCATTCAGAAGAAAGGACACATACTAAAAGTGAAGGAATGGAATAAGATAATCCATGCAAATGGAAATGAAAAGAAAGCTGCAGTATCTATATTCATATCAGACAAAATAGACTTTAAAACAAAGACTGCGATATAAGATAAAGAAGGGCATTGCATAATGCTAAAGGTGTCAATCCAGCAAGAAGATATAACATTTGTAAATGTATATGCATCCAACAGAGGAGTGACAAGATATATAAAGCAAATATTAATGGACTTAAAGAGAGAAATTGAAAGAAATACCGTAACAGTAGGGGACTTGCACACTGCACTTATATCAATGGATACATCATCTAGACAGAAAAAGAAATAAGGAAACACTTTCCTTAAATGACCCATTAGACCAGATTGACTTAATAGATATATATTGAACATTCCATTCAAAAGCAGCAGAATTAACTTTTTTTTCAAGAGCACATGGAACATTCTCCAGGATGGATTACATATTAGGTCACAAAATAAGTTTCAGTAAGTTCAAGAAGAATGAAACCATATCAAGCAGCTTCTCCAGTCATAATAGTATGAAACTAGAAATCAATCACAGGAAAAAAAAAATGAGAAAAAAACCCCCAAAACCTGGAGACTAAACAACATACTATTGAACAACCAATGGGTCATCAAAGAAATCAAAGGGGAAATAAAAAATTTTTTTAATTTAAATAAAAAATTTCATTAGAGATAAATGAATACAGAAATGGAATGTGTCAAAATCTGTGGGATACAGCAAAAATGCTTCTAAAAAGGAAGTTTATAGCAATATAGGCCTACATCAGGAAACAAGAAAAACACCCAATAAACAAGCTAACTTTACACCTAAAAGGAACTAGAAAAGGAGGAACAAATAAAGCCCAAAATTAGTAAAGGGAAGGAAATAATAAATATCAGAGAAATATATTAGAGACAAAAAACAATAGAAAAGATCAATGAAACTAAGAACTGTTCTTTGAAACAATAAAATCAAAAAATTTTAGGTAGACTAACCAAGAAAAAAAGAGAGAGAACTCAAATAAATAAGATCAGAAATGAAAGAGAAGTTACAGGTGATACCACAGAAATACAAAGGATTGTGGGACTACCACGAAAAATTATATGCCAACAAATGGGACAACCTAAAAGAAATGGATAAATTCCTAGAAACATACAATCTTTCAAGACTAAGTCATAAAGAAATAGAAAATCTGAATAGACTGATTAGTAGTAAGGATATTGAAACTATTTTAAAAAAAAAAACAAAAAAAAACCCAGGACCAGACAGCTCCACTGGTGACTTCTACAGAACATTCAAAGAAGATTTAATACCTATCCTTTTCAAGCTCTTACAAAAAATTACAGAGGTCAGAAACCTTCAAAACAGATTTTACAAAGCCAGCATTACCTTGATACCAAAACCAGACAAGGACACCACACAAAAAAAGAAAATTACAGACCAATATCCTTGATGAACATAGATGCAAAAATTCTCAACAAAACGTTAGCAAGATTAATCCAACAATAAATTTAAAGGATGATACACCATGTAATTCAACAATAAATTTAAAGGATGATACACCATGATCAAGAGGGATTTATTCTAGGAATGCAAGGATGGTCCAATATCTGCAAATTAATCAACATGGTACATCACATTAACAAAATGAAGGATAAAATTCATATGATCATTTCAATGCATAGAGAAAAAAATTGACAAAATTCAAACTATATTTATGATAAAAACTCTAAACAAAGTGGGTAGAGAGAGAGCATACCTCAACATAATAAAGGCCATATATGATAAACTTGTAGCTAACATCATACTCAACAGGGAAAATCTGAAATCTTTTCCTCTAAGATTAGGAACAAGACAGATATGCCTCTTTTGCCACTTTTATTCAACATAGTACTGGAAATTCTAGCCACATATTTAGGCAAGAAAAAGAAATAAAAGATATCCAAAGCAGAAAGGGAGAAGTAAAACTGTCACTATTTGCAGATGACATAAAGCTATATATAGAAAACCCTAAAAACTCCACCAAAAAAATTCTAGAACTAATAAATTAATTCAGTAAATTTGCAGGATACTAAACCAATATACATAGATCTGTGATGTTTCTATTCACTAATAAAGAAATATCAGAAATACAAAATTAAGAAAGCAATCCCATTTACAGTTGCATCAAAAAGAATAAAATTCCTAGTAATAAATTTAACCAAGAAGGTGAAATACCTGTACACTGAAAACTATAAGACACTGATGAAAGAAATTGAGGAGGACACAAATATATGGAAAAATGTTCTGTACTCATGGATTGAAAGAATTACTATTGTAAAAATGTCCATACTACCCAAAGCAATCTACAGATTCATTGCAATCCCTATCAAAATACCAATGACATATGTCACAGAACTAGAACAAATAATTCGAAAATTTGAATGGAACAACCAAACATCCAAAATAGCTAAAACAATACTGAGAAAGAAGAACAAAGATAGAGGTATCACACTTCCTGATTTCAAGCTATACTACAAAGCTATAGTAATCAAACCACTGTGATACTGGCCCAAAATAGGCACAGATCAATAAAACAGAATTGAGAGCTCAGAAATGAACCTACATATATATGGACAGTTAACTATGGTAAGGAGCAAAGAGCATACAATGGAGAAAGATATTATCTTCAATAAATGGTGTTGGTAAAACTGGATAGCCACATGCAAAAGAATGAAACTATCAATAGATCACTATCTTACACCATACACAAAAGTTAAATAAAATGGATTGGAAACTTGAATATAAGACGTGAAACCATAAAATTCCTAGAAGAAAACATAGGCAGTAACATCACTGACATCTGTCTAGGCAATGTTTCTTTTTCCTTTTTTTTAACAGCTTTATTGGAGTATAATTGCTTTACAATGTTATGTTAGTTTCTGCTGTATAACAAAGTGAATCAGCTATATATATACATATATCCTCATATCCCCTCCCTCTTGCGTCTCCCTCCCACCCTCCCTATCGCACCCCTCTAGGTGGTCACAAGGCACCAAGCTGATCTCCCTATGCCATGTGGCTGCTTCCCACTAGCTTTGTTTTATGCATCTGACTCTAAAGGCAAGGGAAACAAAAGCAAAAATAAGTAGGATTACATCAAATTAAAACACTTCTGCACAGGGAAGGAAACCATCATCAAAACTAAAAGGCAGCCTATTAAATGGGATAAGATAATTGTAAATTATATATCCAAAGAGGGATTACTATCCAAAATATATAAAGTAACCATACAAGTCAATAAAAATACAAATAACTCAATTAAAAATGGGGAGAGGATCTGGATAGGCGTTATTCCCAAAAAGACATACTGATGGCCAACAGGCACATGAAAAGTTGTTCAGCATCCCTAACTATTTGGAAAATGCAAATAAAAACCACAGTGATATATTACCTAACACCTGTTAGAATGTCTGTTATCAAAAACAAGAAATAACAAATGTTGTAGAAGATGTGGAGAAAATGGAACTCTTGTACACTGTTGGTGGGACTGTTAATTGGTGCAGCCAGTATAAAAAACAGTATAGAGATTCCTCAAAAAGTTAACAGTAGAACTGCCATCTGACCCACCTGTTCCACTTCTGGATTTTTATCCAAAAAATACAAAAACACTAACTGAAAGATACATTCACCCATATGTTCATTGCAGCATTTTTTTACAATAGCTAAGGTATGGAAACAACCTAAGCGTCCATCTGTGCATGAGTGGATAAAGAAGATGTGGTATATTCACAATGGAATACTACTCAGCCATAAAAAGGAGTGAAATTCTGCCATTTGTAACAACATGGGTGGACTTGAAGGTATTAAGCTAAGTGAAATCAGTCAAACAGAGAAAAACAAATACCACATGATCTCAATCATACATGAAATCTAAAATAAAAACCTAACAAAATAAATCCAAAACAAACTTGTAGATACAGAGATCAGATTAGTGGTTACCAAAGGGGAAGAGAGGGTTGGAGGTAGGTGAAATGACTGAAGGAAGTCAACTGTATGGTGGTGGATGGTAACTGAACTTGCTGTGGTGATCACTTTATGGTGTATACACGTCATGTTATAATGCTGTACACCCAGAACTTATATAATAATAAAAAAACTGAATCTAATCATAAAGAAATATCAGACAAACTCAAACTAAAGGGAATTCCACAAGATTATTTCTTTGTACTCTTCAAAATATTAAGTTCAAGTACCTAGGAATAAACCTACCTAAGGAGGCAAAAGACCTGTACTAAGGAAACTATCAGATACTGATGAAAGAAATCAAAGATGACACAAACAGATGGAGAGATATACCATGTTCTTGGGCTGGAAGAATCAATATTGTCAAAATGATTATACTACCCAAAGTAATCTACAGAGTCAATGCAATCCTTATCTAATTACCAAAACCATTTTTCACAGAATTAGGACAAAAATATTTACAATTAGTATGGAAACACAAAAGACCCCAAATAGCCAAAGCAATCTTGAGAAAGAAAAGCAGAGCTGGAGGAACCAGGCTTCCTGACTTCAGACTATACTACAAAACTACAGTAATCAAAACAGTATGGTAATGCCACAAAAAGAGAAATATAGATCAATGGAACAGGATAGAAAGTTCAAAGATAAACCCACGTAATTATGGTCACCTAATCTATGACAAAGGAAGCAAGAATACACAATGGAGAAAAGACAGTCTCTTCAATAAGTTGTGCTGAGAAAACTGGAGAGCTACATGTTAAAGAATGAAATTAGAGCATTCTCTAACACCGTACACAAAAACAAACTCAAAATGTATTAAAGACCTAAATGTAAGACCAGACACCATAAAACTCTTAGAGGAAAACATAGGCAGAACATTCTCTGACAAAAATCGCAGCAAGATCTTTTTTGATCCACTTCCTAGAGTAATGAAAACAGAAACAAAAATGAACAAATGGGACCTAATTAAACTTAAAAGCCTTTGCACAGCAAAGGAAACCATAAACAGAATGAAAAGACAACCCTCAGAATGGGAGAAAATACTTGCAAATGAAACAACCAACAAGGGATTAATCTCCAAAATATATAATGCAAACAGCTCATGCAGCTCAATATCAAAAAAACAAACAACCCAATCAAAAAATGGGTGGAAGATCTAAATAGACATTTCTCCAAAGAAGACATACAGATGGCCAAAAAGCACATGAAAAGATGCTCAATATCACTAATTATCAGAGAAATGCAAATCTAAACTACAATAAGGTATCAGCTCACCTGAGTCAGAATGGCCATCATCAAAAAGTCTACAAACAGTAAGTGTTGGAGAGAGTGTAGAGAAAAGGGAACCCTCCTACACTGTTGGTGGGAATGTAAGTTGGTACAGCGACTATGGAGAACAGTATGGAGGTTCCTTGAAAAATTAAAAACAGAGCTACCATATGATCCGGCAATCCCATTCCTGAGTGTATAGCTGGAGAAAACCATAATTCTAAAAGATACTCCAAACATTGGGTGCATCCCCAATGTTCATTGCAGCACTATTTACAATATCCAAGACATGGAAGCAACCTAAATGTCCATCGACAGAGGAACGGCTAAAGAAGATGTGGTACATATATACAATGGAATATTACTCAGCTATAAAAATTACGAAATAATGCCATTTGTAGTAATGTGGATGGACCTAAAAATTCTCTTAGTGAAGTAAGTCAGACAGAGAAAGACAAATATCGTATGATATCGCTTATATGTGAAATCTAAAAAAATGGTACAAATGAACTTATTTACAAAACAGAAATAGAGCCACAGATGTAGAAAACAAACTTATGATTACCAAGGGGGAAAGAGGGGAGAGGGATAAATTGGGAGATTGGGACTGACATATACATACTACTATAAATAAAATAGATAACTAATAATAGAGCCACAATGTAGAAAACAAACTTATGATTACCAAGGGGGAAAGAGGGGAGAGGGATAAATTGGGAGATTGGGACTGACATATACATACTACTATAAATAAAATAGATAACTAATAAGAACCTATTGTATAGCATATGGAACTCTACTCAATACACTGTAATGACCTATATGGGAAAAGAATCTAAAAAAGGGTGGATATATGTATATGTAAAACTGATTCACTTTGCTGTACAGCAGAAACTAACAAAACATTGTAAATCAACCATTCTCCAATAAAAATGAATTTAAAAAAACCCTAAAGGATGAGTTATTGTTCCAGATGAAAGGAATCTAAAGTTACATGAAAACTATATACAGTGAATAATCCTGACATGAATGCCGAACTAGGAAATAAGGAAATTAATAAGACAATTGATGAAATTTGATTATGGACTGTATATTAGATAGCAGCATTGCACAATGTTCAATTCTCAGAGTTTTAAATTGTTAGATGATATGCAAGAGAATATCCCTGTTTTTAGGAAATACACATTGAAATGTTTAGGAGTAATGGGGCGATGTCAACTGTCATGCATACACACAACACACACACACACACATACACACATAGACAAAAACATCTATTTACAAAGACATGTATGTATACAAATGTGCGTGTATGATTATTGGCTAAATATCCTGAGTTATCTCCTACACGTATCTGTAGTTCTAAGAGATGAACAAAAAGCAAAGTAAGCACATTCTTGTGATATGTGCTGATAGTTGTGCATATTTGAGAGGTGGTGGCTTTTGAAGGAGGACATAGCTCAGTGCATGCATTGTGATGCTAGACCTAATTACCCTGTGGTTGGCATTCATGGAGCCTCCAAATGTCTATTTTGTATGTAATAATATAGCCATTCTTACTGTGGAATGGGGGAGGGGGGTCATCTGGCATGAGAAGTCATGTTCACTCTGTATTGTTTACTGACTTTTTTCTTCTACATAATATTTTAGCCCTTTATGTCAGGTACCATGTCTTATGTCTTATACTCTGGTTTATCGTGTATTGTGTTTCTTAGTTGAGTAGTTCAAAACCGTAAGATGATGATTAGGAATCATAAACTCATACTGAGTTTCTCTCCCAGATTTCCTGCGTTAGGGTGAATGTTTAAAGGAAAACCTTATTATTTTCCATTAAACAAATGTTAAATAAACATATTTCCCACAGAAACCCTATTATTTGCCTTTGAGCCTAGAATAATAGGCATAGCTAAGAGCTGACTTAGTTAATAATACTTTTCACCTGATATTATTGTGATGATTCAATTATTTAATACATTTAAAGCACTTACAAGAGTTCCTTGCAGAGAATCTGTGCTCAATAAATATAAGCTAGTTTTACTACTTTTCTGTCTATACATTAATTTAGAGGGAGGGAGGGAGAAATAGAGGGAGGGAGGGAGGACAAAAGAGGGGAAGGGAAATAAGGGAGGAGGAGGAGAGGGGAGGAAGCATCTGAGAGTGGGGGAGAGATGCAGAAGGAGAGAGACAGGTACTCTAGGACTGCAAAGAGAGGCCAGGGTGTTATTGATTGGGCAAGTAAGAGAAATCAGAGTTGTGAATGGAAAGCTCAAGGTTGAAAGAATATCAAGGAAAGAAGTGAGTCAAATGCCAGGTAAACCGTAAAAAATCTAGGAGAGGTTAGAGTTCAGGAAACAGAAAACAGGTGGGAATTGAAGTAGGATGAAATAGGAAGAGGAGAATTGATTTAAGTCACGGAGGCTGATAACAAAGAATAGCTTCATTTATTTTGGAATTTACACCTACTCCTTGGGTGGGCCCAAGCCAATCAGCAGGTGAGGGCCTGAAGGCTTTGGACCTGCTCAGAAAAAAATACCTTCAGGGAGTAGGAAGGAGGAGATTGGAGAGAAATGATGTTTCTGTTTCTGTAACTGGTCAGTTAGATAACAGCTTGTTTTTCTCACTAGCTAGGTGTGGTAAATATGGACAAAAGGATATATATGTTAAAAGCAAGCAGGAAGTCTGTTTTCTAGTGGTTCTAGTTGTTCATTTTCACAATTTGATGTGTTTGGGCTTTCTGTAATAAGATGAATGGATTAGAACCACACTCCTCCTAGTTTATTGTTTGTAGTTTTCAAAGTTTAACTTTTTTTGGTAAGAACTTACAAATGTTAGGTGAAGTGTACTGGTTTTATGAAGTAAAGGAAGTC
This sequence comes from Lipotes vexillifer, assembly GCF_000442215.2. Taxonomy (NCBI): domain Eukaryota; kingdom Metazoa; phylum Chordata; class Mammalia; order Artiodactyla; family Lipotidae; genus Lipotes; species Lipotes vexillifer. Next base: position 4,949,860 of record NW_006790551.1, read on the forward strand.
TTCTCAAATTGTTGCGTTAAGTGAAGGGAGCCTTCCTACCTTGTTCCAACTTTGTGTACTAGCAAGAGAAATAAATACACATCATTATTCACTGTGTGGGTCTCTGTACATCTCCATCAGATTCTTCAGAGTAGTGGGGAGGGGGCTGGCCAAAACTTCAGATACCTGGCTCCCTCTAGTTCTATTGAGTAAAATCTCTGGGAGTGAGTTGTGAAGAGCGAGTAGCAGAGGCCATGGAAATAAACAATAAATGAGTACCCCTGTGGCTAGTGCACTCTGAAGCTTACGAACCACTGATCTGGACTAATTGTCTCATGAATATAATCCTTGTTGATGGATAATTAAGTATCACTCAAAGAATTAGAAATAGTGGCTGTGTGCATTTAAAATCAGTATCTCTCCTCTGTTGTTTGAAATAGTTGGAATGCACCTCAATTTATCTATCAGTTTTATTATCCACATAAATTGTGACTACCTATAGAGGTTTTTGGTTTTGGTTTTGTTCAATTAATGTGATTGCAAGTGTTGTTCTATGAACATTTTTTGCACAGGTGTTATTTTGGGGGCATAGGTCCAGGAAGAAAGTTGTGGTCACAGGGTTTGTGCATATAAAAGTTAATGCAAATTGTCTCCCCAAGGCAGTTGTACCGACTTACTTGGTAGCAGTATAAGTCCTCAATGCTTCCCATCCTCTTCAATATTTGGTACGCTCAGAATTTTTAGTTTCCAATGTAGTGGATGTGAAAGTGTATTTCATCATAGATTTAACTTGCATTTCCTGGTTACTAGTGAGCATTTTCTCATATATTTACACATTTATATTTTCATATACTTCAGTCTCTAATTTTGTTCTATGAAATGCTTCCTCATGTCTTTTACTCACTTTGTCTTTTGGTTTATTGGATACTTTAAAAATATTTGGTTATATAGCTTACAGATATTTTCTCAGAGTTTGAGTTTGTGGCTTAAGTTTTTAACTTTAATAGTTTTGATAAACAAGTTCTTAATATAGTTAAGTGTACCAATATTTTTCTTTTAGCTTCCTATTTATTATATCCTAAGAAATCTTTGCCTCTTAGATCATACAGATGTCTTCTAAAAATTGGAAACTTTCGACATTCTCATTCAATCTGACATCCATCTCCATCTGGAATTAATTCTGTGTGCAATGTGAGGTTGGACTCCAGATTATTTTTTCCATTGTGAATTAATTACCTGTTCTTTGAATGTTTCAGTTGAATATATTTAAGAGTATTGCAGTCATTCAGGTTTTCTGTTTGAGTCATTTTTGTTGTTTTATTTTTCTAAGAATTTGCTGATTTCACTTGTTTTCAAACTTCACCATTATAAAATTGTTCATAACATTCCTTTATTTTTAGTGTCTGCTCTATATTAAATTGTGTGCTCTCTTTATTTTTAAGATCATTTATTTCTGTCTCCTTTTGTTTTATATCAGTTAATCTTACCAGAAGTTTGTCAATTTAATTTGTCCTTTCAAAGGACAACCTTTTAAATTTAAAATATTGTATATTTTTCTATTTTAGTTATTTTTTATATTATATTTAATATTTCTTTTTTCTACTTTCTCTCAATTTTTAGAATACTTAGCTCATGGATACATAACCTTTTTGTTTTTCTATGATAAACATTTAAGGCTATAATTTCTCTCCAAGTACTTCTTCATCTATACCCAACAAGTTCTTACAATGCTTTTCATTACTATTCAGTTCCATATGTTTTCTAATTTTATTTTGATTTCTTCTCTAGAAGTATTATAAATAAACAGAAATACGAGCTTTAATTTATCTTCTTGTCATTTATTTCTAAATTTTGTTGTGTGATCAGAGAATGTGGTCTCTATTATTCAGGTAGTTTGAAATTTATTGAGTTCTATTTATGGCCTGGTATTTGACTAATTTTTAAAAAAATTCCATGTGTGCTTGAAAAGAATGCTTATCTCTATATTTGGTATGCACTGTAATTTATGGCCATTAGACCAAACTTGTTATCTATATGGTATAGCTTCTTACATTCTTTTATTTTGTGCTATCTGTGCTCTGTCTTTATATATTAGGTGTATATTTTATAAATGATGCCTAGCTGGTTTTTAAAAATTCAGTCTTAGAATCTTAGTCTTTTCATGTATAACAATAAATTTATATTTATTGTGATACCTGATGATATGGATTCAATTCTGCCATCTTATTTATTGCTTTCTGTTCCATTTTTTCATGTTTCTCTTTTCTTTCATCTTTTTTTGCCTTTTTTTGGCTTGAGTCCCTCCCCATTCCATCTGCATGCTACTTTATTCTTTCAGTGATATTCTAGAAATTTCAAGATGTATACTTTACAATTAAGTTATTTTTTTATTTTTTTTTTATTTTATTTTATTTTATTTTATTTTTTTCTTGCGTTATGCGGGCCTCTCACTGTTGTGGCCTCTCCCATTTGCGGAGCACAGGCTCCGGACGCGCAGGCTCAGCGGCCATGGCTCACGGGCCCAGCCGCTCCGCGGCATGTGGGATCTTCCCAAAACGGGGCACGAACCCGCGTCTCCTGCATCGGCAGGCGGACTCTCAAGCACTGCGCCACCAGGGAAGCCCTAAGTTATTTTTTTAAATTAATTTTTATTGAGTATAGTTGCTTTACAGTGTTCTGTTTGTTTCTGCTGTACAGCAAAGTGAATCAACTATACGTATACATATATCCCCTCTTTTTTGGATTTCCTTCCCATTTAGGTCACCACAGAGAATTAAGTTATTATTAATAATTATTTTTAACTATTAACTATTGTCTTTATTACCTTTCCTTTCCACTGAAAAATAAAAGCACCATTTGTAATGTTCTAACTGTAATCATCTCCATTTCGAGCTTTTCAGTATAATTATTCTTTCTTAGTTTTTTCCACATTTTTGATGTGTATAGAATCAATATTTGTTTAACTTGAACCATCGATTTACAATTTTCTTTCTATGCCATTGTTTCTTGCATCTTAAACTATCTTCCTGGTATCATTTTTTCCCCCATAAAATATATCTTTAAAGCTTCTCTTTAGTGAGCTCTGTTGGCAGTAAACCATCTCAATTTCAATTTGTGCAAAAATGTCAGATTTGCATCATTATTGAAGATAGTCTCACTGGATATAGAAGTTCAGCTGTTTTCTGTGAGTTCCTGAAAATGTTATTCTACTCTCATTTCACATCCATTTTGCTGTTGAGAAGTTGGTTATCTAACAACTGTTCATCTGTAGGCAATCTATTTTTCTCAATAGCCCACTGTTAAAACCTCCTTGTTGTATTTCGGTTTCTTCAGTTTTATACTGATGTGTCTAGATAATACCATTTTTATTTATCCTGTATGTAATTATTTGAGCTTCTTAGATCTGAGATTCCCTGTCTCATCATAATCTGATAAAGGCTTTACACCTTCAAGTATCTTCCCTCTTCTCCATTCCTCCAGTTATCTCCTGCAACCTGATTAAGCACACGTATGACCTTCTCATTCTCTGTGTGTCTCTTCACCACCCTTTCACATCTGCCCTCACTCTGTTCCTCTTGCTTCATTCTACTTAATTTCTTCAAATTTATCTTTTGGATAACAGATTCTTCAGCTGTTTCTCATCTGCCTTTGAAAATCTTCATTGAGTTTTTAATTTCAGTTATTATACGCCATTACATTTTTCATTTCTTAGAGTTCCATTTGGGTGTTTGATCACAGCCTGGCCCATATTAATAGTCTTTGATTTCTTTATAGCCTAATTTTCTTTTTAAAATTTCTTTTTTTAACACTTTGTTTTTTTTCCTGAAAATAGTAATATGTGGAGTGCTGGCCTGGTTCCCTAAGACTTTTTTTCTTTAAATATTTTTTTCATTGTCATTGTTGTAACATGGAACTTTATCTATATAAATCCACTGAGCCCTGATTTTAATGTATTTTGCTAAAAAATAAAAGATTTAGGTCTGTTTCGGCCAGGAAGTTGTATTTCCACCTGGGATTACTTTAAACTAAATTTTTGGCTTGCAGTTTTTTGGCAGTTTTTAAGGTAGACTCTATCCAGGTCCTAAACCCACGTGAATGCTCTTAGTTTGGAAAATCTCAAGAAACAATATTTCTACTTTTCTATTCTACCCAGGACCAAGGCTGAAAAGGAAAATTGAGTGTCACAACTTATAAGCAGATTCCTGGTCTGATCTCTTTCTTTCCTCATGTCTTGACTTTGTCTCCTTTGCAATGAGTATGGTGTTCCTTAGAACACAGTACCGCAGGGATCGGCAGAAAAACTCAGAGAAAATATGGGTTCCTGTGTATTCCCTTAACACTATGAATTTGTGCCTATTTATTGTTTTGGCCTCTGAGAAATTTTCTTATCTTACATTCAGCCATTCATGAATGAAAGATTATTGTTATTATTAATATTATTATTTGAAGTATTTGAAGTAGGTTTGGCATACAGGGGTTGATAGAGATTGAATCTCTAATCTGTTATATCTCTGTAAACAGATTACTAGAAACACTATTTAAAATTGAAAAAAAAATTATCAGTTACAAGTGTAACAAGTAGTGTGAACAATTAGCAATTTCAAGTAAGATTTCTGCCATGCATCTTGAGACATGGCCTCCAGGAGCCTTTGAACCAAACCCCTAAAACTGCCTTTTTTCCTTGGTTTGCCTTTACATGTTTCATTTTCATTGTCAAACTCCACCCATGAAATAAAAAATCTGTAAAGCTTCACTGGATAAATAGTGAGAAAATTTTAGACTTTCCAATTTAAGAGGAAAAACATGTTCTTAGTGATTCTAAAAGGCTGTAAGTAAAAATTATTTTTAAAAACTCCAGTGAAACAGGAAGTTATACTTAAATATGTGAGCTAGGGATTCCTTAGAAACAGTTGAGATTTAATCAATTTTCAAAATAAACCATACAGTTAAAGAATAACTGAAAAGTAAAAAATATTTTAATAAATAATGACTGTGTTCTACTTTTCCCATCATATGCCAGTTACCAAAGATAATAAGTAGGCACATATCATTATAGAAAAGATGTGATTTAATTAATTTTCATGTTTTGTTGGCATACATGACCCTGGATTAGGTGTTTGAATTCAGAGTCATATCAAAGAAAAGACTAATTTTTTATAGTGGACTTCATGATGTAAGAAAACTTACTGATTTATGTTTATAATAACAGCAAATTAGAAATAAGTTTGGTATGGCACATTAATTAAATTGAAACATTTGAATTATGGTTCCTTTGCAGATTCATACTCTGGGGATACCTTTTGTGGGAGCTTCTTTTAGAGCTATGGTGTTCTGTATTCCCAGTAATAAACCGTATGGAAAAGATGTCCATTAACTGTGCTTCTGTGTGCTGGCCTTTGGTCAGATGTGGTTAGGGCAAATGTGGCATAAAATCTACTTTTGGCTTTACTGGGTGTTCTTCCTTCTAATGCCTTCTCCTTCAATTTTGTGAGTCATAAAGGGGTTGGGACAGGAGAGGCCATATTATGAAATAAAAGCATAGCCGAAAAAGAATGTTGTAGTTAAATCCATCAACCTTAGATTATGTCGGTTACATAAATAGTAACAATGAAGTTCATTACCTCAGTCCATTACAACTTTTCAGTCAATTGCAATGATCAGAAAATGTAAACCTTATATAGGGTGATTGTTTTTCAGCCATTTAATCACCCCACTCAGATAATTTCTCATCAGGTTTATTGTTGCATAATTGCTTACTAGCTTAGAAAGAAAGCCTTTGAGTAACTCTTGTCTAGTCACATATTTATAATAATGTCTGTTACTCATAAATATAGGGTGATAAAAATGACTCGAGAAAAGCCCAATTACTTGCTTTTATTTATTTAAACTCTTCCATTTGGGGAGTATGTGACAACATGGGCAAGTACTGTGAGGCTAGTGAAAATCTATTTCACCGAGAAAACTCCATGTAGCTTTGAATGACAATAATTCATGTGTCTATGTTCTTGTGTAATGAGGCTGGAGAGATAGCCTGAGCTAGATGCAGTCTGAATGGCTTTCTCATGCTTCTGTGGAGTTTGAATTTTAACTGCTAGGCACTGTTTCAAATCCCTTTCAAATGTGGATGAGATATAACCAGACTAGGGAGTTAGCAGAATTATTCTGGCAATGTGGTATACAGATAATAGCTACAATGACTAGGCAAGAAGATACTGTACTGGTATAGGAGAGAAATGATGAGGACCTGAATTAAGGAATTAATGGGGATATGGATCCGAAAGGACAAATTAAAACGCTACTTAAAGGATAAAATAAACACATCTTAAGGACAAATTGGATGAAGGACAAATTGGATGTACAGACATTTGAGGGACAGTAGGAAGGTGAGGGTATTGCTCAGATTTCTGTCCTTGGCCCTTTTAGCTCTCCCCAAACGTGGCTTAAAACAGTTTCTCTAAGCTAAGGACATATATGCGTGTATGTCCAAATATATATATATATAATTCTAGGCTAGAGATTGTTAAACTTTTAGTTCTCAAGAAACTTTATATTCTTTGAGAACCCCAAAGAGCTTTTGTTTATGTAAGTTAAATTCATTGATTTTTATTATGTCAGAAATTAAAATGTAGAATTAAGAACACAGATTCATTTTAAAATAATAAATGTTAACATAAATAACATTTCTATGTAAAATATTTTGAAAAAAATTAATGAGAGAAGTGGCATTGCTTTACATTTTTGCACAATTCTAATGTCCAGTTTAATAGAAGTCATTTAGATTATCATGCTGGCTTTGGCAACATCCTGTATTTGAAAAAATTGTCTTACTCCAATTTTTAGTTAGGAAAGAGAGGAGTTATTATTCTTTAATACTACACTCAAACTTGACAAGTGATAGTTTCATAAAGCTTAGTTGCAATGTGGAATCTAAAAATCTTATCAGTGGACTTCTGTACTCTGTTGAATGTACTCAGTTCTTTGACCTGTCTTTCTTGCACCTTAAATGCCTCTTCTATCCATGCATGATTTTGTAACATTATACACTGGTCACGTAGAAAGTATTGATTTACTTAGCTATAGATCTTCTAAGTATTGACATACTTCATTATAAGGTATCCCTAAATCACATTCATTAATATCACCATTGATCTAATCAGAAGAGTATTAAGTATTGGGAAGCTCTCAAGTTCATAGTGTGGATATAAGTTTTCTAATGTTCTGTTTTTTGCTTGAAGTACAAATTTTTTGCTCGAAGTACAAATTTCTCATTGCCAACCATATTGTCAATGAGTTTTCCTTGAAGTGACAGGTTCACTTCGTTCACTTTCAAGAAAATGTCTGCTAGTGGTCAAGTCTGGATAACCATTGTTTGTTGGTTCTTCTTTCAAGTACAACTGTTGTTTCATTGGGAAGAAGGGGGAGCCTATTGACTTTTTTAGCAGCAAATCGAATCACACAGACACTTTTCCTTGAGATAACTACTGAACTTCAATATGTAGCAGAAGTGCAGTATACATTTTGCCACACAGAATTTTAAAAAGACATGTACTGGACTTTCCCTTCTCACCAAATAGAGTAATTAGGATCCAGTATGGCTAAACAAAATGGACAACATATATGAAACAACCATTTTCAGATATTGGACGTGAGGCCCTCCCGGAATATCAATGCTGAAAGGGGAAACAGTAAGGTTAGTCCTATAACTGCTCGATCTTACTACCTGGAGAAAGTTTCCAGGCCACAACAGGGGAAGGGATAACCCAGGTGGAGTCATTGGTTTCCTAGAGTTCAGGAGATGGAGGTGGGGGTACAGGGAGGCTGAGGCATCTCGAGTTCACCAGGCAGAGTACTGAAGTGTAGAGAGCTGCGCAGAGAGGAGCTTTGGAGAGCTGCAGAGGACTGAAGCTGCTTGAATCTTCAGCTGAATAATAATCAGGCCATGCCTTCAAGGAAACTACCCAAGACTGAGAAAGAACCATCCTGAGGGAGCAGAGGAACCTCTCAGGAGTTCACTCAGATCTGGAAATTGCTTGTGTATCCACCACCAAGAGTGGAAAAACCTTATAGTCCAAGAAACATCAGGAAGGACACTTAGCAAGGTATTGCCTGGCCAGTGAGGGCAAAATCAGCCCTAAATGAAAGACTGTTCTGGTCATGCCTAACAAAATTTAAAAGCAAATCTTAAAATACCAAACTGTTTTCAAGTAATGTAGCTGCATCCTAGAACAAAGTTCAAGTATATCTATAGGAATACAGCACCCAAGAAGATAAAGTTCATAATATCAAATCAAAATTATTGATTTTTGATTAATTTGATTTTTAATATCAATATCAAAATATTGATATTCAACAGCAAATCAAAAATTATCTGGCATGCAAGGAAGCAGGGAAGCTTTATGTGTAATCAGTAGAGAAATCAATCATAAAGGACTTCTATCTAGAATATATAGAGAACTCTTAAAACACAGTAATAAGAAAACAAACAATCCAATGAAAAAACTGGGCAAAAGATTTAAGTGGATACTTGACTAAAAGAGATATCGGGATTGCAAGTAAGCACATTAAAAGATGCTCAATGTCATTACTCATTGTGGCACAAACCACACAACTATTTTCCAAAGTGGTTATACCATTTTACGTTCCCGCCAGCAGTGTTGAGGGTTCCAGTTGCTCACCACCCTTACCAACGCTTGGTCAGTCTTTTCCATTTCAGCCATTCTGATCGTTATGTTGTGGTATCCTACTGGGGTTTTTTTCTTATACAAAATTAACATTTATTTTAAGAACAAGTGCGTGGTGGTTAATAGCACAATTTGGTGCCACTGCCTTTATTATTCATGCTTAGGCAAGAGTTGTCTTACTCTCCATTACTGTTGAACCATCTTAGGCAAACTGTATCTTAGTATTATTTTGAAAATTGTTTTGACCTCATGGACCCCTTGAATCATGGTTCTAGTCTGCACTTTTCACCCAGACTTCACATTGTTAATATATGCTGCATCTTCAGATTTGCTAAAATCAATATTTTCTTCTGCCTTCTCAACAGCAACAAAAAATTTGGCCCTATTCATGTGTTTCCTATCCTAGTTAAAAGCATCTCTACTACCCCTATCACTCTAGGCCTATCACAGAGCCCTCTCCTTTTCCCACATTCAGTGAACTTCTCTGCCTCAGAAATGCCTTTGCTTCCCCATTCTCCATCCCCATCGGCCTGGATTATTATCTTCTCTTTTACAGGCTGCTGCTGGCCTGTCTCCTCGCTGTCTTTCTAGAATTCACACTTCATTATGGGGCTTTACATTGCCTATAGAATAAAGTCAGAATGCCTTAGAGTAGCTGACAAGGTTGCTCAAAATCCTATATTATGTAAATTTTAAAAACTTAGCAGCATGATTTAGAACACCGACACTGATGGGCCACTAATTTAGACAATAATTAATTCTAACAGTAAATGTGTAATGATAACAGTACGTTTAGGACAAAGGCCAGTAGAACTGTTTTTGTACTTCTAGAATGTATTAAAGTTTGAAAAATTATTAGCTGCCAACCTTTAGATTCAAGGATTGGATATCTGCTTTTTTTCTTTCTCTAAGAAACTAATAGTTCATTATAACTTCAGAATTCCAATTAAAATGATGGATTGTTTGAAAAGTACACTGCTCAAAAAGTCTGAATTATAAATGTGAGTTCAGGTATGTGATGCTTTACACAAGGGTTTTATTTTGTCCCAAAGAGCTTCTGTGACTTGCATGATTTAATAAAGCAGCTCAAATTATTTCTGAGGCTGCAGAGACTAAGGTTTCAAAGTGTTTTCCTCAATTTATGATACATATTGAACTTCTCTTTGAAGAAGTTAATCTTTTTTAGTTTAATCAGTTTATCTTTTTGAATTCTATTTTTCATTATTATATTATATTTTACTTTGTTTGCTAAATATCATTTTTTGTCATTCTTATACATATTGAAGAATGAAACTCAAACAGCAAATTGTTAGTAGAAGCTTATTAGTCTTAGACCCGAGAGTGTAATTACAAGTTATTTATTGCTAATGAAATAAGATAAAGGCATTTGGTCAGGATATTTTTAGTTGTAGTGGTAATGGCATTTTGAGTAGCTTTTTACCGTATTCATATTATGAGTGTAATGCTCCCATTCCAGATTTTTGCCATGTCCCTTTTTGTATCAAAACTAAGGTGTGCTGTTCCGTATTACTCAGGATCATTATGCTGCTAACCACATAATAGCTAGCTTATGTCATTCCTTGCTGCTCCAAAATATCCCACCTCCCCTTAGATGATTTTCTCTTCATTTTTGCTAAAAGCTGGTCTTCTTTTTCATGTTTCAGTTCCTCATGGGAAATGGTCATCTGCTGCATTGACAGCACGATTCAAAGGCATCTCTGAACGTTAACTCTAGTGTTAAAAGGAAGAAACTATGTAAAGAGCCCATGAAAAAGCAAAATACCACTGTGTCTTATTGAATAAAATATCTAGCTCTGAAATCTATGTCAATACAGTCAATATCCTGAGGCCTATGTATCTGAGGTCCATAGAACTCCATCCTAAAGTGATCTTCGTCATATTTGGAAAGAAATGTTACAGATGAGCTGTGTTTGACTTAAACACCCCTTACTCTAGCTAGTAACCAAACATTTCCTAGTCTCAATAATTAGTTTTCTAGACAGACACTTTAAATTTTATTTTCTTAACATCAGTAACATCTTCTCATTCATACTTAGGTTTATGCTAGAAGATAAAAAAACATAAGATCAGATCAGATCAACAAACAGCTTGATACAAAATGATGCCTCTAACACTAATTTACCATATGTTTATATTTCACATAGGGAATAGAGCAAGATGCCCTTGTATTTTAATTCTTAATTCTTCTCTGAGAAACACAATAGGCAGTTTAAATTATATGGAGAAATAAGTAAAGATTTAAAAAGTCAGACATTTTATGTTGCCACCAAATGGAAATTCACTTACATTCATATATTTAGGATATATAATTTTCACTTTAAGTTTGCATAAGACATTTCAAATTACTTTTACTAGTGTCTTAATATTCCTATATATTGGGAGAGTTGAATTTTTTTAAATCCCCATTTACAAATTGCATAATAGCAGAGTTGGAATTACATTTGTTCCCAGGAACTATATTTATTTGTTAAATTTTTATGATTGTACTATTTACTAGGCAATTATGGTTTTCTTTTGAACTGTAATAGGAATGCTGGGAGCAGGTGGAAATTGACACAAGTTCATCTTGTATCTGTATTTTTTTTTTATTCTTAATAGTATCATAGTGCTATAAAATGTATTTGTAGGGATATAAATAATGCTCATCAGTTTCTTTAGTAGCTTCCCATATGAAGAAGCTTAGCTTTTATTCAACTTTTTGTTAATTCAACTTTTCCTTTTATTCAGGTACCTCAACAGGAATTCTCTTTGAATAGTGTTATGGTAATTGAGAACATTAAATTTTCAGCTGTACTAGAATGCCACCCAGTACCCTAACAAATTATCATTCCTTCCTCTAGTCTGGAGCTTCTTAAGCAAGGGGAATTTTCTCAATCATTGTTCCATTAGTCAAAATGACTAGAACCATACAGAATAATTTTCTTACTCAGTTGACCAAGTTCTTTACAACGCATTGAAATTCTTTTAAAATATGAGAAAATGTGTTTTATATCTAATCTGTAATTGTTTGTTAGTCTTTCAAAGATGTTTAGAAGTTAGGAAAAAGGAGCTATACAATTTTTTTTCCTACTTTCTTTCTTAAGAGAGATACTATATGATTTCAAATATTTAATTTTATAGATTATTTGATCTCAACAAATATATGAAACCAACTTTGAATTATGGATAAGAATTTTTAAATCCAATGAAAAATATTTTTTAAATTAAAATTTTTTCTCTAATTATGAAAATAAGATATGCTCATTATAAAAAGTCTAAATTGTACAGAAAATATAAAAGAAGCCAGAAAAATATGTCACTCAGAATGCCAATACCTGGAGGCAATCACTGTTGACATTTATTCTTCTTTTTGATTGCTTTTAAGCTTAGATAGCATTTGAAATTGTAAAAAAATTTTTAAATTAATTTTTATTGGAGTATAGTTCCTTTACAATGTTGTGTTAGTTTCTACTGTACAGCAAAGTGAATCAGCCATATATATATATATATATATATATATATATATATATATAT
>NW_006790551.1:4962209-4983235 GCF_000442215.2 Lipotes vexillifer
TTGTGTTAGTTTCTACTGTACAGCAAAGTGAATCAGCTATATATATATATATATTTCCTCTCTTTTGGATTTCCTTCCCATTTAGGTCACCACAGAGTACTGAGTTCCCTGAGCTATACAGTAGGTTCTCAGCTTATTTTATTGTTAACATTTTGACATTTTCATTCCAAAGGTAAATCCTCATAAGTGTTGAATACAGGCTGTTTAATAGTTGAGAGAGTACTTGCCAAATATGTATGTAGAATCACTTTAAAACAAACTCATAGTTTACGTTAGAGGAAAAGACGAAGTGTAAGTGGCAAGTATCTGACTATACTGCTGAATGAATGTGGGAATAAAATTTCTTAAAACTCTGAAATGATAAGCCAGGATGTCATATTTTGCCTTTGGCTCAGGAATGATATGTTAACAACTGTTCCATGAGAAAATGAAAATCTCGCCAAAATCAATGTCACACTCTAATGAAAGATTCTAGTATGGGCCAAATACCTCAAAACAATCACACAAAATATTAATATATGGAAGCATAGATTTAAATGGTAATGATAATCTTAGTTACACAGAATTGGGCAAAATATTGATGTAGGGAGAAGCAAAAATAAGCTATAAACAGATGAACTATTAGCAAAATGGAAGAAGATACAAATTTATAATGAAGATTTTTCTGGTACTTCCTATAAAGAATTATTTTAAAAATCCTCTTTTATAAAGAAATCATAGACTAGTTCTAGAGTTAAAAATGGTCTCAATATCTTGTCCAACATTGTTATTTGACAAATGATATAATTGAGACCTTGAGACATTACGTTGTTTATGTAGTACCCATAGTATGCAAGTGGGCAGGAGTCTGGGAACATCTGTGCTGAGTCAGGGTGCTGACTCCTTCCCTCTGAATTCCAGTTCTCCAATGGCACTAGTGCTTGCGCAGAAAGCATATTACTTCTCTTCCATTATTTGTTCATGACTGATCCAGTCCTTTACGCCTTACATTTTAAAAGTACTTATTTTCTAATATTCAGTGAATTTCTATGAGTTATGGACTTCGTGAGTCAAGCACTGTTATAAGAACTTTATGCACATTTTTAATTTAACCCACACAAAACCAGTGAGGTCTGGGTACTAGTACCATTCTGATTGTTAAGTAAAAATACAAACATGGGAGGGTAGGCAACTAGGAAATGACAGAGCTGGAATGTGGATCAGATACGTCCAGCACCCAATTTTAAATAAATAACTACTGAACAAATTTCTGTTTGATTTGTAAAGATTATTTTTAGGGTCTTTTGGGGGTACCAGCCCATTTTTAACTTCTTAGATGGTTACATAGTCTCAGGTCTAATCAGCGTGTTCTTAAAATTGTCAAGGATTTTCTATTTCAGAGTCTGAGATGAAAACCTGAGGTGGCAATAATTGGAGTGAGCTTTGCTGAGGATAATGCTGCCACAGGCAGTGAATCCTCTTCTCCATCATCTATAGCTTCAGTTGTAGAAAGATTTTCGGCTTTCATAAAACACCTCCACATTCTAGATTTGACAGGAGGGGCACACTTGAACATATTTTACATCTTAGGCCATGTGTCTTAACTTGCAATATATTTTATTTGAAGACAATATTATACAGTCTTTCCATTCCGTTACTTTCTCATGCTAAGTGAAATTCCAGAGTTTTCCTCTCTGGAATAGTATAGCAATACTTAAAAACTTAAAACTTTTAAAGTAAATAAGTTTCTGAGTTTTCCATTTGAAACATTTCCTTTTTTATCCAAAATGTATTCTGTTTCATTTTGCGCATCATATTTCAAAATTGCAACCAAAAATCACTATTCTCTTGTCCTGATCTATCATCTTTCCAGTATGCATGCCTCTTTTATTGGAGTTTGTTTTCATGTTTCCTTGTCAATATTACCTCCCTATTTTGTGCTTTTTATGATAAATATTCTATGATTTAACCTTAATTTAATAACATAAAATGATACCCCATAGTGTCTTCATCATCAGCATTTTAGTCATACTAGATTACTCTGATCTTCATGAATGTAGACACATTTTTCCTATTAGCCTTTTGATCGCTAGGATATATTTTCACATTGTTATTTGAAGCATTTTTATCATTTTCCTCCTTTATTGTTACATTCAGATATTAGGAATGCTTTTTTTTCCCCACAGTCCTGAAACATTTAGATATTAGGAGTGCTTTTTCCATAACCCCCCAAATTCATATACTCCATGTCTAATATGTTTCCCCAGTTCCCATGCTAGTTAGTGCCATATCTGTATAATTTATTTTTCCTCATTATTCAACTTTGCATAATTTTCTTTTGAAATATATATATTGGCTATAAGGAACAATTACCTTCCTTTGGAATACATGGTTTTTTCTTTGTCTTAGTTCAGTTTCCACTAAATAATGGTTTTAGCCAACTGACATTTATTGAGCTTCTACTTTGCGGCAGGCTTAGAGTTGAGGTGGAAACAAAGATCATCAGCTTCTGCTATCAAGAGCTCACTATCTAATGAAAGAGAGAGGAAAACAAATAACTTGTAAATAATATCCATGTGACACTTTCTCATGAAGTATAGTACATCCAAAAAGCTATGATCATAGGTAAATTGGAAAAGGTCTTCCACCAGGAGCAACTGTATGATAGGAGTGTTGAAAATTAATTAGGAGGAGAAATGGGACTGGGCACAACAGGCAAAGGAAAAGAGCATACATGAACGAATTTGAAAGACGATGGTTACGTTCAGGGCCTGGGAGATTGGAGTGGCTACAGTGGGAGTAGAGCATCCTCACAGATGAAGCAAACAAAGTGAGTCATTAGCGCTTTTCTCCAGTCTTAACAGAAGTGGGTCTGCTGATGAGGCAAACTTGATAGAACTTTTTGTGTGTGAGACTGGGGACCAGCGAGATGTATGCGGACCAGCCAAAGGTCTTTTACCGTCAGTGAAAAGTATACCTCTGTGGCAGGAGCACAGGGTTTGGAGTTGGATACTCCTGGATTTGAGCCCAGCTCTGTGACCTATGGCAATTTATTTAACTTTTTAAAAACTCCATTTCTTTATCAGTGAAATGAGAAAATAATAGTATGCATTTTAGGACAGTTGTGAGGATTAAATGCGATTATGTGTAGAAATCTCTACCTAGGGCACTTGAGACTTAATCTGAACTCAATACATATTACCTCTTATTTTTACCCCAACCCGAGAAGCTTCTTTTAGGGTCTTATCTATCAATAAGGTGAGCCCCAAGGCAAACTTTCCTAGGCTTAACTGCAGAGTCCTCTCATATTAGTAGATCTCACTGAATAAAAGGGAAAAAAAACCCCACCCAAACCTACTTCAGCCCCAAAGGTGTACAGACTCAGTTTCTATAATTTTTATTCAAGTTGAAAAAAAGTTATGCTTATATACACTATTTCTGAGAGAGTGAAAGAAAATGAAAGTATTGTTTAAAAGGTTGCTTTTATATGGAAGCAAGCAATTTCAAAGTCATTTTGTCTAGTCACATGAAAATATGACACTAAAAACTATAATACATACTAAAATTATTTACATTTTATTTAATTTGGAAATTAAAATAAAATCCTCACGTACAGAGTCCTTGGTATTTTATGGAAATAGTCTTGGATATCAGTTTAAGACGCTGATTACTATTTAAAATGTGTAAAACGCTGGTGGACATTTTTAAAAAAAAAAAACATACCGAAGAAAGTCTGCTGTCAAAGTTCATGTTCTACTCTAGATGACTGTAAAGAATTTGAAGATACTTGAAGGAAAAAAAAATCAGAACGGTATCTGCTCCTTCAAATCCAATTTGGAGAAGAATCATCATTACCTACTGATGATTCCACATGTTTGGCACTATAAAAAGAGTCATTTTCTCTGGCAGTGAGCGTCAATCCAACAACATACAGACCACCCCTGGGAATTCTTTGTAATATAAAACATTCTTCTGAGATAGTTCAGTGAGCAGCAAGACTGGTAAACATATACACTCACATATAAATTGCCCTTTCTATGTAAATTAAGGATCCGAACTAGAACATCAATTTAATGTCAAATGGAGTATAATCTTACACTATCACAGGAGTTAATGCCTTAGACATTTTCACTGGAGTTTTGGGCCATATGTTGTTTTTAACAGCTCTGAAAATTGTGTGTCTTTGATTCTATCAGATCATTCCCGTGATAAACTGACTGTCATATGCAGGGATTTAACTGTGGGTGGCGAAACAGTACAGTGTAGTGATTGTGGGTCTTGGAAGTCTGACTATAGCTATTCCTCTTTGACTTCTGCAATAACTAGCTGTGTGGCCTTGGAAGAGTTCATTTATTGCTCAGAGCCTTATTTTCTTCATTTAAAACATCACCTCCCTCCCTATCTCCCTGAACTCCCTACCAGCCTTCCTGGCTTTAATTACCTTCCCAGCACTTGCCAGCATTACTACGCTCCATATTTTATACCTGTAATTTTGCCTCCACCCCTTTAGCTTGCAAGTGCTTGGAAGGAAGGCTCACCTCAGCTCCCTGTATATCATCTGGCACTTAGTTGGTGCTTCATAAATACCTATTCAAAGAATAAATGAATTAATCCATAAAATGAGGATAATATTAGCACCTACCTCATGGAATCTTAGACATTAGAACACATGAACTGTGTTAATGTATGCAAAGCACTAACAACAGTACTTGGCACTTAGTAAACGTTCAGTAGTTTTAGCTGTTATTAATTAATATTCCCGAGGAAGTTTGTTAATAAGTTGGTTAATAAAATCATGGGTATTCATTTCAGAAAAAATCTGTATTTGAAATTCTTTTCCTTTTAGCCAGTGAATTGATTATAGCATCCCTTTTCATTTGCTAAACTAGAAGACATCATCACTAAAAACTTTCCAGCTTCCTGATAGTAACTTGTGGCTGACTTTGCTACATTGGGAGTGGGAAGGTCAGGAGTTAGATCCACTTGTTAAAGTAATGTAGTCACTCACTGAGGATTGAACAGAAACTCAAGTCCAGTGGCAAGGGCAAGGGATTTGAAATGAAGGGTAGTCTTTCATGCTTTTATTATTTAATTAAATTATTCATTCACAGGAGTTTAAAAGCTATCCTATTTTTATTTAAATTTGGGTAATTCAAACAGGAAGCCTCTTTTTCTTATTCTTTCCAAGGGCAGAGGTCTCTCATTATGGATTCTGGGATCCTGTTCTCATCCTTCTAGTATCTTCCCTCCTTTCCTTTCAGCCATGAGTCATTCACCAAGTCTAGCTACTCCATTAGCTGATGCCCTTCTCCACTGAGCCGTTGAGGAGATTAGATTAGACACATATGCCTTGTTCTTGCTTCCCTGTACTTACCACTCTGAATTCTCCTGAAACACTAGGATCTGTAGCCACGTCTAAGTTACCTGTACTGAGGGCAACACCAAAAACAGAAACTTTAAAATTGTCATTAATGTGGATGGTTCCCTGAGTCTTAAAGGGAAGACAATTACAGTTTCTTTACAAAAGAGGTTGTCACTTTGCCACTGTTAATCCACTTCCCCTAATCACATTTCCTTCAAGCATCTCCAATTGAAATATATTAATTCATTCATTTTACAAATAAGTTTTGAGCACCTGTCATGTGTTCAGCAATGAACTAGATAGTCAATTCCTCAGTCTCATGGGGATTGAAGAAAAGACTGATAGAGCATTGTTTCCAATGACTAGAATGTTCTCTGTCTCTCCTCTTCACCATTTTACATTTAAAGCCCACTTCTGAGAAGGCCAGCCTGAATGCCTGATCACAGTGGTCTTTATCTAACAACTAACCTGTGGTGTTGGTGTCAGTGTTCTTAGCTAGGTAATGGAGCTTTATATACACAAAGAAAGTAGGGTCTCCCTAATTAAATTAAAGCTGCTTAGGAGGAAAATAAAATCCATTCATTTTCTAAACAATATTGAAATTTTATTTTCTATCCAAGAACCAGAAATTCCTCATCATTTACTTTGCAAAATT
The DNA here is from genome assembly GCF_000442215.2 of Lipotes vexillifer. Lineage (NCBI taxonomy): Eukaryota > Metazoa > Chordata > Mammalia > Artiodactyla > Lipotidae > Lipotes > Lipotes vexillifer. The sequence continues at coordinate 4,968,206 of NW_006790551.1, forward strand.
TAAGATTTTGCTCTTGAATTTACTACTTAGGGTTCTACTACGTTATTCATTGGTTAACTGTATCTACATTTAATTTTTTTAACCTTGTTTGATAAAAAGTAATGTATTGTCTTTGAAACACATTAGAAGTAATGTAATGTCTTTGAAACACATTAGAAGAGGAATAGAAGATTCTATTTGGCTAAGCAATTTATGGGGGAGGAATAGAAATGACTCACAGAATTTTAAAACTATCTGCAAATGATTTTAAATGGTTGACAGAAATTCAGTAATCCAGCTTTGAAAAGGGATTATAATTTTAAGTGTGTATTCAAAGTAAAATACAGTGTATCTGAAAATCTTGATTGCAAAGAGCCATTAGAATATAAAGCATTATTATTGCACCGAATAGTATAAATACATATAAGATTATCCCATTTTAGTTTTTTTCAAAAATATGCATTTGTATTCTTCAAACGAAGACTATAAGGTATATGTCAAAAAGTTAGCTAGGGTTATCTCTAGGAAATAATACTATAGGTGATTTTATTTTTTTCTTTTTATGTGTTCTAAATTATAATGAATATTTATTACTTATGTATAAATACTTAAATTTGATTATGAAAAATGGAATTGCTGCTGTCCTCTCACCCACTGAAAATGATGAATAATTTTTTTTTGATGTTCATTTTTGTCTGATTGATTGGAAAAGTAATATTTATGGGTTGTTAAAAGTTTAGTTTATATTATAAAAAATGAAGAAAAAAAGTTGTAAATGACTTTCATTCCTATCTCTCAGAAATAATCACTTAAAATAATAGTAGTTTTTTATCCCATATTATATATATACATATATACCAGTATATTTATAGATACATATGACTTACGTATATGTATGATACATATATATGTGCATATATCTACACACATGTACATATATATGCTTTTTTATTCAGCTAACATTATAACAAAAATTGTCTCATTCATCTGGAACACTGCTCAAACCATACATTTCATGAATCTCTATTCACATTAATATATGCTTTTTCTTAATTGTAAGAAAAGATTCACAAAAAGACACTTGTAAATTGCTGAATTTAGCTGGATTGAGTGTACATTATCATGCTCTAGGTATTTCAGTGGAATATTTTATAAGACCACAAAAAGTCATTTCCCTACCCCTGAATTATAGGTCCCATGAATAATTTAGCACTCAAACTTGGAATGATCAATTCATACACAAATTTTTGCTTGTAGCCTAGACTTAAAAAATACAGCAACCAGAATGGATTCAAAACTTTAGTGTCTTTCATTAAAGCAATAATCACAAGTCTGATGGTCAGTTTTTGTTTGCAATTTTATTCAGTAGATACTGATTTTATTTCATTCTGGATAATCTGTTGAAAGTGATTATCATCGATACATCTTGAACTTCTTCAGAGGAGACGTAATTAGGGTTTGTTTCATTGAGTGACATTTCAATTCTTTCATCTAAGTGCTTTGTGTATGCAGTTGCAGGAAATAACTGTTGACAGCACAGGTACGCTAATATTGCCTTAGCAACTCTCAGAAAAAGTAAACAATGAAAATGTGTAGGAGAGCAAGAGGCAAGCTTCGTGCTTTCTAATCTTTGGTGATTTTCTCTAGCTTTGTTCTTTGTTCTGTCTTTAGGGTTATACTGATTGAAGTACAGATGTACTTCCTTAAGACAGTCAGGCAAAGACTGTGGTAGATAGAACAAATTACTGTCCTTCAGATACAAGCCACTCCTCCCCCCGCCAAAAAAAAAGAAGCTGGGTATGGATTTATTCAATCATTAAGTCAGGCAGCAAACATTTACATCTGAGATGTATATGAATACACAACATTTTTATGTGTACTCACGTAAATATTGAGCATCTACTATGTTAAAAGCCCTGTTGTATGCATCAGAGATAGAGGGGGGGAAAAAGAACTAATTACTTGACCTCAAAAACTTGCATTCTAGATGGATGGACAAGAAACAAGGAAACAGATAAACTTTTACATGATATGATTTCAGTTAATGACTTATGCTGTGATAATGTTATGGCAAGTTAATCACATCAAGGTACACATTGTTACTGCACACTGCTTCTCAAACTTCAGCATGTATTCAAATCACTTGGGATCCTTTTGAAAAGCAGATTCTGACTCAGTGGGTCTAGCGTGGTGGCTAGGAGTGTGCATTTCTAATAAGCTGCTGGTCTGAAGACAACTTGAGTAGCAAGATATAGTACCGTTTCTGTGTAGCAAGTTTGACTAAGAGGTTGGTAGGAAAAGGTAGCTTGAAGAGTGGGTAATGGGTGATGAAATAGAAGGGGAAAAGGTAGGAAAAAGGAGAAAATATAATAAACAGATTGGAAATGGAAATGCAGGTAAAAATGGAACACACAGGCCACCAAAAACAGCATCTCCTTACATATACTCTGCCTTGGAACTATTCCTGCATGTTATGAACTAAAATTAAAAGACTAAAGTACCAAGAGTAAAATATAAATATACACTGATGCTAACGTTTGAGAGAACTTTAGCTGGTAGAGTTTGTGCAGTTACAGTGCCAGGATGAATGTGGGTGTTTCAAACAAAGAGGATTTATCTTATTATTGGAAACCAACATTTGCTTGGCTATATTGAGTATGTTCATTTTTATATATATTTGTTAGGTAAGAAGTTTTATTATGACCATTATTATTTTTCTTTGGACATAGCCTTATTTTGTGCCCCTTATAATGTACCACAGACAACAAAGGTTGTTTAAGAAAGTTGAGGACTAGACTAAACGGTTGGTAAAAATTACATCTTTTTGTACAGTTTATTTGTTTTCTTTACCTCTTGGAGAAATACATGTTTAACTTACCTGAGTGGTTCAGGGTGCTGTAGTCTTTGGTATGACATTAAAACTCCAGGAAAGCATGCTAGAATCTGTACTACCTTACGCATACTTAATAAAATCAGCTACATTGTGATTATAGAATCATTTACTAAATTATAAATTTGACAAAAACAAAGATGTTCAGTGTTGAAATTCCAGGGGTATGTTGCAGTCCTTTCTGAATCATAGTTGGCTATACAAACTGAGAAAGATGGATTTATGATCTTTTGAAAATAAAAAAACATTGCTTTTATTCAATTTGATATCAGAAATTAGAAAAGAGAAGGAAACTAATATTGAGTGCCTATCCTAGGCCTGACACATTATACATATTATTAAATGTAATCAAAACAATCCAACAAGGAAGTCATATTTACTCCATTAAATAATTGAGGAGATTGAAGCTTAGAGTGCACAGTACTTTTTCCAAGGTTGCATGAGAAGACAGGAAGTTTCTTTTTTAGCAGGAGACATGTATTTTCTAGATTATTGTTTGTCTATCTCTTTCTCTGTTTCCAATTCATTTATGATGAAAGCTGAAACCTGCTTTGTCTGTTAACTATTGATAGGTTTGAAGGGTCATTGGGCATTAAGGAATAACTTCTTTTTTCATGAAATCACTATAATGAAAGCAGTTCAAGTGTGATAGCAATAAAAGATTCTACCTTTTTTCAGTCTTCACCTAGTTTTCTTAATTATCAGAAAACCTGTCCTCATGCCAAATGAGGATTTAATCAATTGAAAAACAAATAAAAACAAAGTATAAAAATATCTACACTAAAATTATATTTTTTGAAAAAACAGTATTAAAAAGTTTTGATTTTGTAAAGCATGTGCAATGCTTTAAAAATTAAATCTATAACAGATTTTGCAATTTCATAGAGGAAAATTTATTTTCTAATGCTTAACTATTTTATTATTTTACTCAGCTTACAATGTAATTTGATTTGTTGCTAAGAAAATGACACAAAATTATCTTGCCTTAGTATATCTATGATTTTTTTCCCCTAGCATTATATTTATTTTACAAGAGGAGAAGCACCTTTATTCTGGGTGATATTTTTGGAGATTGCTTAGATCACCTGAACATGAGGTGATTTGTGATAAGCTGGTTTATTTCACATATTATCTGCAGAGCAGTGCTTCCTAACAATTTTTACATCATGATACATAAGGCAAATAATCTTTTCTGTAATTTCATTTGCATGTTGTAGAGGAGGGGTAAAGACACATGTGCTCAGTCTGTAAACTTGATCAATTCCTTCCTCTATTTGAGAAATGTATATAGTTCAATCTGTAAAACAAATATATTTTCATTATAGAAAACCAGAATAAATATTATGTATATTATATATTAATAATAACTGATATTATTAGTAATACATATAGATATAATAAAATTACTCATAACTCCACCAGCCAGAAATAACCACTCTTGCTATTTTGGGTTTATATCGCTAGTCTGTTCTTATGCATTCAGTAATGTGTCTTGAATTTCTACCGCATAGTTCTGTATATGTATACTTTTTAAAAGACTGTTTTTTAGAGCAGTTTTAGGTTAACAGCAAAACTGAGAAGGAGATAACAGAGATTTCCCGTACACTCCCTCCCTCCCGCCCCCAACAGTATGTGTAGCCACCCCAACTATCAACATCACTCATCACAATGGTACATTTTTTTTTTTTTTTTTCCCGTTAAGGATGAACCTACTTTGACACATCATAATCCCCCAAAGTCCATAGTTTACCTTAGGGTACACTCTTGCTATTGTATAATCTATGGGTTTGGACAAATGTATAATGACATGTACCCATCATTAATGGTATCATACAGAGTATTTTCACTGCCCCCCAAATTATCTGTGCTCTGCCTTTTCATCCATCCCCCTTCCACCCCAGACCCCAGCTACACCAGATCTTTGCACTGTCTCTACAGTTTTGCCTTTTCCAGAATGTCATATAGTTGGAATCATACAATGTGTAGCCTTTTCAGATTGGCTTCTTTCACTTAGTAATATGCATTTAAGTTTTTTCCATGTCTTTTCATTGTTTAATATCTTATTGCATTTTAGTGCTGAATAATATTTCGTTGTATAGATGTAGCACAGTTTGTTCATTCACCTGCTGAAGGACATCTTGATTGCTCCCAAGTTTTTATGAATTATGAGTAAAGCTGCTCTAAATATCTATGTGTAGATTCTTGTGTGGACATAAGTTTTCAGCTCATTTGGATAAATACCAAGGAGTGCATTTGTTGGATTGAATGTTAAGAGTATGTTTAGTTTTGTCAGAAACCACCAAACTGTCTTCCAAAATAGCTGTACCACTTGTATTTCCACCAGTAATTGATGAGAGTTCTTGTTGCTCCGCATCCTTGGTAACATTCGGTATTGTCAGTGTTCCAGATTTTGGCCATTCTGATAGGTGTGTAGTACTATTTCATTGTTGTTTTAATTTGCATTTCCCTGATAACATACAATGTGGAGCGTCTTTTCATGTGCCTGTTTGCTACCTGTATATCTTCTTTGGTGAGGTATTTGTTAAGAACTTTGGCTGACTTTTAAATTGATTTGGTCATTTTCTTATTGTTGAGTTTGAGTTCTTTATAAATGTGGGAAAACAGTCCTTTACTAAAAGTGTCTTTTGCAAATATTTTCTCCCAATATATGGCTTATCTTCTAATTCTCTAGATATTGTCTTTTGCATACATAAGTTTTTTATTTTAATGAAGTCCAGCTTATCAATTATTTTTTTCATGGATCATTACTTTGGTGTTGTGTCTAATAATGTATCATCATACCCAAGGTCATCTATATTTTTCCCTTACGTTATCTTCTAGGAGTTTTATAGTTCCATATTATACATTTAGGACTATGATCCATTTTCAGTTAATTTTTGTGATGGTTGTAAGGTTTTGTGGTGGTTGTAAGGTATCTAGACGCATTTTTTGCATGTGAATGTTTAGTTGAAGAGACTGTTTTTGCCCCATTGTATTGTTTTTGCTCCTTGGTCAAAGATTAATTAACTATGTTTATGTGATTCTATTTCTTGGCTCTTACTCTCTTCCATTGACCTATTTGATAATTCTTTTGCTAAGACCTCACTATCGTGATTACTGCAGCTTTATAGTAGGTATTAAAGTAGGGTAGTGTCAGTCCTCCAACTTAGTTCTTCACCTTCAATATTAAGCTGCCTACTCTGGGTCTCTTACCTCTCAATATAAACTATAGAATCAGTTTGTCCATATCTGTAAAGTAACTTGCTGAGATTTTGATTGTGATTGCATTGAATCTATAGATCAAGTTGGGAAGAACAGACTTCCTGACACTATTGAGTTTTTCTGTCCATGAACATAGAATATGTTTCCATTTATTTAGTTCTTATTTGATTTTGTTTATCAGAGTTTTTGTGGGTTTCATCATATAGATATTGTACATATTTTGTTAGATTTATACCTAAGTATTTCATTTTGAGGGGGTACTATTGTAAATGGTATTCCATTTTTAATTTCCAATTCCATGTATTTATTGTTAGTATATAGGAAAGCAGTTGCCTTTTGTATATTCACCTTATATCCTGCAATTTAGCTATAGTCACTTCCAGGAATTTCTTTGTTGATGCCTTTGGATTTACTAGACAGTCACGTCATCCCAACAAAGTCAGGTTTATTTCTTCCTCCCAGTGTGTGTAACTTTTCTTTTTCTTGCCTTAATTGCATTAATAAGGACTTCCAGTATGATAATGAAAAGGGATGGTGAGAGTTACATCCTCACATTGAACATGATCCTAGTGGGAAAGCTTTAAGTTTTTCACATTAAGAATGACGTTAGCTGAAGGGTTTTGGTAGATAGTGTTTATCAAGCTGAGAAAATTCCCCTTTATTCCTAGTTTACTAAGAGTTTTTATTATGACTTTGTGTTGGATTTTGTCAAATGCTTTTTCTGCATCTATTGATATGATGATATTATTGTTTTTATTCTTTTTTGGCTTTGATTTGCTAATATTTTGTGAGGATTTTTGCATCTATTTTTATGAGTGATATTGTTCTGTAGTTTTCTTGTAATGTCTTTGTCTGGATTTGGTATTAGGGTAATGCTGGCCTCATAGAATGAGTTAGTAAATATTCCCTCTGCTTCTATCCTCTGAAAGAGATTATAGAGAATTGGTATAATTTCTTCCCTAAATGTTTGGTATAATTCACCAGTGAACCCATCTGAGTCTGGTGCTTTCTATTTTGGAAGGTTATTATTTCTTGATTCAGTCTTTAATAGAAATAGGCTTTAGGCCTATTCATATTGTCTATTTCTTCCTGTGTGAGTTTTGGCAGATTGTGTCTTTCAAGGAATTGGCCCATTTTATTTAGATTATCAAATTTGTGGCATTGGCTTGTTCATAGTATTCCTTTATTATCCATTTAACATCCATGGGATCTAGATCTCTAGAGTGATGTCCCCCTCTTTCATTTCTCATGTTATTAATTTGTGTCTTCTGCTTGTTCACATGCTCGCTTGCTCTCTGTCTCTCTCCCTCTCTCTCTCTCTTCCCCTTCTCTTAGCTTGGCTAGAGGCTTATGAATTTTACTGATCATTTTGGAGAACCAACTTTTGGTTTCATTGGTTTTCTCCTCCAATTTTCAATTTCATTGATTTCTGTTCTAATTCTTATTTCTTTTCTTCTGCTTACTTTGAATTTAATTGGCTCTTCATTTTTAGTTACCTAAGGTGGAAATTTAAATTTGGTTTTAGATCTTGCTTCTTTTCTAATACATGCACTCAATGCTAACAATTTCCCTCTAAGCACTGCTTTTGCTGCATCTCACACATTTTGCTGTTATATTTTTATTTTCATTCAGTTCAAAATATTTTTTTAATTTCTTTTGAGATTTCTTCTTTGACCCATGTATTATTTAGAAGTATGTTGTTTAATCTCCATATATTTGGGGATTTCTCAGTTATCTTTCTGTTATTGATTTCTAGTTTAATTTTATTGTGGTCTGAGAGCAGACATTGTTCAATTTCTATTCTTTTAAATTTGTTAAGGTGTGTTTTATGGCTCAGAATGAGTTGTATCTTAGTGAATGTTCCATGTGAGCTTGCAAAAAAAATGTATATTCTGTTTTTGTTGGATGAAGCAGTCTATAAATGTCAATTATATGCAGTTTATTAATGGTGTTGTTGAGTTCAATTACGTCCTTACTGATTTTCTGCCTGCTGTTTCTGTCCATTTCTGAGACAGAGGTGTTGAGGTTTCTAACTGTAATAGTGGATTCATCTATTTCTTTTTGAAGTTCTATTAGTTTTTGCATCGCATAGTTTCACACTCTGTTGCTAGGTGTACGCACATTAAGAATTGTCATGTCTTCTTGGAGAATTCACCCCTTTATCATTATGTAATGTCCTTCTTTATCCCTGATAACTTTTCTTACTTTAAAGTCTGCTCTGTCTGAAATTAATATAGCTACTGTTGCTTTCCTTTGTTTAGTATTAGCATGGTGTATTTTTCCATCCATTTGCTTTTAATCATTATGTTTCTATATTTAAAGTGGGTTTCTTGTAAACAACATATAGGTGGGTCTTGTTATTTGATCCACTGTGATAATCTCTGTTTTTTAATCAGTGCATTTAGACCGTGGCATTCAAAATGATTACTGATATAGTTGGATGAATATCTACCATATTCATTACTGTTTTCTGTTTTGCTCCCCTTGTTCTTTATTCCTATTTTTGTCTTCTACTCTTTTTCTGCCATTTGTGATTTTAATTGAGCATTTTATATGATTCCATTTTTCTACTTTTTTAGCATATCAGTTATACTTAAAAAAATAATTTTTTAAGGGTTTATCCTAGAGTTTGCAATATGCATTTACAGCTAACGCAAGTCTACTTTCAAGTAACACTGTATCACTTCATAGGTAGTATTATTACCTTATAATAATAAAATGATCATAATTCTTCCTTTCTATAATTTATATCATTGCTTTCATTTATTTATATATAAACATACACAAGCATATATATGTAAATGTTTATATAAGATATGTACATAAGCATACATTATTGGATATATTGTTGCTATTATTATCTTGAACAAACTGTTATCTTCTAGATCAATCACAAATAAGAAAAATATTTATTTTACCTTCAGTTATTCCTTCTTCAGTGCTCTCCCTTCATTATGCAGATCTGAATTTCTGATCTATATTATTTTTCTTCTCACTAAAGAACTTTTTTCTTTCAGGCAGGTCCACTGATAATAAATTATCTCAATATTTGTCTGAGAAAATCTCTATTTTTCCTTCAGCTTTAAAAGATAATTTCACAGGGTACAGAATTCTGGGTGGGTGGTTAATTTCTCTTATACTTTTAAGTATTTCACTCCAGTCTCTTGCTTGCAGGGTTTCTGAGGATAAGTCAGATATAATTTTTATCTTTGTTCCTCTATAGGTAAGGAGTTTTTTCCTCTAGCTTTTCTCAAATTTTGTTTATTTTTGATTTTCTGCAGTTTGAAGATGATATCCCTAGGTATATCCCATCTTGGGGGGGATTTTCCTAGTTGGTGTTCTCTGAACTTCCTGGATCTGTGATTTAGTGTCTGACATTAATTTGGGGAAATTCTCAGTCATTACTTTTTGAAATATTTCTTCTGTTCCTTTGTCTCTTTCTTCTATTTCTGGTATTCCCATTATGCATATGTTACACTTTTCATAGTTGTCCCACAGTCCTTGGATATTCTGTCAATTTTTTTTCTTTAGTCTTTGTTCTCTTTGCTCTTCAATTTTCAAGGATTCTATTGATATATCCTCTAGCTCAGAGATTCTTTCCTCAGTCATGTCCAGTCTTTACTAAAAATTCCATCAAAGACATTCTCTATTTCTGTTACAGTGTTACTAATCTCTAGCACTTTCTTATGGCTCTTCTTAGGATTTCCATCTCTGTGCTTACATTGCCTATCTGTTCTTACATTCTGTCTAATTTTTTATTTATTTATTTATCTTTTTTTTTTTTTTTTTTTTTTGGTTGTGGCCTCTCCCGTTGCGGAGCACAGGCTCCGGACGCACAGGCTCAGCGGCCATGGCTCACGGGCCCAGCCGCTCCGCAGCATGTGGGATCTTCCCGGACCGGGGCACGAACCTGTGTCCCCTGCATCGGCAGACAGACTCTCAACCACTGCGCCACCAGGGAAGCCCTAATTTTTTTTTTAAACATCTTTATTGGAGTATAATTGCTTTACAATGGTATGTTAGTTTCTGCTGTATAACAAGGTGAATCAGCTGTACATAAACATATATCCCCATATCTCCTCCCTCTTGCATCTCCCTCCCACCCTCCCTATCCCACCTCTCTAGGTGGTCACAGAGCACCGAGCTGATCTCCCTGTGCTATGTGGCTGCTTCCCACTAGCTATCTGTTTTACATTTGGTAGTGTATATATGTCCATGCCACATTATAGCCCTTAGCATTCTAATCAGAGTTGTTTTAAATTCCCAGTCTGATAATTCCAACATCCCTGCCATGTCTGATTCTAGTGCTTTCTCTGGTCTCTTCAATTTGTATTTTCTATCTTTTGGTATGCCTTGTAATTTTTCTTGATAACTAGGCACAATATACTCTATAAAAAGAACTGCTGTAAATAAGCCTTTAGTAATGTGGTGGTGAGGTGTGGTGGAGAGGAGGCTTTCTAGAGTTCTGTGATTAGGTTTCAGTCCTTTAGTGAGCCTGTGCCTCTGGACTGTGGACCTCACAAGAGTTTCTCAGTTTTTTTTCTCCCCTTTAGGTGAGAGAGGATTATTCCAGTGGGCTGCAGTTGGGTATTTCTCTTCCTCTGGTCAATTAGAATGTGGTAATACCCCAGTAGATTTGGCTCTGATTAACTAGATTCCACCCAGGGCAGGCCTTGTTAAGAAGAACAGAGTGTCCTGGAGTATTTAAGGATGTTTCCGGTTCCATTGAAGCAGGAGGGCATGTTCCCCAGTATTTGCTGTGGGAATCTTATCAAGCTCCTACAGGTAAATTTCAAAATATTGTGTTCCCCCCACCTTTTGGCTGAATTTCCCTGGAGTTCTTAACTCTCAGACTTGTCCTCATTGAGTGTCCAGCAATTTGTCAACTATGATTCAGGTTTCTCTACCCTGGCACTGGCTGCTGGGGCCGTTTCCACTCCTGAGTTTCTGCTCTGGTAAGCTGAGACTCTCTATCCACCTGCCTGTCTCTCCAGCCTTGGGGGCAGCAGTTTGTGCTCTCTCTTAAAGAGAGAGCCTCTCTTAAGAATCAAAGAAAAGTTATCGATTTTTTAGTCTGTTCAATTTTTTGTTTGTTAGGTTGGAGTGGCAACTTCCAAAGCTCCTTAAATATGGAACCTGCAGGAAGTCCTATACTTCTTATTTTACTAAAATGGGAACCTACAAAATTGACAATTTTGTAACTTGATTTTTTTTCACTTATATCATAAACTTGTTCCTTGTTGTTAAATATTCTTTGATGGAATTTTAATTAGTGACAGTATCTTTTATCACATTACACATTTTTTATCTGGCCCTTATTGCTTCAACTGCTCCCAGTTTTCTGCATTATAAACAGTGCTTCTGTGAACATTCATAGAGGTAAATCTTTTGTACATCCATGATTATGTCCTCAGGGTAAAGAAAATAGCTCTTCTTAACCTAATATCACAGATGAATTAGCAGAAAACATCCTAGATACTGCTGCAGTGGAACAACTTACACCTTTTAAGATTTATAAAATGAAATCAGTTTCCTTGTTCTTTCTTCAGTTCACAAAGTGATTGAGCCAGTTCTGTACAACCTTTCACTAATTTGGGGTGTGTGTGTGTGTGTGTGTGTGTGTGTGTATGAGAGAGAAAGAGAGAGAGAGAGAGAGAGAATGAGACTGCTTAAGGAAGTGTTTAAAATTGTTAGAGAAATAAAGGCTGTTTTTCATTTCATTTCAAACAAGACTAGTATTGGGAGAATCTGGAAATCCCAGGTGCTTTTGTACTTTTATTCTGTAACTTTCATAAGACAGAAAAAAAAAAAAAAACCGCGAAACAGAACTCTCTCCTTCTTAGATGTGGCATGGAGACAGCCCCTCTCCAGAGGACATCACTTTTGTTACTCTGCTTTTCTGATAGAACTACCCGTATGAAACTGCTGACTTCACTTTCTGGATGCAGTGAAACCAGAATTCTAGCCAACTTCATCTATATTGCCTTTGACTCTTCTTCCTTTTTATCCTGTCAATTCCCTTTTGCCAAAGACCACTAGGACACACCTGTCCTTGAACTATTTTTTTTGCTAGTTGCAATGAAGAGAAGGCCACCATGGAGAACCATGGGACACCTCAGGAAGACAGTATTAAGAAAAGACTCACTGTAGGATTTAGGGTTGCATTAAATGATTTGAGGAAGGGTTCCTGGAAGCAGGGCTTTGCTATAGTTTGCTTGCTGTCAAAAAGCACATGTAATTTTATGGTTTCGTGTATTAACAACTTATTGAGAAGCAGGGTAACCAGTTGTACCAGTATACTTGAAACTGAGGGGGTTTCTGGGACACAGCGTTTTCAGTGCCCAAACCAAAAATATCCCAAGCAGACTGGGAGGAGCTGGTTACCCTACCTGGAAGGCAAGAGAAGTGAAAAGAGGCTGAGACTGGAATTGGTAAAGAAGCAACATCACTCACAGGAGCCAGGATTCAGGATGTTTGGTTATTTTGTGGTTTGGACAGTGTTCATGTTTTTGCCTGGATTCAGACATGATTACAAAGTGGTCTGATCTCTGACTTGAGCCATCATGGTGACAGGTGGCCTTGTCCGATGGGGATGTTCTGCAAAATTGTTGATGTTCCGTAGGAGAACAGGAGGCCACCTCCTAGCAACACCAAGGCCTTCACACAGTATCAGGCCAGTATCGAGCTGTCAGGAGCTGTTTTCCTTTTCTCCAATTCCCTTCTTTGAGGATTTGAGAGATACATTTGAGGTTGGCCTAAGATGACAGTTGTGAGAGTCTCTAGTGGTGAGAGCCTTGGTTCCAGTCATATTGGTTCTGTGCCCTAATAAAATGCTCTGGGCTTTGAAACATTGAGTAATAAAAGTATTATCCATCTCTCTTAACACAACTCTTCTTCAATAGAGAAAAGTGTCTTAATGATTGAGACGATGCTAAGGTAATAAATGTTAAATGTTTTAAAAATCAAATACTCCTTTCCCTTCTTTGAGATTCAAAATTCACATTAGCATATTTTAGTGTTCTTAGTAATACTGCCATAAAGAAACCCAACTTATTTAATTCAGGACACTTTTTTCACAGAACACATTAACTTTTTGATGAACACTAATATTTCACTAGTAAACTAGTGTTTCATAGAAATACTAGTTTATTTAGTGATTGTCTCCTAGTTATGCTTTTTGTTTTTAAAATTAGAAATATATGTGAAGGGTAAATAATTGTTCTGATTTAAAATGAATAAATTTTCTTAATTATAGGCATTGAAAAGAAATAGCTTCATGTTTTTCAGATTTATTGTTTTAATATTAAGAGACAATATTAAATGGTGGTTGGATTTTGGGGGGGTAAATACTTAACTAGTGGATGAAAATATTATGTATTTGATTTAGTTTAGTAGCTTACACTTACAATACTAGTTAAATTATGAAGCATTATTTTAATTATTAACATTGGTTCATTTACTTTAGCTGTCCTAAACTCAGTTTGGTTGTCCCACATATTGTTTAGCAGTTATAAATAAATCAATTGTTTAGCAATTAGTTTTTATAGCAATGGAGGAAATAATATGGCCTTAGCTATATTGTAATCTACATTCATGAACTTTCCTCTAGGTTCTGAGGACTACCTTGAGGTCATTATTCCAACAGACCTAAGAGTGGAACATTCTGGGCAAATAAGTGAGAGAAAGGAAATTGAAGAATTATCAGAAGTTTCAAGAAGCACCATATCACAGGCAGTGGTGCTTCCCGCTGAGATTCCATGTGAGGTCAGTAAAGACACCTTGTTACTTAAGTGACTGCATTATTTTAATGGATACTGCATTTCACTAGAATGTAACTAACACTAGAAGCTACAACATAGAGGCATTTTTGTCTACTCTGTTCATGGCCATGTCCTCAGAGCCCAGAACAATATCTGGTAGTTAGTAGGTATTTGATACGTATTTGTTGAATAATAAAGTACTGAAACATATATGAAGGCATCATTTTATTAAATGTTACTTGACGCATTACAAACAGATTTACAATTGCTATACATACCAAGCTTTTTAAAAGAAAGTTGGATTCATATTAACCAATTCAAAAACCAATAATTTTATTTTCATAAAAGGAAATACATTCTTGAATAGAATTTGAAAATACTTATTTTTTATGACCACTGATTTTTAAATTATAAAACATATACCAAAGGCCTACATTATGAAGTGGAACTATCATAGAGCTAGAAGAGCTGGTCCTTTGGGGAATAAAAGTATGTTAGAGGGAGTGGATTTCTCAGGAGGTGACTATATGAACACATGTTGCCAACATTTCTTCCTTCTGAGTCTTCATTGGACTGAGCCACTAAAATAAGCCTACTGCTAGAGCTTGACCAAAACTTGGGCTTCGTGATCTCCAGACAATAAAAAGATGCTGGTCCTCAGTGTCTATGGTGTGCTTGACCAGGAAGAGCAAAAGATACAGGACGACCTTGAGAGCTGCATGAGAGGGTCCTTCAGGTGGACGCCAGTAGGTTAATGTGAGAGGAGCTGCACTTGTCTGCTTACTGGGAGGCATATTTTGGAAGAGAATCCCCTGATCCTGATGATACCAGCAGCCCTGGGAGAAGCAGAACTTTCTGTGCAGTTTGGGAAAGCTTAATTCCCTCACCTCCAGACCCCATCCCCAAGCAGGAGAATCGCCGTTTTATTATGTCATCAGTTCCAGAGGAACAAAAGCTTCTTTGACACTCCCTTAAAGAGCCCAGGAAATGAAACTGTACAGGTTTGAGGCAACTGAGATAGAGGATCAGGCAAAGAACAATTACAACCTACTTGAGGAAGGGAGATCAGGCCAAACAAGCAGAACCAGTGGCTCCTATTGAGTCAGAAATAATGCAAGAGACAGAACTAAATAGAAGAGACTATAAAATGGAAATTAGAACTGTTCTCAAGTAGGGAAA
>NW_006790551.1:4983337-4983725 GCF_000442215.2 Lipotes vexillifer
AAAAAAAGAAAAAAAAAAACCCTCTGGAACTAAAAATTGCTCACCAGGAATTATGCAGTGAGTCTAAATAGCTGCTTTCAAAAATATCTGCAAGAGTAAAATTTGAACAGTATAAAACCTTTCCATTATTAAATTGCAGAGAAATCAAAATCCAAAAATTAAACCCCACTGCCCTCCAAGCAGAGATAGCTCACTCAGATGGCTGAGTAGGATGAGGGTTCTTTCAGTAACAGAACTGTGGGCTTTTACTGACATGGATACAATTCTTTCAGACCCTCTGCAGTTAAATTATTTCAATTCCAAATCTCTCTTGGGTACCCCACTTTTTTTTTTTTTTTGGCGGTGTGCGGGCCTCTCACTGTTGTGGCCTCTCCCGTTGCGGAGCACA
>NW_006790551.1:4983804-5022133 GCF_000442215.2 Lipotes vexillifer
GCGGAGCACAGGCTCTGGGCGCGCAGGCTCAGCGGCCATGGCTCACGGGCCCAGCCGCTCCACGGCATGTGGGATCTTCCCGGACCGGGGCACGAACCCGTGTCCCCTGCATCGGCAGGCGGACTCTCAACCACTGCGCCACCAGGGAAGCCCGGTGCCCCACTTTGTAAACAGTCCTAAGAGTTGAAAGGTCATATAAGATTATTTTAGCATCAGACCTACACATTAAAAAAATTGAAATAAACAAATCCCTGGACCAAAAATAGTCATCCCAGTCAAAACCTTGTGTTCTCAGAACCTAGATCTTAGTATAGTCTGAATCCAAGTCCCAATTTCCAAGCACCACAGGAAAGATTATGTGTGTCCAAATGAGTGAAAATCATGTTTCAGATTTGCCAGGATAACGTTCAGTCTGTGCCAATTGTCTGAAAGCACAACCTTTGAACATTTCTGAGAAGTCTTTGAATTACTGGGTAGGTAGCGTCCACTTAAGGATACGACCTCCTTTCTGTGGACGTGATATTTTGAGACTTCCCTGCCATCCTATAAAAATCTAGAAATTTACAAGACTATCCTTGCCAGTCACCAGGTCATATTTGAGGTGTGCCTCTTTCCCACCCAGTATCTTCAAAATCTATGGATTTCCCCTTATGGTTTTATGTTTCCAGCATGCCAGTGCTGAGTTGACTGGTTCAGTATAATGGCATCATCTTCATTCTCTCTGATGACCGGAGAATTAGTTTTAATCTCACCTGTTGCCTCTTGCTGCAAAACTGCTTGGGTCTGTGGACCTGCTCATGGAGAAGTGCTCTCCCTGTTCCCTCCTCTGCTCTGGAGAAGCAGCATAAGTAGATAGTTTAACTGAGGCAGCAGGTAAGGCTGCTGTTGCTTTTGACCCCAGGAGCCTGGCAGTATTGATCCCTCTGCTGAGTCATCTTTCCCAGCATTGTTCCTTTCCATGGATTTCGGATTTCCTGGACCTTGAAATTTTGTGCCCCTTCAAAAATAGCAGAAAAAAGGTTTTTTTCTTCAACAGTTTTTTTCATGCACTAGTGAAGACGTGCCTCCAGTGTTCTATTTATGTAAGTTATTCCCTATCTTTTTAAGAAATACCTAAATGAGTTTTAACAGTTTAATTCTGCTGCTTAATTTTGCCTCTTTTCTAGGATTAGCAATATTTGTTCTACTTTAGTATGTGTTAAGCTTTTTTTTTTTTTGGTTGGTGTGGGCCAGGATATTTGCTTTTCTACCATATTCTTTCTGATTTTATCTTGTATAGGGTAATTGATCACGAGAGATATGAAATCAGTGAATTCTAAGCCTGCTAATAATAAGCACATCCATTGTTCAAATGAATCTTATCCAGTTTTTGTCCTTGATGAATAATCCACCTGGGAGGCATTCTTCCATTGGAATAACATCTAAACCAGAACTGGACCTGGTCTGTTATTTGCTAGCTTCTTTTCCCTTTGCTGTGTATTTACTCCAAAGTCCTAATTTTATTAATTTCTCAGGCAGATTCCCTCAGAGCAGTGGTTCTTATCTGGGACTGATTTGGCTGTCTCTCCCAAAGGGATATTTGGCAAAGTCTGCAGTCAGATTTGTTGTCATAACTGGGGGGGTTGCTACTGGCATCTGGTGGGTAGAAGCCAGGGATGCTGCTAAACATCCTACAGTGCACAGGGCAGTCCCCGCAGCAATGACTTCTCTGGTTCAAACATGTCAGTACTGCCAAGGATGAATCCTGCCCCAGAGGATAGGAAATACATTCATGCCTCTTAATAATAGGTCACTTTCAAATCACCTAGTAATGGCATCAGGAGGCAGTGCTCTTCTTCAGAGGCTTGTCTGCAGTCCTGCCAGTTGTTCTATGATCACTTGTTAGAGCTGCATCATCTCCAAAAAGTGATTCAGTCACTGGATTTTTTTTTAATGGATTTGGCCTGAATCTTTAAGAGAGAGCCTATGAATGTTTTCCTCAATGGCCCTCTCAGAAGTACTGTGGTTTGCTCCCAGGTGCCTCTTGCCTCTCCTGTGATTTCTCTGAGCCCCAGTCACGGGTCAGTAATGGCCTCTCTATTGTTTCTTCAGTAGCACCGTCCTAAAGAGCAGTCAAGAGTGAGCTTATTTTTTCTATCTTGTTTTACCTGTGTAGGCAGGACTTCAATATGTCATTCTCCCTTCCTTTTGATAGAATCTGCTGCAATCGCAGCTTTTCTCCACCCCAAACCTCTTTACTTCCTTTGGTATAATTAACTGATATTTCTTTATATTTATGTTATTCTCCCACTGCTACTGTTCTGATAAGACTGAAATATGCTTTTAAAAGTAGTCTGGTCACTTGTTGATTTCTTGAGCAAATTTAGTTCTTAAAGTTATAGCATAACCAGAAAAGGCCTTTTAAGGGGCCTTATCAGCATTTGGATCTATATTTTCATTGAATCATTTTTCTATCTGAATCCTAGGACATGGTGTATTCCCTAATAAAGACCTTCATTTTATTTGACCTTCATTGATGTTTAGCTTTGTGGCTGCAACCATAATATGAGACTCCAAACCTAAATCTGTATAGACCACAGATTATATAACCAGTGACTCTAGCAAAACTCTGAGAATATGTAAAGGGGTGTGACTTGTAGAAGGGCCCACAGGCAAACTACAAAAACTTCAGAGATTAGCTCCTACCTGTTCACTCCTTGGCACTGAATCCAGTTTAAGACAATACACAGAAGTTAACAGCACTGCCCACTTACTTCTGACACCAAGTCACACACTAGCCCTTGGTAGCCAACCTTAACTTAAAGTCAAGTCCTGTGATTTAATTGAAAAATACAGTTAAAGCAGCAAAAGATTATTGTGTGTATCAATGCCTAAAATGTCTATGTTGTGAAGTATTACCCCTTTCGAGATAAGGTTTTACGATGACAAAAGATGTTTTTTCCCTGTAACCAAGTGGTTCTCAAACTAAGCAGCATATAGAGATTACTAGGGGAGGTTTTAAAAAGTAATAATGTCTGGGCTTCCCTGGTGGCGCAGTGGTTGAGAGTCTGCCTGCCGATGCAGGGGACGTGGGTTCGTGCCCTGGTCTGGGAAGATCCCACATGCCGCGGAGCGGCTGGGCCCGTGAGCCATGGCCGCTGAGCCTGCACGTCCAGAGTCTGTGCTCCGCAACGGGAGAGGCCACAACAGTGAGAGGCCCGTGTACCACAAAACAAAAAGAAAAAAAAAAGTAATAATTCAGAGATTCAGATGTAAATGGTCTGAGTTATGGCCTGGAGATTGGGAGTTTTAAAAGCTTCCCAGGTGATTCTGAAGGTGAGAATTAACAGCCAAATTTGGAAACATTGCCATAACCTAATCCTTGCTCTGCTGTCACGGGTCAGATCAGGGTCAGCTGCAGGGACTTGCACAGTGCTGGCTTAATGAGGCCCATGCACCTGTGCTTGTAGAGCTAGTGCCTATTAATTATGAATATGAAAAGAGCCATTTGTCTGTGTGCAAGTCATAGTAGTAAGCTGATATGATCCACTAAGATCAAAATCCTTTGTTACCGGTACTTAATGATTCATTAAAGCCTAAAGATACCCATCCTGACAGTCGAGAAACTCCACTACCTGTGTTGTATTGTAGACAAAGTTCCAGCCCTTTTGGTGAAGTCTCAAGGGTTGTGACCATTGCATCAAATCTGTAGAGTCTGGAAGTGATAATTATTATAACTCTTTCTGAATGGTCAGAGCCAAATAAGGGATAAACAGAGAAGTCAGAAAGATTGAGAGCAAAATAACAGCTTCATAACTGATAACACTAAATTTATGACCATTTGAGTGTCATAATATTTCCTCCATTGAATTAAATGTGCCCAAATGAATACATCTTTAATTAAGATGCCCATAATAATTAAGGACAGGGCTGGAGGAGTGCAGTCCTTCCCCCCTCCGAAGCCCCCTTCGTGCATGGAGATATAGGAAGCAGATGAAGCTGTGAGTCCTGAGGGGGATAAGGAGTAGAGCTTGCTCAGTGTAAAAAATGTCATTTTTTTTTTTTTTTTTGCGGTACACAGGCCTCTCACTGTTGTGGCCTCTCCCGTTGCAGAGCACAGGCTCCGGACGCGCAGGCTCAGCGGCCATGGCTCACGGGCCCAGCCGCTCCGTGGCATGTGGGATCTTCCCGGACCGGGGCACGAACCCGTGTCCCCTGCATCGGCAGGCGGATTCTCAACCACAGTGCCACCAGGGAAGCCCTGAAATGATTTTTTTAACATCAACATATTTGTAGAAACTCTTTTTTTCAGAGCTTTAAAAATGTAAGTTTTATTGGTGGGATTTATGCTTAGGGAGATAATATTTAATAAGAGAACTTTGAAATTAATGACATTTGGGTAAACACAATTTTATAAGAGCATGTAAATGAGGTTTCTGTTTATTTTGTGAAGGACTGAAATTTAGTTTGACTTTGAAGAAAGCCTTTGAAGGGTGATATCTGAGATAATCATAAAAATACATTTCATTTTAGTTATTTTGAAGGGTTAAACAGCAAGATGTAAAGAGTAGTACAGATTTTAAATTTAGATAGTTCTGGTTGATCTTCAGAATGTAATTCTCTGTATTAGTTACCCTATTTGTAAAAGAGAAAAATGATAGCCTTCCATTTTGGTTTTGGGGTATGTGTGTATGTTTGTGTGTATATGTATGTGTGTGTTTGTTTTGGTTAGGATTAAAGGAAATGGCTTTATATAAAAAGCATAATTCCTAGTATAAAATAGATGCTCAATAAGCGTTTATTCCTTTTTTCTATATTAATTCTAATCTTCTTATCCTTAATTTTCTTTCTGTATTGTTTTCAAAAGGTTTTCAATAACCTTTTATATCTTATGTATATAGATTTAGCTTTCCCACCTTAATAAAATCTTGAAATTTTTAGATTTATAGCCGTTGTCACCTCAGTAGCCTTCGCTGGTACTCAGAGAACCTCTATTAGGTAAGATTAAAACTACACTTGACCCTTGAACAACAGGGGTTTTGAATTGCATGGGTCCACTTAAACATGGATTTTTATTTTTTTAACATCTTTGTTGGAGTATAATTGCTTTACAATGGTGTGTTAGTTTCTGCTTTATAACAAAGTGAATCAGCTATACGTATACATATATCCCCATATCTCCTCCCTCTTGCGTCTCCCTCCCACCTTCCCTACCCCACCCCTCTAAGTGGTCACAAAGCACGGAGCTGATCTCCCTGTGCTATGCGGCTGCTTCCCACTAGCTATCTGTTTTACCTTTGGTAGTGTATATATGTCCATGCCACTCTCTTACTTCATCCCAGCTTACCCTTCCCCCTCCCCATGTCCTCAAGTCCATTCTCTATGTCTGCGTCTTTATTCCTGTCCTGCCCCTGGGTTCTTCAGAACCTTTTTTTTTTTTTTTTTCAGATCCCATATATATGTGTTAGCATACAGTATTTGTTTTGAACAGGGGTTTTGGACTGCATGGGTCCACTTAAACATGGAGTTTTTTCAATAGTAAATACCCCAGTACAACATGATCTGTAGTTGGTTGAATTGTGGAGGGCCTAATATCAATTATACATGGATTTTCCACTGTGCATAGGGTCGGTGCTCCTATGTTGTTCAAGGGTCAACTGTATTAGACATTTAAAACAATTCATCATAATTATAAGAGGTCTTGAAGCTAAACTTGTTCAGTCCTCTCATAGATAGATAAATACACGAAGTTCTGGAAAGGTAAAGGAAAGTGATTTAGGAAAAAAAAAGGATTTGGTTAGCAACTGAATTACATTCCTTGGAGGTCTGTGAACTGATGCTCATCACCCTCAGATAGAACCTCACACACAGGGATGAGGTGAGAGGAAAAGGGAGCAGCTCTGTCCTCACTGTGTTTTCAGTTGCAAAATCTGGTGTTGGGGAAAAAAAATTGAATATTCAATAGACATCAAGTTGATACACTTAAAATGCTGTGAGAATCACCTTTATATATTTCATTTCTGAATATGGCTGAAACTATGGACACAATGGAGGTGTATAATTATCATGTGCGACCTTTATCATTAATAAATGCACTGGGTTCTTTGGTTAATGCAAACTTTTAAAAATGCCTAATTGGGTTATATTTTTCATCTTATAGAATCCTGGTGAAATATTTGTTATTTTGAGAGATGAAGTAATTGGTGATTCTGTGGAGGTTGAATTTACGTCAAATAGTAAATGCATTAGAACACGGCCAGCCCTCTGGAATAAGACAGTCTGGTGTATGAAAGCTTTAGGTAAGAAATTTTTTTATGCTTTAATAAATATAAAACATCATTCTGAGTTTCTTTCAATAAATTTATGGTAAGTGGTTTCAGTTCCCTACAGAAACTAATATTGTTCTGCAGGTGTTTCCTGTGTTTAGCTTTCACATACCCAAGGCTGTTATTATTAATCTGGATTCGCAAAAACACGAATGTGTAAATTATGAGAACTTAGTTTGTGTACCGTGTGGTAAAATGACAGCCAGTAACATCACATACTTTATGTCAGCAGAGAGCACTTTAACGTGTCAGCTATTAAATATGGAACTAAAATTATTTGCTTTATTGTAACAGGATTAGCAGACTTCTGGATTTTCATTCATGATTTTCTTTTTTCTTCTTTACTTTTTTTGCCATGCAAAAAAAGTATATTTTTTGAGTATATTTTTGCTTTGGAAAGCATAGTTCTTTTTCACTATTTTATCATCATGGTACCATTTCTATATACAATCTTCCCTCTTTTCCTTATTTAAATTATGAACCTATAACCATTGTATTATCCAACTTTGCTTCAGCATGATAAATTGCATTGGATTTAAAATTCCAGATGGAATAGACACACTTGCTGTGATAACTGTAATAAAATCAAAATTTAATATATTAATTTCTGAATGTTTTGATATAAATGTAGGACTGCTTGGTTTTTGAATTTATGGTGTCCTTTTATAATTAGAGAATAAAATTACCTAACTTTATAAGTGTGAATTTCATAAAATATTTTAAAGTACAAAGATATTCAATCTTATTCTAAATTTGGAAATATAGTAAAAAATATTTAAAATTAAAGAGTATATCAAATGCATCCTGAGCTCTTTTGTTTTCTTTTTAGACTGTAGCTATAATGAAATCCATTTACAGGGCATTTACAAATCTTTTCTGTTGTGTTGTGTAAAGCATGTGTCCCCTCTATGGATTTCCTTGCACAGTTTAGGTCAGAGTTGGATTATAGAAAGGAAAGACTTTACACCAATCATTTATAAACATCTTAGACACTGCTTCCTGTCATGGACAAGGATATGCAGAAGTGAGATGAGAAAGAATTCTTTCTGTTTCTTTTCCTTTTCTTCCAAAGCCCCTTACTTCCTTATGCCACATTTTTAAATGATTTAATGAGCAATAATTTCTAACTAATTAGTTTAGAAGTTAAACTAAATCTAGTTAGACTAAATCACTACAGAAAAATCAATATTACAAATTAAGAAGTACTTAGATAATACTTCCCAAATAGCAAATCAAAATGTCAAATAAAATTGTTCACATTAAGATTTTATGTTCAGTTTACCTAGTAGCTAAGAGCAGCGCAAAGAATAAAATGTCAAAGTTCAGATGTTTTTCAGAAAAGGAGGAAACTATAATTCTAAATTTTCCAATATATACCAGGCCATAATATTATCCATGTGGTTGAACAGCAAATTTGTAGTAAAAATCAACCAACCAACCAACTGTTATTTACCAGTTATGCTAATTAAACCTTTCCAACTCTTTTTTTCAACTGGTGTATTCTCTAAGTTAATGATAGATTGTCTTACAAAATGTTGGCTGCTATGTAGCAATATACAGGATAGTTCCATGAATAATTATGGGAATACGAATGGGACATGCCTCAGCAGAAATGGTCTTACTTTCTCTGCCTCAAGGCACAGTTTCTTAAAATTTTTTGAACCCTAGCAAGAACTACATTTTACATTGTGACCCAGTACATATGCATGAAAACATAATGAAAACAAAAGTTTTAAAAGCAATACTTAGACTGATGGTTTCAGCCCTGACATGTAAAGATCTTGGAAGTTGCTACTCCCACTCTTACAACAAGAAAAAGCCGAACAAACTGAAAATCAGTGGCTTTTCTTGAAGTCATCGGAGAACTGAGGTTGTAGGGTAAACAACCATCCCAAAATCTGGAGAGAAAGGTAAATCAAGACTGACATCTAAGATCTGCTTACCTGGAGCGGAAGTCACTGGAGTCCTAAACTGGTAGGAGCACTTAAATGGTAATTCTGATGAATTGCTGGAAGCTGAGTGTGGACTAGCTTGAAAGTAAGAAACTCCTGGGGGCTGTAGTCTTAAGAGGCACCTATAATTTTGTGGAATTTACCACCAGGAACCCCATCAGGTTCACACAGTGAAGATCTGAGAAAGATCCCCTGAACGGCTCTGCTAGATCAGAAGAAGACTCATGGTGAAATACTCCCAGTGTGTTCTCTATAACAAAGGTCTACTTTTCAGGGGAAACCACTTTACCAGAGCCTCATGCCAGCTGAGGAAGGGCATCCATCCTGTTGTAACCCCCTCTAGCCCTCAAGTCTCACGTAAGGTGGGGAAGGGAAAGCTATGCCACAGCAGAAACACTTGTGAAGGCCACAGCTGAAAGACACAGGCCCACTAAAAGACTGATTTAATCATAAGATTAGACTGCTTCCCCTTCCCCCACCCTGACCATCACCACAGCAGGGTTCCAGTGTAATGGCAGTGGATTACAGTTGAAAGTATGCAAGATGCAGAATCTTTCTAAGGAGGAGTACTTAGGGAAGCACAAGGTCAGGAGGGAAGACAAGGACAAGGACAGTAGAGGAATTTGAAGACTCTGGTACCCACAGCTACAGCAAACAGTAAATACAGCCTAACTCCTACACAGATTACTCTCAATACACACTTACCTGTTTCATTTCTTATATCTGATACAGCATGTCTGGTTTTCAACAAAAAAGTTACAAAGCATGCCAAGAAGCCAGGAAAAAACATAGTCTAGAGAGATAAAACACACATCAGACCAGACAGACGTGACACAGATGTCGGAATTATCAGGGAATTTTATGTAACTATGATGAATATGTTAAGGGCTATAATGAAGAAGTAGACAACATGCAGGAACATTTGGGTAATATAAGTAGAGGGAAAGATATTTTCTTTCTTTTCATTTTTTCAGTGTTAGTCAGAACCTACTAAGTTGATGTCGTGACAAACTAATGGGTCACAAACCACAGCTGGAGAAACTACTCTTTGGAACCGCACTGCCCAGTATGATAGCCATTGGCCACATCTGGTTATTTAAAGTTCATTATAATTAAATGAAATTTAAAATTCAGTTGCACTGTCCGTATTTTAGGTGCTTCATTGGAACATATCCAACGAACATATCTCAGGAAGTTTGATTGGACAGGACTGACCGTACAATAGAGTTCCTTTTGCTCTACACCAATTATAGAGTAAGAGGGAGTGCCCAGTGTGCTCTTCCAGGCTAGTGATCTGTGCAGAACCTGCAGTGTAGTTAAGGAAACACTTAACTGGTGGCCAAGAGGGCTGTTTTTATTCTGTATTGAACCATTTACTGGGTAACTTTAGACAAGTCTCTTGGTCTTTCTGTGCCTCAGTTTTCTTATTGATAAAATAGCTTCTCTACTTACATTTTAAGTCCTCCTTTATAGGATGTTTGGAGATAAGGGAGACAATGTATAAGACAACACTGAACATCCAACTGAGGAACAAAGTGTCAGTCTCTCCCTCTAGCTAATCCCTTAAACATGAGTGGCTTTTCTGGAATAACTCACATTCAGCTTCTGAATGGGGTGTGATAAACCATTTAAAAACTTCCTTCTCTTCCTTTTGGGGAAAGGAATTGAGGGGGCCGTCTTTCTCTATAAATACTATACTCCTCATATTGCCCCCTCTCTCCTCCTAGTCTTCTGTTTACATCTCTTGATATAAAATTTGTCCCCTTTCATTCTTGGGCAGTCATGCTCAGGAGCATTCCTAATTCTGTGTCATCTCATGTATAGTCCCTGTACCCAGTGGTGACTTCCAGGACAGGAAATGATCTCAGTCAGTATCTCAAACCATCTAATAATAGTCTATAAAGATTTAAGCCTTTAAAAATTTTTGGTGCTCCTTCTTTGAATACCAAATTAAAATGGAGGATCTAACCCTAAAGTGGAAACATACCAGGGACCCTTCCCCACTCTCAGGGTTCTTTGGAAGAATATTGATGCCTCAGGTTCAGGAGATGGCCTCCATCTGTCAGTCTCTTTCCAGTCTAGGAAAACTGCTCATGTGGCTCCATTTCTGATCACCTGGCTTGTGGCTTAATCAGTCACATTACTTAAAATGTGGTTTGCTCTCTGTAAATGTTCTCTTGTGCTATACCCAGAGCTTCCTGTACTGAGTCTAGCTGGTGTTGAGCGCTGGTATGGCAACTTCAGTACTGTCCCAGATGCAGGCTTATTTCTAGTCATCATTCCATAGTCCCTAGGGTGTGGTCATAATCATCATGGAACAAGATGACCTCTAAGCCTTTTGCTATCACACCTATCTGTATTCCAAGCAATGTGATGAAGCAAGGTGTGCTGGAACCATTGCATTTCAGGTTGCAAAACGCAATTCTACACATCTCTTCTCTACTTAACACTCAGTGATATTCCCTTGTGCACTAGTATTCTTGGGCTGCCATAATAAAATACCACAGACTGGATAGTGGCCACCTTCTTGCTCTGTCCTCACATGGCCTTTTCTCTGTGCACATGCACTTCTGGTGTCTCTTCTCATAAGTCCTTATTAGATAAGGGCCCCATCATTATGACCTCAATTTAACCTTAATTACCTCCTTAAAGGCCTTATCTCCAAATACAGTCATATTGGGGGTTAAGGCTTCAGCATATGAATTTGGGGGAAACAAAATTCTGTCCGTAACACCTTGGTAGCTTGAAATTGGCCATGGTGGGAACATTTATACCACAGAAGTTGGCAAAACTATGTGTAGAAAGAAAAGCATCAGTGCTTTATTTTTTCTTTCTGAGAGTCCATTTATCAGCACACCACTGGGATAAAGAAATGGAGAGGGCCTCGTTAAACTAAGAAGGTCTCTGTAAGACATATCTGCTGATATTTCACTAGTCAGAACTTAATCTCAAGGTCATATATAGCTGAAAGGAAGAATAGAAAATCTAGTCTTTTTAGTTGATCAGCAGTGTGCCTAGCAAGAAATAGAATCAGAATTCTGTTTCTAAACGGAAGACATTGGGGTAGGCAACTAGCATTTTCTGTTAGAGAAGGGTACCCCTCTAAGACCAACTAGAATTCTTTACTTCTTTGGAGACCTCCTCTTAACCATTATAAATAAGTGTGTATGTGTGTGTGTTAATAGACTTTCAGCATTGAGGTATATCAAATACTCTGAGGTCTTTTTCTTATAGTTCTTAGAACTCAAAATTTTCTCTACTCAACCCAACATTTTGCCATACTAATATAATTTTTAAATGTATGTCTCTTTTTAGCTTGGTAACAATCAAAACAAAACAAAATTATGTTAAAGTACAATTATGCTGACCAAGATATCAGGAATAAATAAGTTTATTCTCGTGTTAACTTCTCAAGAAATTAGAATACTTTAAGTATCCAATATCAAAAAAGTCCCAAGCAAATATTCTCACCATATATCTTTCATGATTTATCACCTGACTTTCTTTCAGAAGGTTAACATCCCATCATAAAACTCCTAATCTCTTTTCTGATAAACAATGTCAATATTTTCTTTCAAAATCATCTTTATGAAATCTACTGAAATTGATTTCATTTCACTCCAGTAACTCCAGAACCCCCTTTACTATGTGCACACAGCTGTAGCTGATGAGGTGTACTTTACAACTTTCAGTTTTTTTGAGATTTCTCTTACATTCTCTATTGGATGAATACTTACTTTTGGAAGAGAGAACTTTTCTACGTATATTTTCTTTATAATACAGGTTAAGTGTCTAGTCAAGCAATGTGAGAGGAGGAAATTTTAGCTTCTTGGTCTAGTTAAATATAAGATTGTTATGTTGGCTTAAAATTTTCCTGAGCAATATTATAAAAGGTCCTTTATCCTCTTCAGGAGATAAAGTAAAATTAATGCTTAAACCTTAAGCACTTTTAAATATTCAACATTTCATCAGGTGGTTTCATCAGGTGGCTTGTACTTAATGGCTTATTCCAAACCCCAGATGTTTGCATGACAGTTTTCCAGGAGAATTTGGGAAATATCTCTGTGACAAAGAGTGAAAGTTTTTAAAGTGTGTTCTGTGAATGAATTTAAAGAGCTAAATTTTGTTTAATTTTGTTACAATAAAACACAACCTTTCCATTGAAGTGATTATTTAGCGTTATTCTTTCATAGAGAGCACAACAGTCTCAGGTAACTTTAACTTTCTTGATGTGTTACAGCAAAATTTACAATGGGGTGTATCAGTCCCCTTGAACAACTTATTCACAAAAAGGATGAATGGATGGGGTAAATAGTACTTAAGTAACAGGGCATTAAACCTTGCCTTCCCAAGGGTTTTTCATTGTTATCAATTGAAGAAAAGTTCTATAATTTCAATCGACTCTACTCTTTCTTTTTCCAAACAATTTTAAGAAACTTTCCTGTAATTAATGGGAACTTTCTTCCTCAGATTAATAACAAATACTTAACTTTTAATGAATGACTTTACTGTTGTAAATTCAAAGTATTACATAGAAATGATTATAGATTACTCCAAAAAATGGAGGTTAGAAGATAAGGAGAAAAGATTTAGTGTTTTGCTTTTATTATAATTTTAACATATGTTTTAATCCTTTAAGTTTTTTTTAAACAATTAAGTGCAAAATTACATATTCTATTTTGTGGTTTCTAACTACTAAGGATAAAAAAAGAAAACAATTAAGTGTTAAAAGCTAGTAAAATTGTTATGAATTCTTAAAGCCTGATGTCACATTCTCTAAGAGATATAATACTGTGGTGCATGCATTTATAGACTCAGTTCCTAACTCTCTCTTTGTGTTTTATAAGATTTTCCTGCTGGCTCTGTCAATGTCAGTGTCTACTGTGATGGAATCATTAAGGCCACAGCAGAGATTAAATACTATTCAACCCCAAAGGCTATGAAATGCCTATTGGGAGCGGCAGGTCCAGGAGATGGTGTGTACCAGGTAAGTTGATCTTTCCATGAAGTCGACAATAAACTAAAGAGCTAATGTGGAATAAACGAATGCATACTTTGGTATAAAGTCTGAATGTTGGTTGAATAAGAATGAATTACTGATCATTAGGAAAAGAAGAAATTGACCTATGTGATGCAGAGATGTAGATGAATTAGTTTGTGTAAGTCAAGTCATTCCAGATAATGTCACTGGGAGACAGGTTATCCATTACAAAATAGCTGTTGTCCTGAGTTCATTTTCAAGCTGTTGCAGACCAGATAAAGAAAGACAGAAGGATTAAAGAGAACTCTTAAACAATGAATTTCCTCTTTATCCAGATGTGGGCAAATACAAGATAAAAGAAGGTTTGAGGTTAAGGACTCAGAAAAAACAAGAATACCACCAAAAAGGAAGTGTGTGGTGTTAATCTAGAAATTGTTATTTTCATGAGGAAATTTCCAAGCTCAGTGTATGTTTTTCTTAGTTTCATTTATCATTGTTGTCTGACAGTGAAAGTTATTCCTTTAAATTAACAACATTTATTTGGAATTCCAGAAATGCTAAAGTTTTCTGGGAACTCTGCAAAGTGGCATTGCAGGTTTTTTTCTCTAGTGTGACAAAGTGGTTCTCAGCAAGGATGACTTGGTGAGAAGTTTCTAGTCCTCTCAGAGGCCCTTAGTTTGGACATTCTCCAGTGAGTGATAGATGATGTGAGTGCCCTGCCCTAAGGGACTCATGGACTTAGAATGTAAAAAGTGCATTTTGATTGACTGTAAGCCATTAGTTTAATTTCTGAATTCTGTTTTATTTTTTGTTACCTGACCTACTTTCAGTGGAGAGAAAGCTTGCTTAATGTGGAACTTCTTTATGGGCTTATTACATCAGATTTTCAGAGTGAAATAAATGTCATTTCTTTTAATAGCTGCTTGATAATTAGAATTATAACTGCTTAATTGCCTTAGTGTTTCTGTGGGCAGAGGAGTAGACCAGAGGAGAGGTGAAGAAAGAGGTAGTTGAATTGAACGTGCGATCTTCAGACTTACCACAAAACACTCCGTAAGACTTGTAACAAAACCATCAATAATAGGAATGTTGACAGGTTGTCATGAAGCCTTATTGTTTAAACCAGTTTGGAATTGGAGGCTTTGTTATTTATTTTGTGTGATACATTTTTCTATTAGAGTTCTCCTTTATGAATGATACATTTTAGAACAATGGAAAAGGTAAAAATGTCTTAGAGAAGGACAGGGAGTAAAATACCATTTGTCAAACTGAGGAGTCTGAGGACGTTTGACAAAATATCGATATTGTAACTGCAAAGCAAGAATAAAAGTAACAGCTTGAAATACAGATCGTTTCATTTTCCTGTGACACGTCTACCTTATCCTCTACTTAAAAAACTTTATTTATTACACAAAGACTAACAAGAGCATTATATTTGCATTATCAGTATTCAGTCAGCATAGAAGTAAAGTAGTCCCCAAAACACATTTTTGTGTTGGTTTTGCCTTTGGGGAGGCAAAAAAACTTTGTTTATAGTGAAAATTAAATGTAATTTTTGACTCAAACAGTTTTTCAGAATGTTGTAACATGCAAGTCATGATTTCTTCTACAGCTTTGAGTGAATAAAAACTTTTTTGAGTAGTTCTTAGGTAACTAGAAAATGCTCTGTTTCATTTTTACCCTCAGTGTCAGAAATGAGAGGTGAGGAAGGGTTTCTCCCCTCCACTGAGCCTTGGTGCCTATAGTGAAAGGAAGATTGTTGGACAGTCACAGGTTAATTCAGGCTTTTACTCTCAGGAAAGAGGCACTTTAAACCTGAGGTTTGAGTATGGAGAGGTAGAATTATTCTAAGTTGGTGACAGCAGACCACAGCTTGGTAAGATGAATTAAGAGATTTGGTTAATATATACAATTTAAGATGGGTTTAGAGGTTTTGCTATTGTCATGAGGGGACCTACACATATTGTGGAATTAGATTAAACAAATTCTGAGTCTGAGATCTCAGACCCAGCAGAGCTATACCATCACAATCCTGACACATGGAAAAGGCTGCAATTCACTCAGTCTCCATCACATCTTGGACTAGGTATGACACGGGGTTCGTTTCATCCACTGGCATCTGGACCACATGAGGTATCCCTACCTTGAATTTACCAAGATGGTGAAAGTTGGACTCCACCCTTGATTAAAAAGAAGGATCTGGGCTTCCCTGGTGGCGCAGTGGTTGGGAGTCCGCCTGCCGATGCAGGGGACGCGGGTTCGTGCCCCGGTCCAGGAAGATCCCACATGCCACGGAGCGGCTGGGCCCGTGAGCCATGGCCGCTGAGCCTGCACTTCCAGAGCCTGTGCTCTGGCAATGGGAGAGGCCACAGCAGTGAGAGGCCGGCGTACAGCAAAAAAAAAAAAAAAAAAGAAGGATCTGCAGGGACACAAAGGAACCTTGTTGTGTTTTAGGGTTACTTGGCCTCAACGGTGGTGTCCCAGCCACACTGTGCTTCTCCTTGTTGACATTTGGTTGTTCCTTTGACATTTGGCTTTGCTCTCGTGTACATTACATTTTAAAAGTTGTGTAAAAAGCTGTGCTTTTCCTCTCCAGCATACCACACTGCAGCTTCTCCTACTACTTTAATTGGTCGATTTGGATATGTTGCACATAGTCCGCTGAACATCTCTATTCAAAGAACAGTGTGCGTTGTAATTTTATTCACCATAGTTATTGTGTATTTGTCAGGACATATACCAGCAGATTTTTTTTTTTTTTGCGGTACACGGGCCTCTCACTGTTGTGGCCTCTCCCGTTGCGGAGCACAGGCTCCGGACGCGCAGGCTCAGCGGCCACGGCTCACGGGCCCAGCCGCTCTGCGGCATGTGGGATCTTCCCGGACCGGGACACGAATCCGTGTCCCCTGCATCGGCAGGCGGACTCTCAACCACTGCGCCACCAGGGGAGCCCTCTTAGTTTATTTTTAATGATGTCTATTAGGTTTTAGAAGGCTTTACCTAAAACCAGCCT
Source organism: Lipotes vexillifer (assembly GCF_000442215.2). Classification (NCBI taxonomy): domain Eukaryota; kingdom Metazoa; phylum Chordata; class Mammalia; order Artiodactyla; family Lipotidae; genus Lipotes; species Lipotes vexillifer. The sequence continues at coordinate 5,000,056 of NW_006790551.1, forward strand.
AATTATCTAACTGCTTCCTAAATTATTTCGTCTTTTTTGGATAGATACAAAATCACAGCTCATAGCCTCAAAAAGGTAGAAAATTTCCAGAGCCTCATCTAGAACAGTGAATTCAAATGAAAAACTACAAAGCCCAGTTTGGGAAGATATTAGAATTCAGGTACTAGTGTTAGAAAAACTAGTAAGTCCTATTTGACTGAGGTAATTAAAACCTTTGAGACTTCCATCTTATTTACAAAAGAGTCTAGGGGCAACAATAAAGTTAACTTTGTATAGGAAAAACTAGATACAATATAAAAACCAAATTAGGTCAGAATGCTAAAAGAACATAGCAATTATTGAGCAAAGCGTTAGGATCCTATTTATTAAAAGAGTTTTTGAAATGGTACCAAATAATTTTTATTAGTTGTATTTTGTATTAGTAAAAAGGTATATTGTGTTGCATGTATTTATCATCTTGCATATTTTACTTTATATCTGTTGAAATCTTATTTTCACCTTTATGTTAGGTGCACATCATTGCCAGTTTTCACTAAATTGTATGAATTATTCAATCTTTGCTTTACTGTCTGTGAATATTTAATACACTGTGAAACCAGATGGGGTTGGGGTGAGGGAAGGTATGGACTAAGGGAACTCTCACATCATGAGGAATTTCCCAGTTTTTTATTAGTTCCCTTAAAGGTTAGTTTCTTCATTAAGTTAAAGCTCAGGCATTAGAGGTTATCTCCCTAAAAGAGTTCTTCAGAAGATTCTTCCTACTGAGAGATACTGGGAACTCCCCAGCCTTTCAGCAGTTTTTTTCAGGTCCTTGCCTCGCTCAAAAGGTCGATGGGCACACAAAGCTTCAGGGTCATAAATCTTTTCCAACACTGACTCCCTACCATAGCATGCCTCCTTGTCTCCTTAACTCTCTCCATGGTTCCTATGTTCTAGCCATCCAGGACTGTTCCTTCTTTTATCAGTAGAACATGTTAAGCCATTTACTCCCTGCTGCCCCATCTAGAAGGCATGGGCATTATGTTTTTCATCTTTGCATACCCAGTTTCTTCACATAGTTATCGTTCCCGATACTTACGACCCAGCTGATAATTATTGCGTAAAAAATGGGAAAACAGTGATTGCTGGGGTTTTTTTCCAGTGCTATTTGAAAAAATAAGTGAAAAACTATAGTATAGGTATATAAATAAGAGAGAAATGAAAACTGCCTTTTAAAATACACTGTTATTTATTTATAAAATTGAATAAATGAATCTGATGCTTATGAAAGTAAGGAACTCTCAGAGGTTCATGATACTAGAAAAATGAAGAATTTGTGCTATAACTTGATTCTTCATACCCTACCTCAGTCATGAACTCCATGTTAATATACTTCATTACCAACTTTTCACAGCTATAAAGAGCTGTTAAAGGTAAGATCCAGTCTTACCTTTTTTTAGAATATTAAAGAAATGTTTATTACTCAAATATGCTTAAGGTCTTACCTCTCTTTCAAAAGGCTGCTTATCATCTTTCCTTTTTCTTACTGGAAAGTGGCAGTGCAGCATAAGAGAAATAGTTCTGGATAGGGCAGGAACAGGAGTTGGATTCTTTTATTGAGTTAGCAGCCACTTCATGAGAGCCCACTTTCCTTAGTGCTAAAGGAATTTCCTCATGTGAACAATGAAGAAACTAGAGTATATAATCTCCAAGGTCATTTCCAACTCAAGTATTCCATAATTGTAAGCCAAGAGAAAAAAATTACTTAAATTAGGAATTATGACCATTCTTATTGAGAGGACTGACTTGCAAATACATGGGCTCTCCATGTAGCCTTTATTTCCATTTTATTTGTGCTTGCTCTTAATTCTTCCCCCAGAGAAGAAGAAAGTGATTTGAGTTTCATGTACCTTTGATTGGTTTTTTAACTTGCTTTGTATTTCTGATCAAAGATTTATAATCAGACAAAAAACAGTCTAATAAAATGCAATCTGGAGATTTATTTCTGGATTCATTTTTCATACTGCTTGTGCTCCTAATTAGATTGGACCAATAAGAATAAGGTAAATCTATTGAAGCTTTATTTTACTTATAAAACAAGCAACATTTCCTTTGTGCTATGTCTCCTTTATGCTAGGTCAAGCAACAGTTAACGATGCCTGATTGGGATAGTTCAGACTTAATGATTATAGTCACCACAGTTACAAATCATTGAATCAAACAGGAACACACAACTTAGTACACTCATCCATTTATTTAGAGAAAAACAAATAAATTAGTTAACTTTAACAGCAGATGTAACAGCTATTATGAGAAAAAAAAATATTTCTGAGTGCAGAAATAGCCATTAACTTAGCCATTGACATAATTATACTGTTGTTTCGCTACAATTCTTATCTTATAAGCCATCTCAGTCCATTTTCATAGTTATTGGTCCCATATGTTTTCATTTATGTTTAGCTACTGCTTAGAGTGTATTTTATTAATGATTTCTTAATTTATAGTTTCTCACTTGATGGAAATAAATACTTCCTTCATTTTTTATTTTATTTTATTTTTTATTTCTCCCAAACTGAAGCATCTCTCTTGCTTCTTACATTTCCCTCTATTCCTGTCCCTGGGGCTGGCTTTGACTGCCCTTTGCAGAGGACGTCTGTGTGGTGGTGTGAGTGCTACTCATAACCACCCCCATCCAAGAGCAGCCTTGTGCTTTTTTTTTTTGTGTGGTACACGGGCCTCTCACTGTTGTGGCCTCTCCCCTTGCGGAGCACAGGCTCCGGACGCGCAGGCTCAGCAGCCATGGCTCACAGGCCCAGCCGCTCCGCGGCACGTGGGATCCTCCCGGACCGGGGCACGAACCCGTGTCCCCTGCATCGGCAGGCAGACTCTCAACCACTGCGCCACCAGGGAAGCCCCAGCCTTGTGCTTTTACTATCCAGTTCTTTAGAGCATCCAGATCTTCAACCATAAGGAATATTTTTAAACAATCCTGAAAACAAAGCACAAGTCAAACACAGTTAACAGTGCTCACTCATAAGAAGGTAGGAACAAACCCCAAATCATCAATAACCCTTTGGAAATTAGAAGACTAAAAAACCTTGTGGCAAAATGTGTTTGTTTGTTTGCATTTTCTAGAAGTCATTATGCATCCTTGTGGGTCTCTTTACTAAATAGTATCAACAATAAGATAAAGAAATAAAGTGGAGTATAATTTGGGAAGTCTAAATTGTGTTTAGCATTCATGAAGTGTGCTTCTACACTAAACTGTATCAAGACAAAGGAAATGAAGTGAAGTAAATCTTTGACAAGTAAAATTCAACTTCTGAGAATTTATTATTTTTTTCCAGAGATCAGCCATTTAGTGTCATCAACCTTATTCAGTAGCAACACACAAACAAATATATGTCAATTATGCTCAAGTCCCTTCCAACAAATCCAATGGACAATTTTTCATTCAATTTAACTTGACTTTTCAGCAGCAATTAACACCATTGACCAAACTCACTTTCTTGATATAATCTTTTTTCTTAGCTTCTAGGAAGACATATGTTCCTGGTTTTCTTCCTACATCCTTCACCTTTCCTTTTCAATATCCTTTGCAATCTCTTCTTTCTAGATATAGAAAATAAAAATTTAAATGTATTCAGTTTTGATTCTTAGATACCCTTCTTTTTTTGATAGATATTTCCTCTGCAGGTTGTCTCATTGACCTATGAGGTATACTCTAAATGTGGATTTCCTTTAAGCCCATCTCTCACTGTTCTCTAACTCATGAAATGCATCATCATCAATCTAGTTTAAAAGCCAGAAACACAAGTGTCTCCTCATACCTTGTACTCTCTCGCCCTATAAATTCAATCCATTACTAAGCCATGTCAGTTTTACTTACTAAATATTGCTCACTTCTCTCCATATCTCTCCAGTTCTGACACTTTAGTCTACATTTTCCTCTTACCTACACTGCTAGGCTAGCCTCCTAACTGGTCCCCTACTGTAGGTTTTTGCACACACCCTAAAGTCCCTGGTCTGTGAGGTTATTTTAAAAAGAAAGACCTCAGCATGTAATTCTCCTGCTCAGATAATTCAACAGATTCCAGTTGTTGTATGGATTAAAAATCTTTAACATGAACAATATGGCCTTGCTGTCACTGTCCCCTCTCTTTCTCCAGCTTAATCTTAATCCTCTGCCTCACCTCTGCATTCCCGGAATGCTGGTCTGCTTTACTTCCTGAACTTCTCCTTCCTAATCTGCTACCCTAAGGCCTTTATATGTGCTCCTCTCTCTAACTGAAACACTCTTCCTGTCCACCTTCCCTAGCACTGTCTTCATCTAATAAACTCTAACTCCAAGTTTTAACCCAGCATCTCTACCTCAGTGGAGCCTGCCCTGATGCATACTTCTCCCTGCATATCTCTTTGTAATACCAATCACATTCTAATTTGACATCTCTGTGTGTGATATTTCTCAAATTACCTCTCGTTGTCTGCCTCTCATTAGACTCCAAGGTCAATAAGGGCAGAGATGCTTTATATTTAGTTCCCCGTTTCATGTCCAGAACCAAGAACACTGCCAGACACATAGGCTGCTCAATATATATTTTGTTGGGTGAAAGCATATCACACATTAAGTTTCCCACCCAACCTCAAGTGATCCATCTGTCAGAGACCCTTGTTCCAACAGACACTGGCTTCCTGATAGCATAGGCACAGCCCTTTTGGAGAAGGTTATTGGGCTATTGGATAAAGCAGTGCTGCTTCTGACTGAAGTAGAAAGAGCTGGGCAAAGAAGGGAAGGACAACAAAGGAAAAAAAACAAACGAATATAAAACGATGAGACTAATTCTGTTGTCTGTCTTGGAAACTAGCATCTAAAACAACCCAAAAGAATAATTTCCAAAAAATTTTAAAAAATCATTGCATCATTTAGAGAAGGCTTCTTTGAAAGATATTTCTTTGAATATGCTAGTACACTATTTGTTTTAAAACTGCCTTATTTTATTACATATTAACAGTAAGTTGTTACAAAATAGTTGTTAGAGGGAGGTAAGGGTAAGAAAAGACATGCTCCTTATGGTTGCTCTATCTAATGCCTGCCATAGAAAAGCTTTGCTTTTTGTTTGTTTCTTTCTTTGTTTCATCATTAATGTCATTAAATATCTCCATTAAAGAGTGTGTTCAAGTTTAGTCAAATTAAATTTTTGAGACTTTTTGACATTTTGTGAGGGGTGTGTGGGTGGGGTCCAGTTGAAAATTTCAGCACAGTCAAGGTTCAGTCAGTGGTCTAGAAGAGTGTTTTTCTTTTTTTTTAACTTTTATCAATTGCCTTTGCATAATTATGATGTTTATGCATTTTGCATTGTTGATGGAGATGGCAGAAACTGCTAATTGTTCCCTAGTGTTTCTTTTTCCTTTCTTACATGGCGATATAACTTTTATCTGGGCACATGACCACCCAGGTAATTATTGCACTTTCTGACTCCCTTGCAGCTAGGTGTAGTCATATAACTAACTAATAGCCAATGGCATGTCAGTGGAAGTGATTTTTACAAATTTCTGATCATGTCCTTAAAAGAAGGGTACAGTCATGCTCTCCCCCTCACTGACTTTTTCCTTTGTCTGGCTGCAGTGCTAACAAGGGAATGATGGATGAACCATCCAGAACGATGAAAATGGTATCACTAGTAAAACAAAATAGAGCCTGGATCCCGTCATCAGGGAGCCATGACATTAGCCCTGAACTGCCTCATTCCAGATTTTTATGTTAAAGAGAAATGGGCATCTATCTTTCTTAAGCCTCTGGCATTTAGCGTCCCTGTATTACAATATAAAACCTACATTCTAACTAGTTTTAAAGATGTGTTACTTAATTTAAAAAAATTAGAAAGAAAAAACAAACTAAATTATTTATTCAGTCAGTGCAAAAGCCAATTTGGGGAGTGATTCTCCTCATGAATAGATATGTACTTTTCTAAATCACAATAATTACATTTCGTGAGTTATATCTGAGGGCTCACATCAAAGTATTCCGAGAAAAAGGAATTAAGATTTACTGGAGATTTTACATATTTACTCATTTAAACTCCTAAGTAATTCTGTCAGGTAAGTATTATTAAGGTCCACAGCTAATGATTCCTGAGCAGGCATGTCAACACAGGTTTCTCAGATCTCAAAACATATTTTCTTCCTGTTATAATTACTTTCAAGTTATTCAAAGAGATTCTACAACTATATGAATACCTAATCAATAATAAATATAAACTATTTGAAGGAAGTGTAAAATTGCATTGCTTTATATTCTTACATTTATTTTTGCAAATGTAGTCACAGACATGTTGAAATTCTAAGAACTGACTCACTCAAAACTTAGAAAAATGAATTTGACAAAGGAAAATATCCCTTTTATCTTAGCCCAATTTACTTACTTAGATTATTCTTTTACATTAACTGCTTAGAGTTGAATACTCATAAAGTAAAAAAGAAAGGCTTTTTATAACCCTAGAAAGTATTTGCTCTGCTCTCTGACCTATCATTCTCTTTACAAGCTGTAGGAGAAAATTGTGTTTAAGATAGGTTATGTAAACTATATAAAAATTCTTCTTTAAATGGCTATTTTGGCTCACTTTCATAGCACACATTATGAACAATGGAACAAATGAAGTTATTTTCTTATTTTTCTTTTACTGGTGAAACTTAAACAAGCATAGCAATTCATTATAATAAGAAAACCAAGATGTTTTTAGCTCAGCCATTGGCTTTCCTTTTAGATACCTGAAGGTAAAGAGTAAAATGCTATTTGATGGATTTTTGTCTCCTATTAGAAACATTTCACGACCCTCCTGTGGTTATTTCACTGAAATCACTTCTCTTGTTAATCAAGATTCTTTACTATTATTGTATTTCTCTGCCAGATTAAAAAAATAACTTAGTATTCTGTGGTCATCCCTATAGGTTTCTTCACCCAACATCAATATTTAAAAGCCCTTTTCCTTGCCTCACTCTACTACTGAAGCTGAGAAAGCCAGATTCTCACAACATTTTTAACCACCCGTGCAGCTAGAGATGGTCATGTGAGACAGTTCTAGACAATGAGACCAAGGGGACAGCTTTAGAGCTGTGGATCACAATAGCCACCTTCCCCCATTTTCCCTCCATCTATGCCCCTTTTTCTCCCTCTTTTGGCTAAATATGAATATGATGTTTGGAACTACAGTGTCCATTTTGAAACCATGGGACCACAATTTATTCTTTATTTTACTTAAATTCTATTTCAGATTTTATTCTTTCCTCCATGACTAGAATGTAGTATTGTGAAACGTAGTGTGTTTAGAATGTGAAGCCATAAGTTAAAATCTACTTATTAGCTCTGCAATTTTGGCTGTAACTGATTTTTTGTACCATGATTATAACATCTAAAAAAATAGGCATTTAAAAAATCTACCATTCAGGAATGTTATAAGAGATAAACTGTATAAAACCTAACACATTATAAATGCTTAACATGTGATAGTTATTACTTAAGATTCTTTGAGTCTATTTCATTGTATACATTTATCCTACACCTAAGATATACACCCTTTCACATCACTCCATGCATCTTAAATATCTCCCAGCTGCTTACATTACAGTGCTCTAGAATCCTTTTAAGGACAGTCTCTCAATGCTGTTATGCTCAAAAGGTGTCCACACCCCTCATCCAAGAAAGAGCAAATCAAACTTTGAAGGAGTGCTCCTATGTAAACAGCTATTCACCTCAAGGAATTCAGCTTTGTGTAATGAATATCTTCTGTTTTTTTCTGGTTTGTTTGTATTTAATTAAACTTTTAATTACTAGAAATTTTAGATTCACATGTATTTGTGAAACTTGTAGAAATAATAGAGAGAGATCGTGCATTTGGTAGTACGTTTTTACAAGGAATTTGTCCATTTCATCTAACTTGTCGAATTTATGTGTTTGGAGTTGTTCATAGTACTCCTTTATTATCCTTTTGATGTCTGCAGGGTCCCTAGTGGTATCTCTTATTTCATTCATGATATTTGTCATTTGTATGTTCTCTCCTTTTTCTTTGTCAGTCTTTCTGGACGTTTGTCAATTTCATTGATCTTTCAAAAAAATCAACTCTTTGTTTCATTGATTTTTTTCTATTTTTATATTTTCAAGTTAATTGATTTCTACACTGTATTTGTTATTTTCTTCTTTCTGCTTGCTTAGAATTTATTGTAATATTTTTCTAGATTCTTGAAATGCAAGCCTAGATAATTGGTTTGAGAATTTTTTCTCTTTTTTAATATATGTATTTTGTGCTATAAAATTTTCTCTCAGCCCTGCTTTAGCTGTGTTTCACAAATTTTTATATGTTATGTTTCACTTTCATTGGGTTTAATCTACTTTTTCATTTCCTTTGAGATTTATTCTTTGATTCTGGATTATTTAGAAGTATTGTTTGCCTTCCAAATGTTTGGAGACTTTCCCATTATCTTTATGTTATGGATTTCTACTTTGATTTCATGTAGTCAGAAAACATTTATGATTTAAATTATCTTAAATTTGTTGAGATTTGTTTATATCCCAGGAGATGCTCTATCATCCTTTATGTTCCACAGGCACTTGGAGAGAATGTGTATTCTGCTATTGTTGGATGGAATGTTCTAAAAATGTTGTTTAGTTCCTTGTTGGTTAGATCACCGGATGATAGTGTATTGAGTTTGTCTATATTCGTGCTAATTTTCTGTCCATTTGTTCTATCCATTTTTGAAAGATATATTTATGTCTCCAACTATAGTTATAAATTTGTCTATTTCTCCTATCAGTTCTGTCAGTTTTTACCTCACATATTTTTGCAGCTTTGGTGCATACACATTTAGGATTATTATGTCTTCTTGGTGGATTTATCCTTTTATCAGTATATAATGTCTCCTTCTGTTTTTGGTAATCTTCTTTGCTACAATGTCTACTTTACCTAAAATTAATATAGCTACTCATGCTTTCCTTTGTAATGATTCCATGATATATGCTTTTTTATCCTTTCACAGTATCTGTCCATACTGGTGATTTGAAGTAAGTTTCTTAAAGAGAGCGTGTAACTAGATCATGTTTTTAATCCACTCTACAAATCACTGTCTTAATTGGTATGTTTAGACCATTTACATTTAATGTAATAATTGGTATGTTAGGGCTTTAGTCTGCCATTTTATTTTTTGGTTTTAGTTTGCTCTCTGCTTTTTATTTATCTAGGGTTTTTCTTGCCTTACTGTGTTTTACTTAAAAATTTTTTTAAGATTTCTATTTTGATTTATCTCTTGTGTTTTGAGTACATCTCTTTGCACATCTCTTTTAGTGGTTGCTCTAGACAGTGTTATATATTCATAACTTATCACAGTCTACCTATATTGAAATCTCATCTCCCTTTCTTTCCCTCTACCCCTACCCCATTTATGATATATAAATGCCTTAGATATTCCATCTACATACATTTAGAACCACATCAGACAGTATTCTAGTTTTTGCTTCAAACACCAAACATAATTTAGAAAACTCAAGAGGAGAAGGAAAGCCTATTTACCTATTTTTTTAATTTACTGTGTTCTTTCTTCCTTACCCCTGTTCCATGATTCTTTTTTTTTATCATACCCTTACTGTTTAGAGAACTTGTTTATTCCTTGTTTTAGGGTATATCTGCTGGCAACAAATTTCTTAAGTTTTCCTTCATCTGAGAATGTCCTAATTTCCCCTTCATTACTGAAGGATGTTTTTGCTAGGCATAAGACTCTTGGTTGAGAGTTCTTTTTCTTTTAGCACTTGACAGATACTGTGCCTCTTCTTTCCTACATCTATGGTTACTACTGTGTTTCTAATTGTTTTTACCCTGTTAGTAAGGTTTTGTTTCTCTCTCCCTTATTTCAGATTTTTTTCTTTGTCCTTAATTGTTGAAGTAACTTATGATGTCTCTTAGCATGTAATGCTTTGGGTTTAACCTGTTTGTGGTTTGCTCAGTTTCTTGAATCTGTATGTTTGTCTCTTGCTAAATTCAGGATGTCTTCAGTCATTATTTCTTTGTGTACTTTTTCATCCCTACCCTCTTTCTCCTCTCCTCCTGGGACTCTAAATTACATGAATGTTAAATTTTTTGTTATACTCTCACAAGTACCTCACACGCTATTTATTTTTTTCAGTCTATTTTCTCTCTGTTGTACAAGTTGATTATTTTTTATTGTTCTAGCTTTAAGTTTACTGATTCTTTCCTCTATCCTTTCCATTCTGCTGTTGAGCCCATCCACTGAGATTTTATTTTGATTATTACATTTTTCAGTTCTAAAATTTCAAATTGGTTGTTTTTTATACCTTCTGTTTCCTTGTTGAGGCTTTCTATTTCCTTGCTGAGACCTTCTATTTTTTTATTTATTTCAAGAATGAGTGTTATTTCTTGTTGAAACATTTTTATCATGGCTGTTTTAAAATCTTTGTCAGATAATTACAAAATTCTTCTCATCTGGTGTTGGCATTTATTGATTGTCTCTTTTCATTTAGTTAAGAGATCTTTCTGATTCTTGTTTCTTGTATGATAATTGATTTCCTATTGAAAGCTGACCATTTCCATTGTATTTAAGGAGAAGAAAAGGAGAAAGTGTAACTCTTCCATCTTCCCAGAAGTAAAAGTCCATAATTCTAATATCTTTTAAAATAAATATTTTATGTATTTTTCTCTTTTAGGAAGAAATACTCATTATAATAAAGTTGCTTATAGAAATAAGTATATATGTATATAACATCTTCATATTCAAATAGAATTGTGATCTATAAATATATATGCAAATTACTTTTTAAGTATATTCATCAATCCCACATTCCATCACAGAGCACTGAAAAAATTCCCTTGGAAAAAGTCATATGTTTACTTCATTATTTTGTAATTATTCTTCTGTCTATTTAATTTTTTTGTCTATTTCGTATATTAGTTTTTCTGCTTTCTTTTTCTCATATTCTTGATAAATAGAGATCTGTGTGTGCCTGCTTATGTATATATGTTTATATTATTTATGTATATTTAATTTTTCCTAAAACCAAACAATATTGCCAATATAATTTTATCATTTTATTCTGCTCTTATTTTCGTATCAAGTTGCTCATTTATAACTAATATCTTAGGTTGGTTGTAAATTTTGCTGAACAAATATTAAACTCCATTTTAATTTTTCTGCTTGGAGAACAGTTGTGCCAACCTCATCAAGTATTCTTAGGGTTACACAACTTATTTTAAGGAGAGAAAAATTTATGGCATTTTCCAATTTCGATGCCAGTGTTTAGAAATGATGCCTATTTTCATCTTTGAAATTTAAAAAGAAGCATAACTACTCAAATCAGGTTTTTCTAGTTAGGGTTTCTTCTGGGGAGAAATTTTGTGGGGATTATGTTAGAAAACATTTCTGTGATTTTTCACACCTTTGTTTTGTGTTCTGTACCGTTTATTCATATGCAGGTATAATACTAGTAGCATGATTATGAAATTGAAAACAAGTGATTCAGCTAGTTATCATAGGCTAGAATATTAAAGGGTATCTGCACTCTTAATTAATTAAATATCCTTTTCTGCATAGTGAGAGCTTTTGTTCTGATTCTAAGAACGCTGCTACTTCATTTTAAAAGTTCAATGATATAAGCTGTAGCATTTCTCACATTAAAGTGTCGTAGTGCCTCTGTGTGAGAAATTGTACTTCTAAGATTCCTCCTGGGAACTCATGCTCTTTTGAATTCTCTGTGTCTCAGAATTTCAGAGCTGAAGGAACCTGAGGTTTTCTTATACCTGACTTATACAAGAGTGTAGTAACTCTATAACACACTAATCTCTACTCATTAAATCTTGTACACTTTGGGGAAGAAATAGTAAGTTTATCTCTTTATTTAAAAATGTCAAGGACGAGATAATAGCCTATGCAGAACTCTCATGGCCATTGACACAAGTTTTTAAGAAACTTTATAAACTACTGTTAGGGTTTTTATAATTTCTTAATTCCTTTTATCAAGTCCTATAGCTAAAACATGTTCTTTTTGAGCTTTATCATAAAGAATGTGCAAATATATTACCTGTAACGTTTTGCCCCACTGTTCCTATCGAAGACTTCCTGAAAAGACTGAGTAATAATTACTCTAATATAAAGTTTTCACAACATTATTTATAGAATAGATCCCACTCAATATCGATATTCAACCACATAAGCAGTCATAGTTATGCTGATACTTAAATAAACTTAATTTAATCCACATAACAAACATATCCATGTTATGTATTGTAGGCCTTAAACAACTCCTTGTTGCTTGATGAATTAAAATCTTTTTGTCAGACATACAAGGCACTTTTTGAAATGCGCACTTCCTCTCTCTCATTCTTCTGCAGTCTTATGGAAATTCCTGAACTCCTTAACCAGGTCATGCTCCATGACACCTCCCTGACTATGTGCAATTTGTGCCTTTAGTCCAGAGCTCCTTATTTGCATAGCAATCTCAACTTTGGTCATCTCCTCCGTAGAGCCTTTCCCGACCGTTTTTTCCTCTGTGAAATTGAGCCACTTCCCTTTTTGCCTGCCCTGTACCTGACCTGTAGAGATTTTGTATAATAGTACCTAGAACTCAATTCATTGCCCCAAAACAATGACAAGTCCCTGAATGTCTTGATGGCAGAGCTTGTTGTCTCATCTCCCCTCCATCTGCTTTTTTTTTTTTTTTTTTAATAAATGATTCGGAGCAAAGGGCTTCACATAGTTCATAGCATTAAGTCGATTAATGTTGGGTTTTGCTTTGCATTCCATAGCTATAGGTTGAGAAAAAGACTTTCATCCTTTCTCTCCACTTCTAGGTAGGACTTTTAGAAAATCCAGAAAGGCCTGAACCACTTTATTATTTGAGGTGCTCAGATTATTGAAAAATGAAGAAATAGAGTAACATCTTTTTTTTTTTCAATCTAGTCATTTAATTTCTGTGACTCCGTATTGGCTATATGTATAATTTATTTGGAAATCATTTCAAACGTCTTTATTGGACACTTTTGTTCCACAGTCCTCTCTCCACCCCATGGCTTTGTTGATTGGCCCACTTCCTCAGCTTTAATCAACTATGTCACACGTCGATTTGGTCCCAGCCATTGCTTCACAAAACTCAGTTCAAAAGAACGGTGGCCTTTGCAATAGGTTATGTCATTGGTAGTAGAACGCTTGGATTCTGCATGGCTCCTCCCAAAATGTTCCGATTAGGGAAATAAAGTTGATATATAGTTATTTTATGTTTAAAGGGGGAAAATAGGCCAAGATGAATATTCTCCCTCACTTTGACACAGAAATAAAATAATCTATTTAACACTATTCCATTGCTAACCCTTAAGGTGAAGAATCAGACTCATCATTTTATTATTTCATTTATTAAAATGTAACATGTATTTTAACAGAATTTATTATTGAAACAAATTTCAGTGTTATCGTTGACCACCTGTTATGCTCATCTAAAATTAGTGAGTATTTAAGTAAATTAACTCGTCCAAAAGCAAAGACACATTTCTTGCATCCGTTCCTCTATTATTCTAATAATTGGCTTTTAGCCAAGTCCCTAATGTTTTGTATTATTCTTTAAAAAACAGGTGTATTATTAAAGATTACTCAGTATTTACTCCAGTCAATAATTTTCTATTATATTACACTAAGATGAGTTTCTCTGTGTATACCTGAACTAAGAAAAAATTTCCTTTTCATTTGAAAACAGAATGACGTTGATGAACTTGATCATATTCTCACATCAACATTCAAACAGGAGATACCATATTATGAGTTCCGATCACTCCAAACTGAAATCTACCCTCAAAAAGAATGTGAGTATTTTCTAAATGCATCACTTATTCTATTTGTCACATTTCAGTGTATGTAACTACTTAATAAATATTATAGCAATATTTATAATATAAATATTATAGCATTGCTGATGAAATGTTTTGACAATTCCCATCCCCTGGTGAGAGAAGTGGTTTTTAGTCTAAGGAAATATTTGGATAATGTGTGATGAAAATTGTTCATCATAGCATTATTTATAATTTTTTTTTTTTTTTTTCTTGCGTTATGCGGGCCTCTCACTGTTGTGGCCTCTCCCATTTGCGGAGCACAGGCTCCGGACGCGCAGGCTCAGTGGCCATGGCTCACGGGCCCAGCCGCTCCGCGGCATGTGGGATCTTCCCGGACCGGGGCACGAACCCGCGTCTTCTGCATCGGCAGGCGGACTCTCAAGCACTGCGCCACCAGGGAAGCCCGCATTATTTATAATTACCAAAAATGGAAATAACTTCCAAAGATAGGTAACTGATCAAATAAATTTTGGTGCATCTGTTAATGCAACCATCATAAACAAATCTTATCATAAATTGATTTGCTGGCTGGAGTGATGCTTTGATATATATTTAATCGAATAAAAGCAGGTATACAGCAGTAGATAGAGTGTGATACTCTGTTTTAAAAAGTACATATGTTTAATAGCATATGTTTATATATGTATATATATACATATATATAAATTGATGGTCTGGACAGATATGCATCTGCTAACAGTTATTTTTGGGTTGTGCAATTTCAGAGACTACATTTTTTCAGTTTGCTTTATCTGTGTTTTGTACAATGACTACATATTATTTTTATCATGTAAATATATATATACATATATAAAGAAAAGCATATATAGGAGATACTATAAAAAAATTATACTTCTCAATATTATCACAAGCTCAGTAGCATACTTTCTATATTAGTTTGTTCCTGTGTAGTTGGTTGACACATTGTTTATAATACATTTATATGCCCAGTATGTGCCAAACACTATGATGGAGATGTAATGGTGAGTAAGACAGGCATGGAGCAAAAGGATATTAGAGGTCTCCTGTAGGCATACTGTAGGACTAATGAACAGAGATTTTTTTCTGTATATTTTCTGTGCTATTTGAAGCAGTTTTATCATCAGGCTGGCAGGCCTGAGGGAAGCGGGAAGAAAAGAATAGGAGCCTTAGGCACAGCCGACTGTGATTCACCCAGATGTGCTAGAACCTGCATTATGTATGGTGAGGTTACATTATGGGGAAAGGTCAATGGTAGGCTAGTTCTGAATAAATAATTTGCGATAGTAGTGCAAACTTATTTTTATTTCCCATATACATTTTAACAACACAATTCACTACAAAGGTTAGACATTAGGTTGGGATAGAAAAGGAACATGACATGATCTCTCACTTAAGACACTCATCATTTAACTGGAGAAACAAGATAATATATATGTAATAATAGAAAGAAACAAGGTGTTACACTTCATGAAATTCATTATACTGACAAAAGAATTTTAGAGAGAAGCTGGATTATGCTTCAGGATATGCTTCCTAAAGGAGGTGGGATTTTACCTAGGTCTTGAATTATGTGTCTCAGTGAGAAAAGAGAAAGGAAACAGGAATTCTAAGGAAGAGAAAGTGTATCCAAAGGTATGAAGATGGAATTATTACACAACTTTACAAATTCCCTCAGCATTATATTTGTTTAGGGTTGAGGAACGAGAATTGTGGGGCTGGAGAGGAGAGGATGGCTGTGGTCTCTCATTTTATAGATAAAGAATTCAAGGGGGGATTGAAAGTGCTTCTCAGTGTCTCATTTAGGTTGTAGGATATGAATTTTAGAGTTGGAAAGGATGGAATAGACTTGGTCCTTTATTTTTAATTAATTAATTTATTTATTTATTTAATTTTTTGCGGTACGCGGGCCTCTCACTGTTGCGGCCTCTCCCGTTGCGGAGCACAGGCTCCGGACGTGCAGGCTCAGCGGCCATGGCTCACGGGCCCAGCCGCTCCGCGGCATGTGGGATCCTCCCGGACCGGGACCCGAACCCGTGTCCCCTGCATCGGCAGGCGGACTCTCAACCACTGCGCCACCAGGGAAGCCCCCTTTATTTTTATAGAAAAGGAATTCTGGATTGGTTCAATTGGAGCACTTGATCATGTGGATCTGATTCAATAGGTATGGGGTACAGTCAAGCTTCTGCTTTTTAAAAAAACAAGCCTCAAGGTAAAGCTGATGCTGCTAGTCCTCAGACCTTTCACTGAGTTATCAAGGGTTTAGAGCAGTGGTTCTCAAACTTGATGCATATTATAATTAGCCGCAGAGCCTTCAGAATATCCCATGCCTAAGCCACACCCCCCAAATTAATGAAGAATCTGGGGAGTGGGTTCCAGCTATCAGTACTTTTTAAAGTTTCCCAGATGATTCCAGTGGGCAGCCAAGTTTATCAATCCCTAATGGTTTCATATTACTCTCTCTTTACAAAGGTTAGAAAGTTAATAGCATATGAAAATTTTCAACCATTCTTAGAATGTAATGATTATTCTGTATTTGAAAAAATATTTTTATAAAAAATTGCATTTTTAAAAAGAAGCTAAAAATGGAAAGTTCAATATAATCTAGGTAATTCATTCAGAAACCATATTGCTGGGTATTGCTAGATGGCAGATGCTATTAAACCCGTAACAAGCAAATAACATAACATTAGGTTCTAATTCGTAGTGGAAGTGCAAAATAACATAATACAAATTACATAATAAAATATGCAAGAAAGACATGAATATGGCTGAACTCATGTTTCGCTGGCCTCCTTGGCCCTATAATCTTGGATCAATATCAGCCTCAGAAAATATGGTCTTGCACCTATATTTTCATAATGTTTAAGTTGAATTGATGATGAGATTTGAGAAGCCTTTATACATAAAGTGGAATTAATGGTAGGTTATTGAAGAACTTCTCCAGAAACACCACTAGAGATATTCTGAGAGGTAAATTCAGCAAACAGTGAATTGAGTATATTTCTGAATGTCTATCCCTGAAGACAGTTCTCCAATTATTTGGTGAAATATTTCATTTATTAAACATTTATTTATTACTCTATATTTTAGCTGAAATAAATTGGAGGTTAGGACATTGTGAGGGGAAATAATCATAAGGAACTGACAGAGCATACTTGAGTATTGACCTATCCTAAGGAAGAGACATGGAACTACCCACAGATACCTGTTGTTCTTTAAAAATATGAAATTAAATGCTATGTTAATCAAAACTATTTATCTTATTGTTATTCCATCCTCTTTTCTTTTCCAAGTTGATTCTGGTAAATTCTGGATTTAGTCCCTGTCACTTCATTTACAATAAGTAAATTGCTATTCCGTGCCACTATGTCTTGGTCATTTTCACTTCTGTCTAGCCAATAAACTTCCTCATTTACTTTTTTTTCCCTTAGTCAGGCAAAGTTGAGGGGGGTGGGAGTGTTGCAGAGATAAGATAGAAAGTGCACAGGAAATCAGATCTGCTTTAATGTTCTCTTACTCTGTAATGGTTCATTACTGAATTAAAAATACCATTTTCCATTGATAAGAATTTTCCACTGAAAAAGTTCTCCCTGGAAGTAGAATATAATAAAAGGTTTCCAAATGAACTTGATATATTAATGCAATGTATCATACATGCATTTTGAACATAACAGTCATAGAAATAATTCATAACAACTTTCTAGTGTGTGAATCATCAGGGCTTGTGAAATCAATATAGGAGATCATAACAGGCAGTGTTTCTGATATATAAGACACTAGAATAGAAGATATCAAGGGTGCATCCCTTAAAATAAGAGTATCGCTGTGAGCAGCTTCCATTTTGGTTGTAGTTGTCTGTATAAACACACATGGTCTGAGCCACCAGGAAATCAGGTTGAATGACTTGACTTGGTGTAGTGGTGAGGTAGAACAGCACACCTGGACTAACACAATTGCTTTAGTCCTTCTGTAGCTCTCCCCTATCCTGAGTTTCAAGCCATATTCCAGTCTTATAAGTCTTAAACTGCAGCAGGTATGTGAATTTCCCTAACTTCTCTTCCGAACCCTTTCAAAGGCTGGGTAATGCTGAGGATCTCTTGTTATTGATGGGAAAAAATAAGTTGTATAGCTTGTTTTTAAAAGTGGCTGGAGTTGCAGGTTAAATCTCCGGAAGTAGCAGTCTGGGGAAAAGGAAACTAGGTTGCTTTGAGGCAGATCATGTACCTTCATCCAGAAAGGAGAATGGTTTAATAAAGCCCATGCCAGTTTCTAGAAAAGCATGTCAAAATGTTTAACCATTTACAAAAAGTAGTAATATGTTTATCTGAAACAGGACAGCATATGATCACCAGTGACATGTGGAAATATTAATTCAGTATATTATCTCCTAAAATGTCTGTGAAATGAGGAGCATGTAACTGGATATTCAGTACACATGTAGTAGTCACTGTGGCCCTAGGATTTATCTTGGACTTGTAATATCTTTAGGTTCACATAAAATAGCTCATTCGCTATCTGAGTAGAGGAGAACTGAATGTCACTGAGTTGTTTCTTTTTATATCATCAAATAATTTAAACATGCAGAAGAATACAGAAAATAATATAAAAAACACCTGTACCTATCATTTAGGATTGCCAAATCTTAACATTTTGTCACATTTGCTTCAGATCTTTTTTTATAAGAAGTAAAATTCTACAGATATAGTCGAATTTCTGTTTCCCTTTGTGATTCCATACACTTGAAAAGTAACCATTGCTTTAATTAAACTTATTGATGACCATTCCCTTGTAGTTCTTCATTCTTTTACTACATACATTTGTTTCCTTAATTCATATACAGTCATGTGCAATTTTGTAGATTTTGTGTAAATGATAATCATACTTTTTCTTCAATGTACTATTTTTGCCCAGTATTAATATTTTTATATTTATACGTGTCTTTATGTAGATCTAGGTCATTCATTTGAAATATTCTATAGCATTGAATTGTTTGACTGTACCACAGTGTGTATCTGTTCTCCATTATTACCCATTATTATTAATGGGTAATAATGTTTTCAAATGTTTTATTGTTGCAATTAATTCTATGATGAACATTCTTGCATATGAATTCCTATGCATATGTGTTATAATTCCTCAGGAGATACAATTACCAATAGAATTTCTGAGTTAAACAGGTATGTACTTATTCTGTAGTGCTAGATATTTTCAAATTTCTGTGGAAAATACTTTTACTAATTTATAAATAATTCTACCAGTAGTATTGTGCCATTGTTCCACATCTTTTCTATGTTAAGAACTGTGTGTTAAATATATTTTTTGCAATCGTAACAGGTGGGAAGTGGTATCTCACTTTTTAATTGACGTTGTCATTACAGATATAGTTGAGCATTTTTCTTCTGTTTATTTACATTTCATTTTTCCTCAGTGAATTTACATTTAATAGTCTTCATTTATTTATGTTGGTTATTTTTTTCTTACTGAATTTTGGGAGATTTCTCTCTCTCTCTCTTCATATATATATCATACATATATATATGATACATATATATATATGTGTCATATATATATATATATATATATATACATGTATATATTCTGGATAGTAACATTTGTCAGTTTTATACATTGCAAATGTCTATTTAATTGATAGCTTGTCTTTTAATTTATATGTTATATTATGAAGCATATAATTAAATTCATCATAAAACTTGGTATCAGAGCTGATCCCCACCTCATTCTTGAAATTATTTTTGCTCTCCTTATTCCTTTAGTTGCCCTAAAGTTTAGTTGTCTTTTAGTTGTCCTATATTTAGGATCAGTTTGTCAAATTCCATGAAATACTCTAATAAAATTGAAAGAACATTGTAGGTTAATTTAGTAAGAACTGTCATTTTTTACTAAACTCTCTCTGTTGTAAGCATGATATTTATTTGGATTTTTTTATGTCTTTCCAAAAAATATATTTTTTGAAATTCTTAAAAACCGTTGTTAGATTTATTTCTGTTTATTTCATGGTTTTGTTAACATCAAAACTATTATTTTAAAATTATTTGTGATTACTCCTTTTCTTGATACCTATGGGACTGAGCCAGGGATCTTCTAAATGTAGCATTGTTCTACATGGAAAGAAAAGTTTTTGAAAATGAGGAATTACTAATCTTATTCCCTGAAAAGAAAATTAGGAACAGATGGAAGCAATTATCAAGGATATTTTACAAAAAAATTTTTCAGTGTCTTCCCAAAATATGAATTTCACAATGCATGAAGTTGTATGGACCTTTCTAGTTTTCATTTTAAACCACTGGAGAAGAAAATTGGGGCAATGAAGAAATCAATGCAAAAGAAAAGAAATGGTGAAGATTATTTCACATTCTGACATGAGAGGTAATAGATGATAGGAAAAAATGTAGTCACGTAAACTCACTTCAAATTAGTAACAAACGCATCACTGTTGGGTAAATACACAAAATTAGGAACAGATTTACACATAACACATTATCAAAACTTGTAGAGCTTGAGTGAATTGGAGCTTTGGCATGTAAATTGACTGTAAAATGATGCATTCTTCCACTTCATTTTTCTGGATAGCACAACCTACCAGTACAGATTTTCACATATCCTACCAAGGATATTTTTAGCATATTTTCAAGTTAGTTTTATGAATTGATGGTTTAATTTGTATCAAATAATAATAAAATTAAACAACCACTTTGAATCCTGCAAAATGATTTTTTACTTGATTAACCAAAAAAAAAAAAAGAAAAGAAAAAAGCATTTTTTTCAGTATTATACTGCTATTATTCACTTTTACAGTGTTTCTTCAAGGAGTCTGTATATCTCCAGATGTGAAGTTTGAAAATGAATGCTTATAAACATGACTGTGGTTTAAGGATGTAAGTAAAAATTAGGAAAAAAGGAAGAAGGAGGTGGGGGGAAAGGAAGAAAAATTTATGTTGGGGCTAGAATTTGGCCTTCTCCATACTTGAATTATTCCCCAGACCAGGAAGCACCTCTGACCTTGAATCTACTGGGAACATAGGGAAGACAGAACAATATGTCCTGCAGAATCAAAGAAACTTTCCTGATCTCAGGCTGCATTGTAACACTGTAGAGATAGGCCATGTGCCATCCTGAGTCCAACAAGCATTGAGGCCAACCTTTGACCACTTTGACCAATGAGTGGTTAACCTTCTCCACCTCTCAGCCTTCATAATTCGTTTCTCATTCTGCTCATTGCCATCACTGTAACATCACATAATTGTGTTGTTGCAATAAGGAAACAGTTGTGTAATAATTGAGGATTCTGTAGTTATAGATGAAGAAGGTGAGTCTGCAAATGTAATATTTTCTCTCAATTAAGAAAACTTTGATCAAAAAGATTCTGTTAAGGGCTTCCCTATGGTGGCGCTGTGGCCGAGAGTCCGCCTGCCGATGCAGGGGACACAGGTTCGTGCCCCGGTCCGGGAAGATCCCACATGCCGTGGAGCAGCTGGGCCCGTGAGCCATGGCCGCCGAGCCTGCGCGTCCTGAGCCTGTGCTCCGCAACGGGAGAGGCCGCAACAGTGAGAGGCCCGCGTACCGCACAAAAAATAAAAAAGATTCTGTTAAGCAGTCTTATTTATTCATTTATATTACAAGTGTAAGCAAAGTGTCAGACACTCTTCTAGGCACTCCAGACACAGGGGACCATTATAGAAAAATCTGTTTATATGGAGTTTTATTTTAGTGAGGGCAGCAGAAAAACAGTAACAAAATAAGCAGTTTTATTTCAAAAGGGATACTGGTAATGACAAAAATACAGTAAAGCGAGAGTATAGGGAGTTAGGAGCTGATGAAAAGTCATGCAAAGATTTTAAAATGGTTTGGTGTCATCTAATTTACATTTTAAAAGATTGTTGATATAGAGAACACATTACAGCTGTATAAGAATGGAAGCAGAGAAACCAGATAGGAGGCCATAGTGGTCTCAGGGAGACATGATGGTGGCTGTCACCTGGTGTTGGCAGTGGAGGTGTTGACACTTGCTCTTACTTGATAGATATTTGAAAGTGACAATGGTGAGACTTGCTGACATATTGTCAAAAGCCCAGGAAGGAGGTCATACGTGGTATTCACAGCCATGGCCTGGATGAGATCATTCGATAGAAAGTATAGTTCAGAGCAAAGGTCTGAGTCCTGGGCAATGCAATATTTAGAGATCTGGAAAAGTTTCCATAAAAGGAGACTGACAGCAGGAA